>NC_069397.1:19427770-19735166 GCF_027475565.1 Acinonyx jubatus
GGATACAAGGATGAATAATACACATTTCCTTTCTTTGAGATACTCCCAGTGTAGGAGAAGAAAAACTTACATACTATTGAATGTGATAAGTACCGTAAAACACACACACACACACACACACACACACACACACACACACACACACACCATGCACAAGTACTATAGGAATGCCTAGCAAATGACTAATTCAGCATGGGGGATCTGCCAAGGAAAAACTCAGTTTGTCTTTCCTTGTGTTTTAGGTCTACTAGTGGGTTGGGATTTTTGTTTTGTTAAGCATTATATGCTTTCTCATCACAAGCCCTAAAGGTAAAAAAAAAGAGTTCATTTTGAAGACTGCTAATCTCTCTTTTTAAAAAAAAATTTGTTTAAATGTTTATTTATTTTTGAGAGAGACAGAGACAGAACGTGACTGGATTAGGGGCTGAGAGAGAGGGAGACACAGAATCTGAAGCAGGCTCCAGGCTCTGAGCTGTCAGCACAGAGCCTGACATGGGGCTCGAACTCTCCAGCCATGAGATCATGACCTGAGCTGAAGTGGGACGCTCAACCGACTGAGCCACCCAGGCACCCCTCTCTCTCTCTTTTTTTTTTTTTAAGTGAAAAGAGATGTCCTCAGAACAAACTGCTGGTTTATTCGGTTAAGGACAAAAATTTCAGAGTGAACCGACAAAGGATTTCTTTAAGCTATCAGTGTATGGGAAAGGTGGAAATATTAAAGTATATGCTGCTAAGTTTGTGAAGTATTTACAAATGTGAATGGAAGAAATGTCATGGAAATAATATGAAAAATAAATGGAGGTATTAGAGTATAAGGCAGTGGAAAAATATACTTGAAAGATGTAATGAGCTATAGGCTAGACAGAAATCATATATTTCATGATTTCATAGGTTTAGTAATCATCAGAAGATCACAAAGATTTTTCTTTTTTCTTTTCTTCAGGCCTCTAGAACCTATTATATTCAGGAGAGTGTTTCAGAGCCAAGGAGTCATATGTATAATCTCCAGTTATCTTCACAAATTGGATTCCTGGCCCTTGTTCACTAATAAACTTAGTCTCCTTCGAAGTATAAAATAGTTTATTTACCATTCAGTTCACTTAACACAGCATTGGCTTTGTCCTACTTTTTACTTGTGCTTTCTGATTTGCTGCCAGATTTTCAAAAATAAGTGATTTCTAGATCTGCAAATGTATACAAACAATTTATAGTTTCTGAGAATTTTTCAAACTTAAATCTAAGTTAACAAGATTTTTCTGACCCAAAATATTTTAGGCGATGATCCTATTTCAGAAGTGAGAATAAACGATCTAGTAGAATCTTTGAATTGTGCAGGGGCACCTGGGTGGCTCAGTCGCTTGAACATTTGACTTAGGCTGAGGTCATGATTTCATAGTCTGTGAGTTCCAGCCCCGAATCAGGCTCTCTGCTGTCAGCACAGAGCTCGCTTCAGATCCCCTGTCCCCCTCTCACTCTGCCCCTCCCCCAGCTCATGCTCTCTCACTCTCTCTCCCTCTCTCTCATTCTCAAAATTAAACATTAAAAAAAATTCTTCGAATTGTGTAGAGAAATAGGCCTGAAAAGTTGAAGTGACTTTTCTAAGGCTACATAGATGTTGGCTGAGCTAGGATTAGAGGACCTAGGTATCCTGGCTCATACTTTAGTGTGTCTTTTCCTCAAAATACTTAAAATATTCACCTAGGGGCAAGCTCTGATGTCCACCAAGCAGTAGAGAAACAACTTTATGTCCGTATGTTCATTCCTTTGTTGACTAGTTCAACCAAGATTTGTTGCATGCCTATTCAATAACAGGCTGTAGAGATGCACAGATGAATTAAACATTAGCTAATAGGGTAGACAAGCACATAGGCACTATTGGTAACTTATTCTTTCTGGGAATATTGGGGGATATTTTCATGCGCAGAGATGACATCTGAGTTAAAGTGATGAATGTGTAGAACTTTGGTGAGGGAATGGCGGGGGGAGAGGCATTCCAAGCATATTAAGAAAGTACAAAAATGTTCATGGAATAATCCTGAACCTAGTATGACCCAGAGCAGGCAGTATGGGCAGGAATAGAAAGAAATGAGGTAAGAGGGTGGGAAGATTCTGATTTGCAAGGCCTTTACCTAAGAAATTGAGGATATTGATTAACTTTGCAAAAGGCGCTATCATGGTATTGTTTCAGTCAGGAATCAGTAGCTTAGGCATTCAAAAAAGTCTTCATGGCTTTCCAAACTACTTGTTATGTGCCATATTTTCTTCTGAAATACTCCTGAATTCACAGTGTCAGGAAACATCTAGCCCAGAATAAAACAAGTTCCCCAACTTTATTTGGGAGTTTTATGGTGAACTCATTCTTTCTGTTCATGTTATATTCTGCTTTCCTTCTTCTACTCCAACACTTCAATAAAATTTCAAGATTTCTAAGTAATGAAAAGTAGCATCTTTTTTTTTTTTTGAGAGAGAGAGAGAGGGAGAGAGAGAGAGTAGGGTGGGAGGGGCAGTGGAAGAGGGAGAGAGAAACTTGAGCAGGCTCCATGCTCAGCACGGAGCCCATGCAGGGCTCCATCCCACAACCCGGAGATCATGATCCGGGCCAATTCGAGAGTGGCACGCTTAATCAACTGAGCCACCCAGGCGCCCCTGCAAAGTAGCTTCTAATGAGAAACAAACAAACAAAAACCTCTGCTTTAATCGAGTATATAAGCAACATAATCACAACCATTAAAATATAGTTGCTAATACAATTTTCCGGGAGCCCTTAAAGACAGAAACCCAAAACATGCCTCTTATGATGGGGATTCATGTTTAAGTGAAGAGTAAGCCCCCAGTCTAGAGAGTGAGCTCTGCCAGTGAAGAAGAGACATCACTTTTAAGTAGACCTTCAACTCATTCGCTACCCCCATTGCCTCTTTCCCTCACCAGCGTTTGCTGGGAAGAGCTAGGAGCAAATGCTGTGTTTCCTATAACTCAAGAATTTGGTTGTCATATATTTCTTCCCTGACATTTCAAGCTTCCTGGGAAAATGAAATTAGTTCTCACTAAAATATGGTAAACGCGTATGTAGTTGTATTAACAACAACAACTGGGCCCCCTTGGAATAAGTGCTCAGGAAAGAGAGAGATTGAAAAGAATAGGACTACTCTCATTAACAACAGAGAAACAATGGGCACCTGGGTGGCTCAGTTGGTTTAGCATCCAACTCATGATTTCAGCTCAGGTCATGATTTTCACAGTGCATGAGTTCGAGACCCATGTCAGGCTCCACACTGATTATGTAGAGCCTGCTTGGGATTCTTTCTCTCCCCCTTTGCTGCTCCTCCCCTGCACTCTCACACGTGAGCTCTCTCTGTGTCACAATAAACTTAAAAAAGAAATAACAAAGAAACAAGAAAGGATTAGAGTCAGAGACAGCAGTATGAACTCATGTTTATCAATATAGAGATGGATAGATACAGAAATAATTATAAATTTGTATGCATATAAGTATGCATATACATACACATATTTCCTAGTTCTGTCCACTGAGAGCCTAGAAGCAATGACACCCCAGAGGCAATAAACACACTTAACACCTACATCTTGGTTTCTGTATCATTTTATCATAATGAAAGGAACCAGGGCTCCTTGGAGAAATGGCTGATCTAGAACTGGGGTAGGGAATATATAAAATGAGACATGCTTCTCATAGTACAAGAAAGTAAGGAATTGCTAAAGGCAAAAAAACACCCACAATGATAGGGTCATGTCAAAGGGACAGAGGAATCAACTAAAAGATTTCCCAATGGCCAAAGAAAGAACATTATGAATAACAAAACAAATAATGTAGTATTGGATACATCAAATATCCAAGAACTCATACTGATACAAATAAATGATTGAATAAATAAAGAAATGAAGGAAAAGAGGAAAATCTCCTTACAAAAGAATTGGAAATAATTTACATAGATACTCCCCAAATAAGAAGGTGGAGCTTAATTCACCACCCAATCAC
This sequence comes from Acinonyx jubatus, assembly GCF_027475565.1. Taxonomy (NCBI): domain Eukaryota; kingdom Metazoa; phylum Chordata; class Mammalia; order Carnivora; family Felidae; genus Acinonyx; species Acinonyx jubatus. The sequence goes on from NC_069397.1 coordinate 19,431,768, forward strand.
TATCACCACACTTGAGTGTGGGCTACACTTGGGGACTTGCTTCCAGAATGCAAGGGAGCAAGGGAGACAAAGTAACTTTACAGTGGAAAAGCCTGTCAACTACTAAGTTGGTGGTGATTAAGGTTAACATTATCAATGACAGTCACGTTGATAGGATGTACCCTGGATATGATGTGATGAGAATGGTACTTCACATCTGTCATTTTCCTCCCCCAAACCCATAACCCCACTCTTAGAACACCAGACAAACCCAAATTGAGGAACATTCTACAAAATACCTGGGACCAGAACTCTTTAAAACTGTCAAGGTCATTAAAAACAAGGGAAGTCTGAGAAAGTGTCACAGGTCACAGACCAGAGCGGACTAAGGAAATATGAGGATTAAAAGTAATGTGGTATCCTGGATGATAGATGGAGAGATAGGTAGATAGACATAAACAGTAAACTTTTGCCCAACAGAAAATATGCATATTACTTTACAGCCATGAAACATTTATTTATTTTTTTTAATTTTTTTTAACATTTATTTATTTTTGAGACAGAGAGAGACAGAGCATGAATGGGGGGAGGGCCAGAGAGAGAGGGAGACACAGAATCTGAAGCAGGCTCCAGGCTCTGAGCTGTCAGCACAGAGCCTGATGCGGGGCTCGAACTCACGGACCGTGAGATCATGACCTGAGTGAAGTCGGACGCTCAACCGACTGAGCCACCCAGGCGCCCCCAGCCATGAAACATTTAAAGTAATTGACCATTTTAGGCCTTGAAAAAAAATTCAGCAAATTCTCAAAAGCAGATATTATACAGCATTTTCCCCCTTACTATACTGCAACACAGAATAAAAGGTTGGTTAAAGAAATTATGGAACATTAAAAAAAAAAAACAGAAAGAAAGAAAAATAAAAAAAGGCCTAACTTCTTTATTTTGTGATACACCTATCAGAATGCTCCTATCTTTTTGTACTTTCAGTATTTTTAAGGTATTTCTGCCATTTGTGAAAGAGGATTTTGAGATTCTTGCATGATGAGTGTGATACAAACTCTCCCTTTTATTTCCAATTCTAAATGTTGTGCAGTTCACCTTCTTACTGGCCACTCTTTGACATCATTTGACATGTTTTGAGCTGAATTTGTAATCCCCTTCTGTTATATTAGAGAAAGGATGACACGATTTTCCTTTTGTTTATTGATCATTCAGGAACCAAAAAGGAAATCCAAGCTACATAATTTTATAGAAAAGGGACAATAGTATGAATTTAACTTTGGTATAGCACAATGAAATTTCAGTGACTTCCTTAGAATTAAAGAACTATGATGATTTTAACAATAAGCTACATCATGGTTTCTTGGTTTTTCTCAATGTCTAAATTGATTTTTTAAAAATTCCTATCCCCCACTTCTGAAATTATCTCTGTAGAGCAATGTGTCTTACAAACACTGTATATCCTAACATCCAATGATGAAGAATTTTGTTTTCAGTGATGACAGTGAAAAACTACAAATGGACTTTGTTTTTGCTTGCCAAAAATAAAATTATAATGTTGAATATGATTTTCCAAATTACACATGACCCATCCTCAACTTTCAGAGATCATGGCCAAAAATCACTGACCTAAATCAAACCTTAATTTTCTATTTGAGGAAACTAAGATCAGAGAAGTTAAATAACTTTCTCAAACTCACACTGTGAATTAATGATTAAGTCAAGTCTTGATTATAGTACAATACAATGTTCTTTCTCCTAAGATTGTTGCAAAGGGGAACTTGAGGATAAAATAGGTTTCAAAAATAGAAATAGAGCCAGAAGCGTTTCTCTCCTGTTAAGAGAATTCTCTTCAAAGAGAACTCTTCTTTCTTTCTGAAGAAAGCCCGACCAAATAAAAATTCCTTGGCCTCTGTGTGTTAATGTGATCCTTATAAACTGAAAGTTAATTTAGAAACTTAATTTATCTCAATAAAAAGTAAAAGTCCTAGAAGTCCTACTCCTCCAACCGTTCCTCCTCTTTGAGTGCCTGTATGATAGAAAGTGGTTACAGAATTCTGAATTCTGTTGTTGAATGCTTTTGTAATCTCAAGGAATTTCTTCCAAGCACATAGAGTACAAACTCTCCTACTAGTGACAACATATAAGCCCTTGTTCTATCAAAAACAGCTGCTAAGTCATTCTGTGGCCTCGTCAGTACATCTCTTATTCAGCTCAGTCATGAAGGTGGCAACCTTCTAAAACTAGTCACATGAGTAAATTGTCAGAATCTTCCGTGCCAAAAATTATTGCGAGTGCTAATAAGTACAGGCAATGTGGAATGACAATGCCTTTCAATGGATTCACAGCAAATTTCAAATGCTACAGGGTCCTAGGAAAAATCTTCCTGCAGACTGAAATTAAGAGATAGGAAGCCATCAGTATGAAGAAAAAAATAGTAGTTCGACCAGGAATAACAGCAACATTTCACCAGAAACTAGTTCCACTGAGTAGTGTAAGCAGAAGTAATATCTTGCATAGAGTAAGGTGGGTAAAGGCATTTCTCGTGTGAGGTACGTGAAACATCTCAAAGAACACGGAATTTCTAGGCTAGGAGACAACTCTTCCACAAATAGATTCTCTCTCATGTACTTAACCTCTGGTATGATCTTGGCAAATTACTTTAAATTCTGGGATTCCATTTCCTCAGGTGTAGGAAGAGGCTTAAACTAGATACTAAGTTTCCTCTAGCTATAAGTGTGTCTTCATATAACTAAATTTCTAAACAGAACTGCTAAATAATATCCTTCAAACAAAAATCACATCACGGAAATAAGAACGATATTTGCAATAAAAACTAACTAAAAATTAAGGCTCCCTTTTATCTCGTAATTTGTTCTGATTAACAGTAATTAGTAATGGTGAAAAGATGAATTTATACTTTCAATGGAAATGCAGACTACAGTAGTATTACGGAAGTGGTTATAATACCTGGTTATACTGACCTGATTTATCAAGGACAGCTACACAGCAATGCTCTTTTTTCCTCAGAAAATAAAGAAAACATTTTGGAAACAATAAGCTCACACACAGATTAAGAGGGAACAACAGCAAGACTAATTTTTTTTTTTTCCTGAGCAGAGCATGCCTAAGAGATACACAGATTGATTCTTTCATCTATATTTCATGACTATGAAATGAAATAGTCTTCATTATTCTTATCATAGGTGTGTTTTTAGTGCTGTTGATTTTGGAGGTGAGTATAGCCCAGGATATATTATTAGTGCCACTTTAACTCATTGTCTCTCATTACCAACCAGACTTGGGAAGGTAAAAAACACATCGTGTGGTGTTTTCAAAACACATTTGTTTAGTAACTACAACCACTTATCTTCAAACAAATTTTCAAACAGATAAAATCAGAGTAGCTGCCTGCGGGTGCAGACCCCACCATTTTGCAGCCTTGTCTTTTCCCTGGGGTAGCTTTTGAAACCCTGGGGCTTTCAACATGACAGCCTAGATACCTTTGTTGTACTGGAAAACAGGTGGGGTTTTGAGTCTCCTGTAACTGGGCTCAAATCTCAGCTGACCCTCTTACAAGCTGTGGGAGGATGAGTTAATCTCTTTGAGATTGAGTTACGTGTATGTGAGGTCACCGATAGCAACTAAAATTACAGTTTATGATTGTTGTATGGATAGGACGTCCAATAAATATCAGTTCGCTTGTGCTTTTGTTTAAAATTAAACAAAACACTGATCCCACAGTTAAACACACACACACACACACACACACACACACACACACACACACACACACACACAGGGGTAATAGCTGTCTCCAGATGTAGGCCTCCCAAAAATTCAGGTTTAGATATTTCCAATTTGTCTCAGGTGTTTTTTCATCCCTCAGGTTATTAGTATCAAGTTTCTTCTTGTCCCAGGGGTTCTAACCATGGCCTACTACCATCCTTATTATATCTAGTTAACTCCAGATAAACACACACATTCAAATCAGCGGTTTGTTACAAACACTCCATATTACGCAGTAAATGTTCCATGGTTCCCCTGTTTTTCTTTTCTAGACAAAAGAAACAAAAGTAACTTTTGACTTTAAATTTCAAATAGAACTGTTAAAATGATTCCTTTACACTCTTATTAGGAAGGCTATTGCTATTCTTAAGGGGAGGCCATTCCTTTTTTTAAGTCAAATTTGATTATATTTCTCTAAGAACTTATTAGCAAATATAAAGTTTTAGTCTCCTTAAAGCAAGATTAAAACAATTTTTTTTTCTGATATAGCATTTATTGGCTTGTTTCAATAGTCTCAGCACTTAGTTAAGGTGATAGGAATGGACTGAGGATAGAAAGACACTGTGCAATTTAAAAAGGAAAACTGAGGGGTGCCTGGGTAGCTCAGTAAGTTAAGCGTCCAACTTCGGCTCAGATCATGATCTTGTAATTTCTGAGTTCACGCCCTGCGTCAGGCTCTGTGCTGATAGCTGAGACCCTGGAGCCTGCTTCGGATTCTGTATCTCCCTCTCTCTCTGCCCTTCTGCTGCTCACGCTCTGTGCCTGTCTTTCAAAAATAAGCGTTAAAAAAATGTTTTTAATGGAAAACTGATATCTAGGTTTTGTCGGCAAATGCATTCAATGCTGATGATTATTTATCTCAGTATTTCAGAGGTAATATTTACTGATCTTTCTTGACCTAGAAATGACATGTTCAGCATCTTATATCTCTAAAACTCTCCAGTTTCATGGCATGATGGTCAAGAGTGAGGGCTCTGGAAACTGTCTGGGTTAGAATACTAGCTCCATTACAAATTTTGCTGTTGTTTCCTCATCTAAGAAATGGGGATAATAATAATTACCTACCTCAGAGAGTTGGTATAAGGATTGAATGTGTTAAAAATGTTAAAAACTTAAAATACTGGGGTGTCTGGATGGGTCAGGTGGTAGAGCAGGCAACTCTTGATCTCAGGGTTGTGAGTTTGAGACCAATGTTGGGTGTACAGATTACTTAAAAATAAAATCTTTTTTTTAAATTTTTTTTCAACGTTTATTTATTTTTGGGACAGAGAGAGACAGAGCATGAACGGGGGAGGGGCAGAGAGAGAGGGAGACACAGAATCGGAAACAGGCTCCAGGCTCTGAGCCATCAGCCCAGAGCCCGACGCGGGGCTCGAACTCTCGGACCGCGAGATCGTGACCTGGCTGAAGTCGGACGCTTAACCGACTGCGCCACCCAGGCGCCCCAAAAATAAAATCTTTAAAAAAAAATTTAAAAAATTTTAATTGGAGCGCCTGGCTGGCTCAGTTGGTTAAAGTGACCAACTCTTCTTTTTTTTTAAATTTTTTCTTTTGGTTATTTATTTTTGAGCGCGAGGGGGGAAAGGGCAGAGAGAGAAGGAGAGAGAATCCAAAGCAGGTTCCAGGCTGTGAGCTGTCAGCACAGAGACTGACCTGGGGCTCAAAGTTACAAACTGTGAGATCATGACCTGAGCTGAAGTCGGCCGTTTAATGGACTGAGCCACCCAGGCACCCCAAGTGACTGACTTTGATCTCAGCTTAGGACTTGATCTCAGGGTTGTGAGTTCAAGCCCTATGTTGGACTTCATGCACTGGGCATGAAGCCCACTTAAAAAACAAACAAACAAACAAACAAACAAACAAAACCTTAAAATACTGCCTGTCACTGGCACCGGTAATCATTATTGTTACTTATACTTGTGCACTGGTATCCATCCTTATTCACTAAAACTCGTTGGATGAGTTCCTATTCTATGCCAGGCATAACGGTAGACATTATCTATCTAAGTTACTAAGACAAATCACCCATCATCCCTGCACCCAAGAGGTTACAGCAAAGTAGAAAGAAAAAGATTTGGCGCTATAACAGACGGGTTGCTAATAACTTGAATCAGATTCGAGGAGTACCTGAATGAAGTGAGCATTTCCTTCAACTACTCATAACAGTGATAAATCACAGTAGTGTCAGCAGTGCCTGTGGCTTTGTTTCCAGGAGAAATTACAGATATTTCCGTATCACATTACGGTTCTTGCAGGTATCTCAAAGTATTATTTGCCGTCATCATTACTTTGAAAGTTATCAGATTGAACTGCTACTAGATCTTATTTTGTGCCTTCAGAAAGAGGCATGACAAGTCTCCAAAACAGTTGCCACCCCAAACTTAGAAATAACAACACAAAATAAGTAAGCTGGCCGCAGAAACAGCCAACCGCGTGATGATTTCTAAATAGTTATGCCTATGGAACAAAATGTGATTATGCAGACTGTAAAAGACAACTCATCAGTTAACTCTACCTTGTCCAAAGTAATACCATTTTTTCAGTGTTCTGCATGTATTCTAGACAAAGAATACAAAAAGGGAGAATCTGTTACTCTGCCTCTTCTACTGTACATCAAAACCATGCCCATGCCTAGCCAAGAATGCTACCTAACATGGAATTCTTATGGGAAATACCCCTTAAGAACATCCCAGCTCCCTTAGCTCCATTTCTCTGTTCATCAAACACTGACGACAGCCTGTGCCTTGCTCTTTTTCTTTGATCATACCTGTCCCTCACACTCCCCTGCAAAGGAAAAACCCTGTATAAATAATGGATCACTTACGGGTTATGTTTACTGCGAATAAATTGGCATTCTAGTTTTTAACTTGATATTTTGTGATTTGCCTAGTGTGATTTAACTCTCCAAACCCCGACCGAATGATGAAGCCTCATTTTCTAACCGGGCAAAGTTAAAGACAAGCAGTTTACCAACATCTAAAACCCCAATCTAAAATTGTGGGGTGGCATCAATCAGAAAAGACTTATTTCAGAAATCTAAAAAAAGAAGAAAAAAAAAACCTTCTTTTTGTGGAAGGGGGGAGTTTTTCCAGAGAGCACAGAGCAGTATAAGAAATGAGAGCATTCTGAACTTTTTATCTGACTAAAAATACAGGCTGTACTTATGTATCAGCAACAGGTATATCTTATTTCAGATGCGTTCCTGAACTGCCGTATTTTATATTAAACACACCATTTGTAGAGCTCATTTTCTTAGGTAGCAAATGCTTGGATTAAAATCAGTACTTCAGATGTTTGAATAACTGTTCCAAAGACACTAGTTTTGTAAACAGCTTGAATAACCAACCATTCCAAAGATACAGTGTTTGCAGTTGTCTTCTACGAAGGTCCCCAAGCAGCCATGTGAAAGTGTGAAAGTATTGTTATTGGAAGTATGAAATGGTTCTGTGCTTTGAGATTGGGATATTTGAAGATAATGTTTCGTTTTAACGTAATGCAAGATCACAGTATTTGAACTGGAAGAACATCTCAGACATCACCTTGTCCCAGCTGAAATTCAAATCTTGGAGAAGGTCAGCTCACCTCCAAACCAGTCTGTACGAGCAGACTAAATCGGGCCTATGCATCTGTCTTTTTAGCAGGACCGGCAAAACCACGGATTCCTTCGAGTTTCTGAGCGCAACACGAGCAGGTTCCCAACGAGGGTATACATACTTTTAAGAAATCGTTCAGTTTATCTCTGCCCACTCCGATGATGCCTGGCGGGGCTGAGTGGGGAGAGGGGAGGATGGAGTGGGGGTGGGATCAGGTATCTACGTTTGGCTTCCGACACGTTGAGAAACCACGACTTTCTCAGCAACGATCCTGAAGCTTCAAAGCACCTACCAAAAATAGTTTTCCTCATTTCATAGGTGATTCCTGTTACACAGAAGTCTCTCCCTTTGGTGGAGCCCGGTCGCGTCCGAGAGCGGCAGCCACAACCCCCTGGTTGCCCCCAGTCCTCTCAAGGGCTTTGCTGGGTGGGACTCGGCCTTGGGTGGCAAGGGGCACGTGGTGGCGAGGGGACAGGAGACGCGCGATCCACGCCCTGGGCGCCCCTCTGACGAGAAACGACCCACCCAACCCCCAGCCAGGCCCCTTCCTGTGAAGTTAGAGACTCGGTGATCTGTAATGGATCTCGGTTCGTTTAACAGGCCCCTCGCCCCCAGTTCCTCAGAGGCCCGCCTCTCTTCAGGGGTCTTGTACCCCCCTGGGGGCGGTGACTGACGACGCTCAGAAGGCGAGAAACGGCTCCCTAAGCCGTTCGCTGGGTCCCTCTCTCCCCACAATGCACCGGGGCCAGCAGGAAGGCCGCTCCGACCCCTAATTTTCCCGCGAATTCAGTTCAAAGAGGCGGCCGGGCCCGCGATCGGCAGCGCGCACGGGCCAACCAAGCCGCGCCTCCGCGAGAAGCGCCTCCGCGTGACTGACGGGAGAATCCGCGGGCCAACAGGCTGGGCGGCCGGGCGGCGCGCGCTCCCGCCGGCCAATCGGGGCGCCGGGCGGGGGAAGTGGGCGGAGCGAGGCCAGGCTAGGGTGAGCGGCCTCCCGAGCGGAGCGGGGCTCTCAGGAGGAGACACTTTTTTTTTCCTCCCTCCTTCCCTCCTCTCCTCCTCCCTTCCCTTCCCCTCTCCTCCCCTCTCTCCTCCTTCCCCCCTCGGTCCGCCGGAGCCTGCTGGGGCGAGCGGTTGGTATTGCAGGCGCTTACTCTCCGGGGCCGCCCGGCGGGTAGCTGGCGGGGGGAGGAGGCAGGAACCGCGATGGCGCCTCAGAAGCACGGCGGTGGGGGAGGGGGCGGCTCGGGGCCCAGCGCGGGGTCCGGGGGAGGCGGCTTCGGGGGTTCGGCGGCGGTGGCGGCGGCGACGGCGTCGGGCGGCAAATCCGGCGGCGGGGGCTGTGGAGGCGGCGGCAGTTACTCGGCCTCCTCCTCCTCCGCGGCGGCAGCGGCGGGGGCCGCGGTGTTACCGGTGAAGAAGCCGAAAATGGAGCACGTCCAGGCTGACCACGAGCTTTTCCTCCAGGCCTTTGAGAGTGAGTGTGTTTGAGGCTTTGAGGGCAGGAATACCCCCTCGTCCAGCATTAGGAGGCCGGGACGCTCGTGCTGGGCCCCCCTGCCTCTCTGGGACTCGACTTGATTTGGGAGTGGAGGGAGAAATTTGAGGGGGCTGTTCCCACTTCAGGGATTACGGCCAAGGGGCCCGAAGTCTAGGGCCTTCGGGGGAGGTGGAACAGGGGGTGCAGGTGAGGTTCTTGACTCCCCGAAGATTTACACAAGAGGTTGGGCAGTGTGGCCCCACGTTAAGAGCAGGTTTCTTTTAGATGAGGAGGTTACAGTTGGACGGAGGATGCAGTCAGATCCCAAGACTAGTTCTTGCTTTCTTTCATGTCTTTTTTACTCTGGAAGTACAAGGGGTTTGTAGGTTGTAGGTTTTGAGGAGCAAAATGAAGCCTGTGAAGGGATGAGTTGCAGTGAAATCGACCAAATTGTCATTTGTCTGAAATGCTTTGGTACGAACTTGGTGCTGCATGTTAACATGGCACCTTTTGGTGCTTTTAACCTTTCAAATCTATCCACCCATTTCATGGGTACATAAACTGAGTCAGGTAGTGTTTTAAGCATCGCATCTTGCGGCGACCTCGGAATGCTGCCGGTTGTACTTGTCTTAATTCCGTAACATTTTCTTATGTCAATTTCGGCTTTTATGGTCTTGTTGAAAGGGCAAAAGCTATGACATGATTTGGGAAGGCAGGCAAGGTTATCTGGAAATAAAACAATAGAATTTATTAAAAACATCATGATTGTAAATAATCTCAGTTGTCCTTTAGTGAGTATTATACTCTGTTTTCCTTTTTTGCTTTTGTGTACATTTTACAATTCGGACGATCGCTAATAGCTAAATAAGAGAAACTTGAATAAACTCGGCTTTACCGCGGAATGTCTTTATTTACAATTTTACCGTGGCATATGTTAAGGCCATGGTATCAGCTGTGCTTGAAAAGACGTATTACATTGTTTAATACCCTTCTTTCATTCTCTCTGATTAGTGCCTCATGAAATTCTAATTGGAATTTAATACAAGGAATTTCAGTTTTTATTGAAACGAATATTGAACCTGCTTGAGGGAGATTCACATTTCTTTTGCTTAATCTGCTTTGAAAATTCTGGAGACGCTTTAAATTGGAAAAATGATAGAGCATTGAAGGGCAGTGATGACAATAAACATACATGTTTGTACTCCTTCTAAAATATCATCTGTCTTTTTCGTTTATATGCCTCTAAAATTAAACTACCTGAAGATTAAGTGGACATTTAAACAGTTCCTTCTGAATGTTGAGAAGACAAATCTGCCAAGAAAGTTTTAGCTGTTTTGCTTTCTGATGAGTCTACGTTGGGAGGAGCAAACTGTCATTAAGGGCTAGATTTTGTCACACAACAGCTTGATTCTTCTGTAACGTTGATCTTAATTTCAGAGAGGTTGGAATGCTTTGATGTATTTATTGATATAGTCAGTCATCTTTAGTTTGTTTTGATACTCCTTTATTAAAGGAAGTGTGAAACTAATAGATCATTAATGTAACTGGTATTATTTGTACACAGGTCCTTTTTATCTATAAAGGCAAACTGATTTTAACTAAATAGCATTAAAAAGTCTAGGAATCTCAATTAAATATGTTTTGAGGTGGTATTTACATATTGGGATAATATTTACATTGAACAAAATGGATACAAACTTGAAGTATAACTAAATATTCATTGGAAATTTCAGCTACAATTTGAGTCATTTTTTTTCATTATTGACAGACTTTCTATCTGTATTAGGACATCTAGGAAACAGTTGTATTCTGTTTTGGTTTACTACAAATTTTCTAAAAGACCAGTTAAAAAATGAAAATTTCATTTTGCTATTTGTTATCAATAAGTTCTTTTGTTGAATCCCAGCTACCTCATTTCAGCTACTTTTAAAAAGTAGCTACCTTAGAAATGCAAGGCTTAAGCACAAGATTGTAGAGAATCTTAAATTTAAAATAAATGTAGAGGGGTACCTGGGTGGCTCGGGCGGTTAAACATCCAAGTCATCATCTCAAGGTTGGTGAGATCTGCATGGGGCCCTTCATAAACAGCACAGAGTCTGCTTGGGATTCTCTCTCTGCCCCTCCCCCCTCACTCTCTCAAAATAAACATTAAAATAAAATAAAATAAAATAAATGTAGGTGAGTTCTGTGAATATATGCCGTAGATTGAATGTCTTTTGGTTTTATTGTGCATACAAATTATCTTGATGTCAAGATATTTAGTACATGATTTTCGTACAGGTGATTGATTGGTTTACATTGGTTACAACACTGGCTAGATTGGTTATTTTCTTGAGAACTTAAATAATCCTTTTGTTTCCTGTTACTTAGAACCAACACAGATCTATAGATTTCTTCGAACTCGAAATCTTATAGCTGTAAGTAATCAATACAATTAATGAATATTATTTTTTACTAAAAATTTCACCTATTTAATTTTAATATTTTTAAAACTTTTTTTATAGCCAATATTTTTGCACAGGACTCTTACTTACATGTCTCATCGAAACTCCAGAACAAACATAAAAAGGTACATTTTATGAATTTTATTCCGAGTTGATTAAACGATGTTAAAGTTTTGTATTAAAGTACTATTTCTAATTAAAGATTAAATATGAAAACTGAGGTAAAAGAGTGATTGAATTGATTGCCAAGTGATTTTTAATAAGTACATTTTTATAAATCCCAGTTTATTACCAAAGTTTTTCCTAATAGAAATGATTTAGTAGTGAAGTATATGAAGTAGTTTTACTGATTCATATTTTTCCTTTGTGCTAAGAGTTTCTTTCAAGTTTGATAGAAGTTGAGGATTTAAATATTAAAGGGCTCAGGGGAACTATCTTCGATACATAAAATTAAGTTAATTTTTAAGTATTTCTTATATGTTCTAACAATAAAGAATTTGCTTCCATAATGATAGGTTCAGAAAGTCTCATTTTATACCTTTGATGGTGGTCTTTGTAAAAGGGGAAATATTTTTGAAGTCACTACATTGAGTGTCCTTAAAAAACAAGAAGTCTTAATTATCTAGTCTTCAGGTAGAGTCTGGAGGTGTTGATCAGAGCTTATTTTTGTTTATAACATGTGATATTTAACTGTATGTAATTATGGAATGCTAGTTTCTTATCCTATGTGCAAGATTATTGAGCACATCAAGTGAACAGTTTTAAGTTTAAAGGAGAGATCTTGTATTAAGCATTTGGTAGTTGTTAGTTGTTAGTCTTGACTCACTAAAACCATTAAGTTATCCCAATAGACTTTGAAACCAAACTCCTTTGGAGGCTCATACTGGTTACTAAGTAAGCATCATGTTTCAATAGCAAGACTTGGTTTATCTTTGTAGATATACCTGTGTGTATTTTGAAGGATGGAAATGTTAAAACTATTTGTCTTCTGGTAATCTTTTCTGAACAGAGAGCGTGGGAGCGATTATGCACTTGTGTGCATTACATTTAATAGGTGAAGCTTGCCAAGAGCCTAAATAACTAGGAAGAAGGTGATGGATTAGGCAACAGAATTAAATTTGTCAGCTTTTTGCCTGTCTATGCAATTATTTGATCTATGACAGAGTTCAGCAGACTTTTTCTATGAAGGACCAGTTAGTAAATGTTTTAGGCTTTGTGGTCCATGAGGCAGAATTGAGGTTATTAAGTAGAATGTAGGTGGGTACTTACACAAAAAGAGAGGTAACAAATGGCTGCAAATTTTTTATTGATGAGATTTAAAATATAATAACTCAGTACAATGTTTTGTAATATGGGCCTACTAGTGAGAAATGTGAGATTCTTTTATTTTTGTGGCTTGGGAGGAGATAACATTCTCCTTAATTGGGGTTTAGAATTCTCTATCAAATCAGTCGCAAATATTTATCCATAAAAATCATTCTTAGCTCGTGGGCTGTGCATAGACAGATAGTAAGCTGGATTTGGCCTATGGTCCATAGTGTGCTGACTGCTGATTTAGTCTATAAAACTAGGAGAATTTGATTAAGCAGTTAACTTTTACTCTGGTATTTTTAATATGGACGATTAATTGAGTTATCATCTAGGTTGCTGCCTGATTTTAATTTTAAAGTGATTAAGTTTTTTAGGGACACCTGGCTGACTCAGTAGAGCATGTAACTCCTGATCTTGTCGGGGGGAGGGGGGTTATAAGTTTGAGCCCCACGTTGGGTGTAGAGATTACTAAAAAAATAAAATCTTTTAAAGATTTTTTTTTTCAAAATAAGTGAGTTAATCCATAAATAAATACAAAATATGTTTAAAATCTAACCCCATTTTCTTGTCATATTTGTTAATGGACTATTTGTCTCATCGTGGGATACGTTTCTGTTGTCAGCTAATAGGTGGAGACAGTTTTAAAAGTTTGGTAGTAGAAACTACTTTTCTTAATTTGTTGTACTTTAGGCAACAAATTGTCTTTGGGGGGGGTTCTGCAGCAGTTTACCAGCCAAGAAACATATAAATCCCAGTTTATTTTCATGCAAAAATGCATTAGGAATCACTTAATGCTTTTGTTATATGCCTGGCCTGTGAGAGATGTTAAAACTAAGTTTTAACAAATTATATGACCTACATGTTCAAATGAGAGCTGTTCTTTTCAGAGTAATTGGTGACTTTGGAGGGTGGTGAATTTAGCCTAGTGATTGTGGTCTTTGTTAAACATGTTTTAGGGACTCCTTTTACAAAATTGCTTTTAATACTATCCTTTTGTTCAAAATGTTTTTGGAATTCCCTTTTTACTATTGTAACAGCATAATATCCCTTGCTGGAATAAATATATCACTCCCTTTGAAGTCCTACACTCAGTTGTAATATTAATTCTGGTATGTTTGTCAAACTCACCTTGTACTTTAGTCTCCTTTCATAGAGGTATTCAAATGCTTTAGACTAACACAACACTGATACAGGGGAAATACTCGTGAGGAGACAGGCATCTTTTATTAAATTCATTTTACTAGATTTCACATAAGTTGTTTCTGAATCCTCCCAAGACAATTTCCTGGAATTTCTTGAATTTTAAAAATATTCTCCTTTTTGATGATCTTTTGGTAACTATTTCCCTTGTTAAATCTGAGCTACTGTTGCAGTACCTTTCTAAAGAACAGAAGTAGAAATACTTGGTGCTTGGAGTGGGGCTGCTTTTGTATAGTTGCTTATGTGGTTTGTTTTTTTTTCCTAAGGAAGGCTGGATTGCCTTTATGATCTTACTTATTTCAAATGGTTGTTAATATTCAACTTTCCTATGCACTTGTCCTATGCACATGTCCATAATGTTGGAAGAGATGAACCTTGTGACTTCTAGTCTTAACTTTTCTTCCTACAGACAGGATTTCTTCTTAATCATTACATAAAGATAAACATATTCTTAAAAGTTTCCAGTAACTTTACAACCTTCCTCAGTAGTACGTTTCAGCATTTATACTGAAAAGTTCTTTTGTAAGTTGCCTAAAATAATCCTACATTTTTCTTCTTTCTTCTCTCTTATCTGTGGAGATTGAAAATGTATTGCCATCCTTCCTAAAATACTTCTTAACTGTGCTCATTGGATGAAACTTTAATATTGAAGTTTTCAGTAACTCTAAAGGTAAAGAGAGAAGCTTTTTTTAAAAAAAGATCTTTTGTTAATGGAGGCTATTCACCTGAATTATAGATTGCATCAGTTCTCTTCCTGTTGGTGTTTTATTGTAATATATTTACATTAACATTTCTCTACTGACAATTTTACATTATAGTAATTGAGTACGATAGCTATTTTTGAGGAATGAGCACATTAATAATTTCTAATATCTGAATTCAAGCTTTACAAAGTAACTTATATAGAATACACTAAGCTTTTCATGTTTTAAACTTGAAGAAAATATATGAGTATAAAGAGAAGTATTCATTTCCAGTTAACATATGGGTCTAGATTTTTAGCCTCTGTCTTAGGACAGGTACAATAATAGACCACCTTAAAAACTAAGGTGAAGCTTGTTCTAGAGTCCATTCATTCTCACTTTGCTTGGGAGTGCCTGGGGGTTATTCTTAATCTGAGTTTCTGTTTTGTGGAAAAAATACCTTTTTCTCTTAAACTTGTAAAGTTAAAAGCTAATAATTTTATTATGATTTGATGGGTGTATCCCCTAAACTTCAAAATTTTTTCGTGATGGTTGACACCCATCTCTTTAATATGACATATCATTTAACTTGAGCCACTGCTAATAATCTTTAAGACCGTTTTACTAACTCCAGATATATTTTATGTGATAGTGCTAGCATATACTTGTCAAGTTACTTAATAGAAATATGAATATTTCACAGTATACATGATTTGCATTTGTTTGGTTCAGTCCAGCAGATGCTTGAATAACTTCAAAATAGAAGGTACCGTGCCAAGCACTATGTGACTTTCCTTGAAGAAAAGCAATCTCTACCCTTCAGGAGCTTATAGCCTAGGAGGAGAAATAAAATATTTATGCAAGTTCACATTTAGGAGACTAAATGTCAAAATAAATATAAACCAAGTGTCGTAGGTGAGGGGAAATCACTCTGGTTTGGGAATAATTACAAAAGGTTTCATGGAAAAGTTAGCATTTGAGATGGGACTTGAAGGCTCGACTGCTGTAATATAACATACACTGTCTCAATATAGTATTCATTGTTACGGCTAACCATCCACAATTTATTAAAAATAATCAAAATCAGATTTCCAACTTGCCTATTATAGTGACAATAAAGTGTAATCTGTTTTTTTTCCCCAGTGGAGAAGTGATTATTTTGTTTATCTGTTTCTTCCAGGAAAACATTTAAAGTTGATGATATGTTATCAAAAGTAGAGAAAATGAAAGGAGAGCAAGAATCTCATAGGTAAGAGAACCTATCAGTTTACATTAAGTGACATACTTGAGGAAAGAGGAGAAATTATAGTGATCATTTCTCTAGTGATCACCCCCGTATTGTAAGGAGTTAGAAGGAACCTTAGGGGTCAGTTGGTCTAAACTCATGCACAAATCAGGAATTACTAATTCTATAGCATTCGTGACAGAGAAGCCTTAAGCCTCATCTTGAATACTTCCAACATTGGGGACTTGCTGTTTTCTAAGGCAGTTGTATTCATTATTGTTTATCTCTGTTACCAGCTTCTTGCATTTTTACTCCAAGTTTCTATAACTTCTGCAGTTGGTATTAGTCCTGCCACCTTATGTAAGGAGGGATAGAGACTCATATTTATGGTGTACTTACTACATACCAGATGCTCTGCCAGGTGCTACACATCACATTTCTTGTCAGTAATTGTCTTCAAATCTGAGAGAGGCTCTCTTTCTATCTTGACCTTCCCCATATTTACATCTTTCAGTCAGAATATTCCTAACTTTATTTTATACTTGAAATATGTTAATCACATTACAGTTTCAGAAACTTGACCCTTTGGATAGAATCTATTGTATGTTTTCAAGTGTAATACCCAGAACTAATCCCTAAATGTTCTGACTAGCCTAATATCTGCCTAACCTAGATAGTGTGCTTCCATTTACTCTTGATATGTCAAACTAAAGAAATTTGAGTATTATTCTAAAGAGACACAGGAACTTGGGTCGTTTTTATTTATTGACTACTTTCAGGGAGAATACAGAACTAAAAATACTAGATTTTTAAAAAATGAAGCTGGTAAAATTGCCACAGTAGATTTTTTTCTCTTGAAAAAATTTTAAGTCATATTGATTTAGATAGCATGTACACTGACTTAATGATGCTTCATTTATGATTTCTCATCTGTAGTAACTGGTGTAAAATGTCATTTTTGTAGTTGCTTGTATTTTAAGTTTGGCTTTTGAATTAGGTTCTTTTGTTACTTGAATTGTAAAATCACATTTTTTATTTTATATCTTGCATTTTTGTAGGACTGAACTGTAATTTATATTTCCTTATCTAGGCAGTCTTGACTTGTGAATAAGCTGTGATAGTCTATTCTGGAAGCTGAGATCCCAACTCTTTACCTAATCTCTTACTGCCCAAGGAGTGCCTTACAACATAGGACTGAGAATATTCTCAGTCCATGTACACTTTTTTGCTTGAATTTCTATTCCAGATCCTTGTCTGGTCACCTACCGTAGACAGAGCTCTTGGGATCCTCAGGGTCTTTTTAATTTAAAGTATAAGCTGTAGAGTCAAACCCTGATCTCTGAGCTTTCTACTTCTTCTGAACATTTTAATAGTTTGCTCTCCAGGTCTTTCAGGGTTTATGTGAGAAAGAATAATAAACCAAAAAGAAAACTTGACCCTTTTCTTCATCTTCCCCATCAAGGTTCCATGTTTATCACTGCTAAACCCTACTACTATCTCATTGTGATACTGGCTTTGATAAATACTACAGAGCTTCCCTTAGAATGTGTGTTGTGAGGGAGATCAGTAATACTGGTCAGTTCTCTCTGAATAATCACCCAATAATTTTGTTCCTTTTGACGCAGTGAGTTCAGTAGCTAGGGCAGTACTGTAACAGGGGTATATTTAACTCACAGAAACATCAGAGCTTGTAAGAATTTCTATGATTCTGATAAAAACAACTTTTTTAGTCTTTAGTATCCAACTAGGACTAGTGAATTAGCCATCTGAACCCCCCAAGATCCCTCACCCTCCTCCCCCCCTTCGTCTTTCTCTTTTTAAAAAAACTTTTTTGTTTGTTTGTTTATTTTTGAGAGGGAGACAGAGTATGAGTGGGGGAGGGACAGAGACAGAGGGAGACACAATACAAAGCAGACTCCAGCCTCTGGGCTGTCAGCATAGAGCCCAACATGGGGCTCAAACTCACAAACCATGAGATCATGACCTGAGCTAACGTCAGACGTTTAACCAACTCAGCCACCCAGGTGCCCCTCTTTCTCTCTCTTTTTTAATTACAGACCTATGTATGTTGGAGCTGACTATGCTTAATACCCAGGAAGGCACTTTAGGCCCTGGAGGTGTTGAGTTACTGTGCTAAGTGCTTCAGCACCCCCCACCCCAGTCTTTATGAATGTCTCAATGTCACTCACAGAGTCACTAAAATGAACTGGGAGATTGCTTCATTTTAAGTTTATTACCCTAAGGCTCTATATTATTAAATTATTTGAATGTGTTTCTCATCTAAAATTAGGCATAATCCTGGAGTGCCTCGGTGGCTCAGTGGGTTAAGCGTCCGACTCTTGGTTTCGGCTCAGGTCATGATCTCATGGTGTGTGAGTTTGGGCCCTGCATCAGGGTGTCCAAACTTTAAAAAAAAATACAATAAAATAAGGCATAATCCTATTGTTCCACTGAACGTAACACATAGGATTGTAAGAAGTTCCTTACACAGCAAAATATGTAATGCCAGCACTGTAAAACTTTGTAAAATTTGGTCAAATTCTCCTACAAGAGAACAATACGAATCTTTGTTCTTCCTTGACATTAATTAGTAGAAGTTAAAATCTTAAGTCATACATAAAAGCATATCTCTCTTCCATCTATATTTTTTATTCTGTACCATCTCAGACAGATCTTATTCAGTCTCGTTGGACCCTGGATTTGTTCAGTAGTGGTAGTCTGGGAGTCTTTCATTGGAACTCATGTTCTTTCAGCATTTCCCAAGTTACATTTCTTCTCCTAAATCCCATGTATTTCATTCTCCAAAGTTCCAGAGGAATATCATGATACGAACAATATTGTAGTCCCACAGCCCAAAAGTTAGAACAATCAGCTGCCTGACCTATTTATGACATTTGTAATAACTCATAAACCAAACCAAATTCTCAGCATTATCTGTGCAAAATGAAGCTAGTGTTCAAGGATCTTTTATTATTTTGTATTCTAGATCTACAGTTGTCTTACCTAGTTACAGATATTGGCAAAACTTACTAGGGGAAGCAGCTGATAGAAGAAAGAAAAACATGGACACTTTATGGTTTTTCCTTCTTTAACATGCCAGTCAATTCATGGCAATAGACCAGAATTGACATTTATAACCCTAAAACTCAGTAATAAGCCCTACCATCTATGAAGATTGTTTCTTTTCTTGAAGAATGACTTCTGAAAACTCCATACCAAGTAGCAAATTTTAGAAATTCATAGTGGTTGCACCTACAGTCTCAAGTTTTTCCTGCTCTTTCTCCTTGCCTTTTTTTTAGTGTGATAGGGTATATTTAAAATATGTCTTTTTAGATTGTCTGAAATAATTCCTTATATCCTGTCATTTTCAGCTCTAATTTTGACATTCCAGTATATTATGAGTTTTAATTTATTTTGGGTTTTGACCAAGCACCGTGGCTTATTGGAGTAAGTCTCTAGTCTTTCTTTAGTTTTATATCCTGGCACGATTCCAGGAGCCTTTTGTGCTGTTAGTACTACCAGTTTCGGAATTCTGTAGTCATAACTCCTCTGACTTCTAAGTGTATATCCAGTGGCTAAATGGTAGCATGAAAAGATTTCCAAATTTGAGTTGCTTCCAAAAGTGTTTCTTGGGGCCAGATGAGAAGCAAAATGTCTTTTCTCTCTTTCCCTTAATCATTATCCCTTCCTGGTCCACTGTTAGTTTTTTAAGAAATCCCCTTAAAAGATGTCAGAACTAGGGGCGCCTGGGTGGCTCAGTCAGTTAAGCATCCAGCTCTTGATTTCAGCTCAGGTCATGATCTCATGGTCATGAGATCAAACCATGCTGGGTGTGGAGCCTGCTTAAGATTCTTCCTCTCCCTCTCCCCTTCCCCTGCTTGCACACCATGCTCACTCTTTCAAAAAAAAAAAAAAGATTCCAGAACTTGAGCTTTTACTAGGGATATTTTCAAGCCAGTGTTTTTGTAGATCAATAACATAAATTGCTTTTCATCGCCTTTTATTGTTGTTGTTACAACCTAAGCTTTTGAGTTAGTAATCTTCCTTTTTTGAGCATCTTTTGTATAATGAAGTTTGTATCTATTTTTGTCTGAGATTGTAGTTTTTTGGTGTATCAGGTCCAAAATTCTATACTAGTCCTAGGGGATAGGATGATGAGCAAAACAGATGAAGGCCCTGCCGTTATGGAGAAAAAAAGGCATAATTATATAATAATTACAATTAAAAAAATAATTGCTAGGAAAGAAAAAGATAGGGAAACTGGATGGAGCAGGAGAACCAGTTCTTGTTTGAGATGTTGGATTTGGGAATAGTGATGATCAGGGAGGCCTTCCTTTAAAAAATGAGCTGAGGGGCGCCTGGGTGGCGCAGTCGGTTAAGCGTCCGACTTCAGCCAGGTCACGATCTCGGGGTCCGTGAGTTCGAGCCCCGTGTCACGCTCTGGGCTGATGGCTCAGAGCCTGGAGCCTGTTTCCGATTCTGTGTCTCCCTCTCTCTCTGCCCCTCCCCCGTTCATGCTCTGTCTCTCTCTGTCCCAAAAATAAATAAACGTTGAAAAAAAAATTTTTTTTTAAAAATGAGCTGAGATATAAGAAAGGTGAATATAGGAATAAAATGGGGAGAGAGGGTGAAGAGATGGGTGATTCTAAATAAAGAGAATATTATATATATGTCATTTGAGGCCAGAGTAGCTAACTAGAAAGAATAAGGAGCGTGGTATTAGATAAAGCTAGAGCATATGGCCAAGGCCAGATAATGCAGAGGCTTGAAGGCTATTTGAGGATGTTGGTCTTTATCCCAAGAAACCCATAAATTACTTTAAATAGATGTATTGAATTAATGTCATTTCCCCACCCTTCTCCTTTTTAGCTTAGCTGCATTTTTAAAACTTCAGCCTGCTGCTTTAACTCAGTTGTACATCTCTTTCACCATTAATAAGATCTTAGGTGTTTCTCCCCTTTCTGTTTTCTTTAAACAATCTTGTATTGACTATAAATTTTGAAGTTGTTTTCAAATCAGCATGTTTTCATGTTCAAGTTTTAGTTGTTCCTCTTTCAGAACATAAGCCATAGATTTCTTTTTACTTACCTATTCCTAAAGGTGTCTTATCGGTTGCTACTGAGCATATCTGATTCTTAAAATCTAAGTGTTTAGGAACAATTTTAAGGTGTTTCTCCTTTTATAATCTTTGGGTTTACAATAATTCCTTTATGTTTTGTCTACTGTACTTCTGAAAGGAGATTTATTTATTTGTAATGGACTCCCTCACCTCATTCAACTTTATCTTCTCATTACAGAGTGTTCCCATCTGTATCTAAACCTCAGAAGATACGCTAGATTCCAGAATAATGGGCTTGATGTAGTCATCAATTCCTCAATTTTATACATCATAGCATTAAATATATAAGAAATTATACGTTAAATACGTTAAGTGTATACTTCTAACAGAAATAGCTTATCCTGTTTTGAGGTAATATAGCTATAACTCTAGAATTGAAGCCTTACGTCTGCCACTGTCAGATTAATGTGTACAAATTAGAGGCACTAATCTTGGTCTCTTTCCACCATAAAAACTTTGGTCCTTCAGTGAGATCTGGCTATTGGTTTTTTTGAGAGGGCACATTCTTAAAATTTGAGTTTTCTACATGAACGTCATCTCAAAATGTTAATCCCTTATGAATTTAAATTTATTTAACCTCATTCCGTAGACAGCTTTAGAATTGTTAGATGTTTATGCTTGGAATCATACCTCAGAATTTCAAATTCCTGATATAGTTTGCTGTTGCCCCATAGCTTGCTTCCTCAGAAGATACAGATGGGGAGGGTGCCTGGGTGGCTCAGTAGGTTGAGCATCCGACTTCAGGTTAGGTCATGATCTTGTGGTCCATGAGTTCGAGCCCTGCTTGGGGCTCTGTGCTGACAGCTCAGAGCCTGCTTCAGATTCTGTGTCTCTGTCTCTCTCTGCCCCTTCTCTGCTTGCTCTTGCTCTCTCTCAAAAATAAATGTTAAGAAAAAAAAAAAAAACAGCTAGGGAACACATCACAAAGATGAACCGGTGTCTTGTCTTGATTAAGTTAGGATCATGTGCAGCCTGGAACCAAATAGGCCTGACCAGTCCTACATGTTTCTTTGCTTTCCATTCTTAACTATTAAGATGTGGATATAGTAGCCACAAGAGAGGGAAGAGGGTAGGGGCGCTTGCGTGGCTCAGTCGGTTAAGGGTCTGACTCTTGCTTTCGGCTAAGGTCATGATCTCATGATTAGGGAGTTCGAGCCCCACGTTGGGCTCTGCTGACAGCATGGAACCTGCTTGGGATTCTCTCTCTCCCCTTCTCTTTGCCCATCACCCTCTCATGTGTGCGCTCTCAAAATAAATAAACATGAAAAAAATTTAAAAAGAGGGGGAATAGAGTATCAGGAAGGGAAAGAAAATTGCCCTTTTTCCTTGAATGAAGCCAGCTATGGAAGAGGGCAACTAGGCCTCATTGTTACATTTTATTCCAGGTATATATTAGAGTTTTTACTTTTAGAAGGGGGAGGTACAGGGGAAATTATGCATAGCAAATCACATTCCCAAAGTTATTTTTTAAGTTGGTTAATTGAAACTTGGTGTTCTTTTTCTTTTTTTTAACGTTTGTTTATTTAAAATGTCTATATTTTATTTTTGAGGCGGGGGGGGGTAGTGAGAGAGAGGGAGAGAGAATCCTAAGCAGGCTCAGTGCTGTTATCGCAAAGCCTAACACATGGTTCAAACCCACAAACTGTTGAGATGATGACCTGAGCCGAAATCAAGAGTCAGATGCTTAACAGACTGAGCCACCCAGGCACCCCTGGAATTCTTTTTCTTAAAGAAACAATGTTATGGGACACCTGGGTGGCTCAGTCGGTTACCACCAGGCGACTTCAGCTCAGGTCATGATCTCACGGTCTGTGGGTTCAAGCTCTGGGTCAGGCTCTGTGCTGGCAGTTCGGAGCTTGGAGCCTGCTTCTGATTCTGTGTCTCCCTCTCTCTCTGCCCCTCCCCTGCTTGCTCTCTCTCTCTCTCTCTCTCAAAAATAATAAACATTAAAAAAATTTTTTTTTTTAAGAAACAATGTTAGGCTGATAGCTGAATGTGTGCTTCGTATCTTATTTAACTCACAGTGTACCGTTTGTTATTTTTTATGTTTCGTTAAAAATTTTTGATATTTATTTTTGAGAGAGAGCAAGTGGGGGAGGGGCAGAAAGAGAGGGAGACATAGAATCCAAATCTGTGAATATAGAGTCCAATGCAGGGTTTGAGCCTATGAACCGCGATATCATCTGAGCCACAGTCGGATGCTGAACTGACTGAGCCACCCAGGTGCCCCTAGGGTGTACCATTTATTTAAAAACAAATTTTTTTTTTTTTTAGCATTTATTTATTTTTTGAGAGACAGAGACAGGGCATGAGTGGGAGAGGGGCAGAGAGACAGGGTCACAGATTCTGAGGCAGGCTCCAGGCTTTGAGCTGTCAGCACAGAGCCCGATGTGGAGTTTGAACTCCCCGAGCCGCAAGATCATGGCCTTAGGTAAAGTCGGATCCTTAACTGACTGAGCCACCCAGGCGCCCCCCTAACAATGTACCATTTAAAACTGTCTCAATCTGTCTGTGGTAAGGGATCTTTTTGTTTGTCTTTAATTTTCAGTCTTTCATAGATAGATACCTTTGTAAATACACTTACAGATCACAAGCTTAGATGTTATGGCAATGTTAGATTTCTGTAAAAGTTTTTAAGTTTCCTCTGTTTCTTGTTGTGGAATGGAAACAAGTTTCCCCTGTGACCTCAGTTTGCAGAACACATTTTGAATAACACAAATTTAAAATATTTTCTGGGGTAGATCAATGTCAGATGTTTCTGGCATTTCACAATTGGAATTTAGAATCACATATTCTATAAAACAATGTAAATAATACTATAAGCAGAGCACTGAAGAAAAATGGGTCATGATCCCTGGCCTTAAAAATCTGTTACTCTAGGGGCACCTGACTGGCTCAGTCGGTAGAGCATGCGACTCCTGATCACGGGGTTGTGAGTTCAAGCCTCATGTTTGGCATCGAGTTTTAGTTTTAAAAAAAACCCTATTACGCTAGGAGGACATCGCTATTCTTAATGAAAAGCATTGCTAGGTGGTAGGGACACTGATGTAATAAAAAGATTGTGTGTGAAACAACAATGACAAAAAAGTGGGAAATAAAAGTACTTGGGATTAAGCTCTGATCATTAAGCTCTGGGATGGTTGGGTGTGGGACCATTGTAGAAGAGGATGAGTACTTTGATGGATACTTTATTATTTTATACAAGCCTCACAGTTTTGAGAGAGCTCATTTCCTCATTTTACAGATATTAGGTCACAGCTCATAACTGAGCCAGAATTTAAACTTGGATTTTTCTGTCTCTGTTTTACCATTGTATCTAATTTTCCTCTGTAGGGCTTTAGTGGAGATAAAAAGAAATGGGAGCCATATTCTAGACAGCAATTAGACAAAAGATTTGGCAGTTGGGGCTCATTGGAAAATTTGGAGAAAGGAATGATACATACAGAATGGTGTTTTAAGAGAATTAACCTGGCCTTGAGATGTAGGTTTAACTCAAACAACGAAGAATAGGATAGATGGGTTGTAATGGATTATTTTCTAACATGTGGAAATTATAGAATAATCCTCTTTGTCTTTCAGTTATGCTTTGGAGTTTCGGTAATTCTGCTTTGTAAGGTGACATTTATGAAACTGTTTTTTTTTATAGGAAAGTGCTTGTTTTCTTCTAGTAAAATGACATGTAGATTTTGTAGATGGCAGATACACTTTTTAAAATCAGCTTTGGATATAACTACCATTCAATAAAATACACCTACCTTAAGAGTATAGAGTTTTGACAAATGTACACACTTGCATAACCATAACCACAACCAAGATAGAACATTTCTATCATCTTGAAAAATCCCTTTGGGCCTCTTTCAAGTTTGTCTCCTTAATGTACTTTTTGGGTGGGGATGTGAGTTATATGTAGTTAGATTCGGTCTTTTTGGTGTATAGTTCTGAGTGTTGACAACTGCATGCAGTCAGGTAGCAACCACCACAATCATGATAAAGATTCCTAAAAATTCCCTCATGACCCTTTTATAGTCAGCCCTCTTCTTCCCCACCCCTTCTTTTAAAATCTGATACATGTCAGAAAGTGAGTAATATACATTATTTACCTGTTTTCAAGGATCCTATTCTATCCCATTTATATTGATGCTTAAGTTATAGTTGTTATTGTTAGTTTTCCCCTTATATTTATGCTTTCTAACTCTGCTTGGACCCTTACATTTCTACTCTTTCATAATCATTTTGTCCTCTATTGGTATCCTAGCATACTTAGTACTGTTCTAGAAATGCCTTTTGAGACCACTCACCCTGTAGTTTTTTTAGCATACAGTTTCATGGCTTACCTCAGTAAGAAGATAGAGACATTCTCACATTTTCTGTTGAAGGATCACTCTCCTTTTACTTCTCTAAGAAAGAGAGGAATCCTGGGCACAGTTACACAGCTAATCTCTTTATCGTATGACCTCATTTTCAATCATTACTTGCTCCTTAAAACTCTTTTGCCTCAATGTCTTTACATAACTCTTCCCTGATTATAAGAATGACTAGATTGTCACCATCATTAAAAAAAAAATACAACCATACCCTTTATTGATCCTTATTGTCTTTTACACTAGTAAATTTTTTGATTAAGGAATCAATATTCCTTCCCTTCCCCAACATCTGTTCTCTATAATCTGGTATCTGTCAGTATCACACTACAAAAACCGTATTCTAGAAAGTTATGAATGGCTCCTGGTCAACTAATAGATTGCTCTCTCTTTCAGTTTAAAGGTACTACAAAAGCCTATGGATGTTTCTGTTTATTCTGTCTCATCTTCATAGTTTTTCCATGTCAGTTGATGATTCTCAAAACAAAAGGATCAGTATAGTTTATGTTTCCTTTTCCATTGCTTCTAAAACAAACAGTGAAAATGACATGTTGAAACAATAAATTACAAATCTATAACAGATCTGTAATTGTATATTTCACCTCTAATGGAAGAAGAAAATGATGGTTCTGCATCATTTGTTAGGAGATTGAATTTCCCCAGCTTGAAAATATTCAAGCATTTTTGTATGGACTCAGCTACCCTTATCAAAATTTTCTTTTTAAGGCCTGGGAAGGGAAATGTGTTCACATTTTATAGGTAGATGGTACTAAATTACAGTAAAGTATTTGCTGATCTGTTTCTTTTCTGCCTTATTCCTTTGGTATTTTTTTAAATTTATTTTTTAATTTACATCCAAATTAGCATATAGTGCAACAATGATTTCAGGAGTAGATTCCTTAATGTCTCCTACTCAATTAGCTCCTTGCCCCTCCAGCAACCCTCTGTTTGTTCTCTGTATTTAAGAGTCTCTTATGTTTTGTCCCCCTCCCTGTTTTTGTATTAATTTTGCTTCCTTTGGTATTTTTGTATGGTGTATTTTTATGTTTTGTTTTTCATAGGCTTGTGTGAAGTTGTGGGCTTGCATAGAATTAAGAGTAAGAAGGTCAAATATTATTTGTAGATTACCTGAAGTAACTAATTTGATTTCAATCTTAATTTTTAAAGTTTAGGCTATTTTTATTATAGAGTGTTAAAGTGATAAATTTTTTTTTTTTTGTTTTTTTAGCTTGTCAGCTCATCTACAGCTTACATTTACTGGTTTCTTCCACAAAAATGGTATGTACTTGAAAGTAAATGTATTGGCATTCTAACATCAAAACACCTTTGTGAATGTAAAAAATTATTTTGCATGTATGTATAAATTTCTAAAATTAGGGGTGCCTGAGTGGGTCAGTCAGTTAAGCATCCGACTTGGGCTCAGGTCATGATCGTACAGTTCATGGTTTCGAGCCCCGTGTCGAGCTCTGTGCTGACAGCTTGGAGCCTCGAGCCTGCTTCGGATTCTGTGTCTCCCTCTCTTTCTGCCCCACCCCCTTCTCTCTCTCCAAAAATAAATAAACACTAAAAAATATTTATAAAATTATATTTAATGGAAAAGATGTCGATTCTGATAATTCAGTTTCTCTTTAGTTGATTTTTCCAACAATTCAGTTACTGCTTTATGTGGTCAATGATGGGATGTGGAAGATATAACTTGTCACTCTTTAAACTTTTAAAGTAGTGGTTCTTAAATTTTAGTGTTTGTAGAAATATTTTGACAGTTTGTTTAAAATATGTATACCTGGACCTACAAAGACTCAGATCTAGTAGGATATAGCTTTGGTATACCAACGTTTGGTAAAACTTAAGAGTCTGCATTTTAATAAAGCACCAAGGTAATTCAGAAGTTGGTTGTCTCAGGAATAAATTTTATGAAACTGGCTTAAGAGCTTTTCTAGGTAGACCTTATACATAAGATCTTGTTCATAGCCTGGTTTCTTTATTGCTTTCCTGCTATTGATTTAAGTTTTAAGTAGATTTTGAAATTGTTAAAATTATTTAGTGTTGTGTGTGATCATTCTTGAAGGTCAGTGTTAGCTGCATTTGGCTTATGTAGAAATAGATGGAATTCCACCTCTTCACTCTAAATGGTACTTTTTAGGGCACTAACTATTGCTATAAAAAAAAGGCTATATAATACTGTCTTACCCATCTCAGAGCCATCATCTTTCCAGAGATCATAACTAGAAAATGGGAAAATCTTTTCATATAATTAAGTTTCTTAGATTTTGTTATTTCTTATTTCCAATGTATTTTGAACTTTAACTGTCTTAGAATCTGGAATAGGTGAAGCGTCTCCTGAGTAGAACCCTTTCTGCATAAACATTTTTAGTTGATGTTATTGCATCCTCAATTTTATTTTTTTTTATTTGTTCTTGAGAAAGAGAGTGCGCACGAGTAGGGGAGGTGCAGAGAGAGAGAGCGTGACAGAGGATCCGAAGTGGGCTGAGCACTGACAGCAGACAGCCCCATGTGGGGCTTGAACTCATGAATTGTGAGATCATGACCTGAACTAAAGTCAGACGCTCAACCAACTGAGCCACCCAGGCACCCCGCATTATAATTTTTAAAAAATACAGTAATAAAACAACAGAAGCAACCACTGCTACCAGTGGAATATATCAATATGTTAGGTATTTTACAAAGAGAAGTATATTGTCTTAAGTGTCACTTCATTAAAAGAAGTTAAAGTATGCTAGGTAGAGTTTCATTTGGTTTCAAAATGGATAAAATGCCACTTGGCTTATCCATCTTTAATTATCGTGTAATGGAATAAAATCTTTACAAGAAACATGTCAAGTTGGTAATCCTTGGTATTGTTTAATAAGAAACAAAGTTTAATAATAATATATTAGAACACTTTGAAAACCCTTATCAGGTTTTTTTACGTGAGAAGTTTGAAATCTGGTCAGATCCGTATTAGCAGCTACTGTAACTTTAATTCTAGCTTTACCTTAGATCTGGTCCATTTTTTTTATATATAAGTAAACTGAGTAGCATTTTTATGTTTTTTCCTAAATTACTTATAATCATCTCGTAGAGTCCTTTTTTCTACTCATTCATTTTATTGGTTTTCTATGGTACTTTTAAGGTACTCTGGGGGGCACCTGGATGACGCGGTTGAGCCTCTGACTCTTGATGTCAGCTCAGGTCATGATCCAAGTGTTGTGGGATCAGGCTCCGTATTGGGCTCCACACTGAGCATGGAGCCTGCCTAAGATTCTTTCTCTCCCTCTGTCCATCTCCCCTGCTCACATTCTCTCTAAAATAAAAAATTGAAAAGAAAAGTAGTAATACAGTACATGGATCATAATACTTCAGAAGCTTATAGTTTGAATTTTATAGTTTCATTAGCCCTTTGTTCCCAGGGATGTACATAAAACATGTAAAGTTATTCATAACTGAAATTGGTGATGGATATTAATTGAATATTTACTAATTAAAGTTACTTGATTAATATTTAAGTTGAATTAATTTTACTTAGTTGAAATTAACTGGATAGTAGTCTGATTAAACTTTTTTCCTGTCTACATAACAAAAATATGTAAAGTTCAAAATTGCTCAAACTCAAAGTTTTAATTTTTTCTTGATGTTACTGAAGTAAATAAGAAAGTAAACTCTGTTACTTCTGTTTCCAGAAAATAATTTGCCACTTTTTGAAAATTAGTGAAAGTTGGGAAGAAGCAGCTATATTGCCTCTCTTGTCTAATTAAGCTATATTTATACTTGGTTTTTTTTTTAAGAAACCAAGATAGAAAAGCATCATTAAGATTCCTAAAATGTGATTATTTTTCCTTTTGTTTTTTATTTTCTATTTATTTATTTTTTCCTTTTGTTTTTAAATGACTTTTGTTAGCTATTACTACTTGAAACTGGTTAGAATGAATATACAAAGATATTAGGGTGCTATTTTCATAGTTAGTATTGTTTGGAGAGTGTTTTTTGTTACTGCATTTTAAACATTGGATTTTTTTTTCTGCTGTATTAAAGTTTTTTATCCTGGATATAACTTTCAAAGATACTAATTCAAACGTATTTTATGTACACCCCTACATAAGAAGAATGTTTTCAAGTAAAAAAAAGAGTTATCCAAAATCTCAGAACAAAAATAAAGTTTTTTTATGTCTTGTGGATTCATCTATTATGGTAGTTCTATATATATTATTGAAACAATGATAAATGATTAGTTTGAACTATTAATAATGCCTTTAGGATTGAAGACAAGTATGTTATAGAAAAGTACTCTTAGAACCGCAATTTGCAAAAGCCTTTGTTAATTAATTGATACAAGGAGTATATATAAAATACAGGATTTTAAATTAAAATCCTTAAGATTTGTAAACCCAGGTAGTAAATAATATCCTAGTTTTTGCTATCCTGTGTAGGCTTTAGAGAAATTCTGGGAAAAAGATAAAAAACTAGCTATTTTTCTTGTGAAATTGTATTATAGTTGTTTAGGTAACTTTTACACTGTTAAATATTTTAGAAATCCATTATTTTAATCCCTTTGGTCACAAGGCCTGGTCAAATCAAAGAACTTATCTGGTTTAACATCGCTGTGTATTCAAAATGAACATATATAATAATAACTAGTTCAGTTTAAGTGTATCTTTAAGTAATTTTTGTAATAGATTTTGGGAGAAGGAAAAAACCTTTTAATGTTAATTTTGTGTGTGGTTGTCTCTCCTGAATATTTCATTTGTGTTTTCTGCCATGAAGCTTTAACTGTATTTGTCAAAAAATATTTTTGACTAACAGTGTATTATATTCTCTTATTACTGTAAATGTTAAATCTTTATAGCCAAATAAATTTTACTTCTCTTTATAGCCAAATAAGTAAATATTTTTAGTATTAAAGTAATTGAGCATCTTACTTGAATCAAAAGAAAATCACAGTATTGTAGGAAGGTAATTATAATTGTATTGTGAAAGGTTTATTTAAATGACTATGAAGGCTTTGAAAGAGTTTGCTGCAAATTCGAAAATGATTTTGGGGGAAAAATAAGTAAACTTCTGAGAAGTATTCATTATAGGAAGTCTTTTGTTGGAAATTACTTAGGAAAATGAGTATGATATTTATATTTAAAAAAATACATTTTAAAGTATTGATTTTCTGTTTAGATAAGCCATCACAAAACTCAGAAAATGAACAAAATTCTGTTACCCTGGAAGTCCTGCTTGTGAAAGTTTGCCACAAAAAAAGAAAGGTAACATGTAAAATGATACTGGTAGATTATGTGGAATAATTTTTTTAATTGAATATGTTCGTGCATATGTATTGTGCTTTTTAAACCTTGAAAGCTTTTAAATATGTCGATGCTGAATTATAAAACTCATAGCCTCTTTTGCCAACCTTGCAGACTCATGTTTTTTTCTGGACTGGCTGTAGATGTCTGCATAAAACTTTCTTCTATAGGAGTTTGACACTGAAGGAAAGAAACTATCTTTTAGCATCTTAGGACATAAATTCAGTTGCTGCTCTACCACTTCAGTCTCTTAGCTAATTTTTTTTTTAGCTATTTGAACCAATTGAAATTTAAGTAAGGGCTGAGAGAGTTACCTCTTGTAACACTACTCTCAGGAAAGAAATTTTGTTGCAGTATTATCAGCCATTGCTGATAATTTTTATTTGTTGCTTCACATTTTTATTTGTAAGATTAAATCATTTCATCATAGAAACACATGTTACGATAGTTAAATTACCTTGGCAACCCACTAAAGCCAACAGTTATACTTCTGGTAGCTTCAAGAGCTAGGGTATTTTAAGAGTAGGAATGACCTGTATAGAGGTTCCTATTGCTGATGTTCTTCCAAAATCATGGTAAGGTGATACAGGGCTTGAACACTACTAGAGCACTTGTATGGAGTGCACTAAGGTGATAGACACTAAGGTGATAGTGCAATCCTGGTATGCATGATAAACAGTGATGTGAAAATTCTTCAAGATATGTTATACTCAGGCAAAAAAAAAAAAGTGAATACAACTATAGTGGCCGTTTTTGTGTTTCAAAAAAATAATAGATGTAAACACTTGCTTAGAAGGATATACACAACCAACTGCTAATGTTAGTTATCTTTGGAGTGTAGGACCTGGGGAAGTGGGGCGGACTTAAATATTTCTCATTTTATACTCTTTTGTAGAGTAGAATTTTTTTTTTAGATAATAAGAATATGTTCTATTTTCAAAGAGAAGCTGCTAACTTGCTATAAAGGTCTTCCACATCTTCTCAGTTTTCAATTATTTGTTTTCAGTATAACTCCACTTATATAATTATACACTTGATCTCAGCCAAAAGGCCGAGAAGCGATTCCACTTATATAATTATAGAACATTACTCATAAGATGATTAATATTGCTTTTATTAAGTAGCATTTAAACATACGGATTTACTATTTCATAAAGTTGACAGTGGTGTTATTATAATTTTCTCATTTCTAATGGTCCCATCAATTATTTTGTTAAAGTAGAAGATTTAAGGGAAAAGATTATTAATTTATATGAGCTTAACATTTTAAGCATGGTTTTAATTCCATATTTCTAAGGTAAAAGTATTTCAGATGACCACCAGCTAAATATTGGATATACTGTATCATTATCTTTATCACATTGGATTGGAGAAATCCTCAGTTGTGTTAAGATTTGGTATATGGTTATTCCAAATTTTTTTTTTTGTTTCATCACAATTTTCAGAACTATGGTTAGAATTTCAGCATGCCATTTGGTAATGATGTTTCCTATATCTGTGATTAGAAGTTTTATTGTAACTCATATAATTGCATATGGATAAATAAGTATAATTTCATAATCTTTGCCTTTGCAGGATGTAAGTTGTCCAATAAGGCAAGTTCCTACAGGTAAAAAGCAGGTGCCTTTGAATCCTGATCTCAATCAAACAAAACCTGGAAATTTCCCGTCCCTTGCAGTTTCCAGTAATGAATTTGAACCTAGTAACAGCCATATGGTGAAGTCTTACTCATTGCTATTTAGAGTGACTCGTCCGGGAAGAAGAGAGTTTAATGGAATGATTAATGGAGAAACCAATGAAAATATTGGTAATTTTTGTTATAATAATTTTAATTTATTTTAAACTTTACTTTTCCAAGAAAGAAGTAGAAGTAAATTGCATGCATTCTAAAGGCATGGCCTTTATCTGCAAATCTTTTACAGTCTGATAAGATCATTAATCTTATGGTAGCTTGCCCTGGATCTTAAACTGTTGGCTATTGTGCTGTACTAGGTATTTAATCTGTAAAGTTCTCATTGTTCCATGACGAGACGTATTTCATGTAGTAAAAAAAATTATATTAAACAGTGGATAGAGAAGACTGGTATTTCACATTAGTCTCTCAGCAAACAGAATTTCATCTCTCCCCCCCCCCCCAGAATTTTATTGTGAAAAATTTCATACACACACAGCCATTGAAAGAGTTTATGTAGTGAACATCTAACTACCCACCGCTTAGATTCTGTAATTAAGATTTTACTGTATTTGCTTATCACATATCTATTCCTCTGTCTTCCCAACAGTTCTGAATCCACTTTTGAGGGAATCATTCAACCAAAATATAGGTGCTGAGGATACAAAGATTAAAACATCCAGTTCTGTCTTCCAAAAGGTCACAAAAACTGACCTAAGAGTACAGAGATATAAATAATTGTAGCAAAATGATGAGTGGTATAATAGAGGTACATGTGAAGTTTAGTGGAGAAGCACCTTGGGAGAAATAATCTTTGAGTCTTGAAGTATCCTTTGAAGTTCTTGAAAAATAGTGATAAATGAGGATTTTTTTTCTCCTTGCCTAGTAAGGACATACACATATGGTAAAACATAAAATTGAAGAGTGTAAATCTGGATATTGTATCATAACTTAATCGTAATTTATACGTAATTTGGGATAAGGGACCATATACCATAAATACGACATTTTTGTTTGAATATGTGATTCATGAGAAATGTTTGTGAACTACAGATGTCAATGAAGAACTTCCAGCTAGAAGAAAACGAAATCGTGAAGATGGGGAAAAGACATTTGTTGCACAAATGACAGTATTTGATAAAAACAGGTAATGTTGATGGACAAGTGAGGTTCCCATAATGTTCTGGAATGTTTTTATTCTCAAGCATAATATAGTGTGATATTTCTTTGCCAAATTTCTCTTTATTCTTAAAAATGAAAAAATGTGTAAATACTGAATTTTTCTCTTTGTCACATAGAAAGCAATAAACACAGACGAGTTGTTACTGGAATGGCTCAGTTAAGATTGTGTATTAGGCATGTATTTTCTGAGTGTCCCTTCTTTGTCAGACACTGTTCTAGGTTAGTGAAAAGGCAAAAGAAAAAAAAAGAAAGAAAAAATCCCTCCCTTCATGGAGCTTAACTTCTAGTGGAGAAAACAGACACCACTGCCCCCAAAATTCTGTCAACTAATGTCACTTAGTGATGAGTGTTAAGTGGTTGTTTTACAGAGAAAGCCTCTAGGAGAAGGTAATATTTGAACAGAAATCTGAATTAAGTGGGCCACGTGCGCATCTTGACACTATGTATTTCCTGTAGAGATAAGGAAGAAATCTGTGTGTCATCATGTAGTTCTGTGTGCATTTGGCACAGGGTAGCAAAGACGACCTGGATTTGTCATCATCTCTGCAGTTTTCACTGGGGAGGGAAGCATCTTAGTGCCAGTGAAAGAAGATCTAGGAAACAAAGGCAGCATTTTTTTTTAATGTTTTTATTTTATTTTTATTATTTTGAGAGAGACTGAGCAGGGGCGGGGCAGAGAGAGAGAGAGAGAGAGAGGGAGACACAGAATCTGAAGCAGGTTCCCAGTTTTGAGCTGTCAGCACAGAGCCCAACAAGGGGCTTGAACTCCCAGACCATGAGATCATGACCTGAGCCCAAGTCGGACGCTTAACCGACTGAGCCACCAGGAGCATTCTTTTCTAACCCAGTTGGAGAATGGAACCTGTAATGTGCCATGAGTTCTTGTTTCAGGCTGCTTGCTAGTGGTTAACACAGTTCACTAATAGTCAGGTATAGGAGAAAGAGCCAAGGACAGCAACTAGTACATTCTCCCTACTCTTTAAAAAGTACTAGATTGTTGCTTTATGTAATCACTTGTTAGCCACCAGGTAAAGTCACGAGGCCTTTAATAGAAAAGTAAAGATGGTTAGGAAAAATGCCATAAGTTCTGGTTACTGTATTAGAATAAATCACTTAACATCACTATTAGAATATATCACTTAATATTAAAACAATATAGTGTCTTTGTGAAGTTTAACTTACGAGTTAAAGATTTATTTTTTAATGTTTATTTTTGAGAGAGTGCAGGGGAGAGGCAGAGAGAGGGGGAGACAGAGGATCTGAAGCTGGCTTTGCGCTGACAGTAGAGAGCCTGATGTGGGGCTTGAACTCACAAACTATGAGATCACCTGAGCCAAAGTCGGACGTTTAACCCACTGAGCCTGCCCGGCACCCCATGAGTTAGAGATTTAAATGGAAAACAACAGAAACAAATGTTCTAGGAGATAGTAGTTATGTCTGTGGGAGAAGCAAGTAGGATGCAGCACAGTGGGCTTTGTTGGTGTTGGTCAGTGTTCTATTTTAGGCAGCACGGGGTGTGTGTGTGTGCGTGCGTGCCTTTTAAAATTCTTTCTACCTT
Source organism: Acinonyx jubatus (assembly GCF_027475565.1). Taxonomy (NCBI): domain Eukaryota; kingdom Metazoa; phylum Chordata; class Mammalia; order Carnivora; family Felidae; genus Acinonyx; species Acinonyx jubatus. The sequence goes on from NC_069397.1 coordinate 19,466,652, forward strand.
ATATATGTATTAACACATTCCTTTTACTTATGAAATACTGCCTTTTTTTTTAAGTTTATTTTTAAGAGAGAGTGCACGTGTGAGCAAGTGAAGGGCCGAGAGAGAGGGGGACAGAGTATCAGAAGTGGGCTCTGTGCTGACAGCAGAGCAGAGCCTGATGTGGGGCTCGAATTCACAAACTATAAGATCATGACCTGAGCCAAAGTCAGATGCTCAACCGACTGAGGCACCCCTGAAATACTGCTTTCTGTTTAATAAATAAAAGTACCAAGAAGAAAACACAGAATTTTCCCCCCACTTATATTGAAAATTTCTTTCTTTCTTTTTTTTTTTTTTTTTTTTTGTGTGTGATTTTATTTTTGAGTAATCTCTACACCCTATGTGGGACTTGAACTCGCGACCTTGAGATCAAGCATTGCATGTTCTTCCCTACTGAGCTAGCCAGGCACCCCATTATGAAAATTTCTGAACTGTGAAAAAGTTGAACAATAAATATCATTAATACCCACATAACCCTTCACTGTTAACATCAGTTGTTAACGTTTTACCTTTGCTTTATTTGTGAATGTGTATTTTATTCTTGTGCTTAACCATTCGAAAGTTAGTTTGTGACACTCTACTTTCATTCCTCACTCCTAAAGTATGTATGCATCTCCTGGAAACAAGGACGGTTCCTTCATAACCACAATACACCTGTCATACTCAGGAATTTTAATACTCTTCCCAGCTGACCACAGTAATGCCCCCCCTCATAGCTATTCCCCCTCTCCCATCCTGCCCCCAGTCAAGGGTTGTGATCTGTGAGCTAGTTGTTAATTGCCATATCTATTCAGTCTCCTTCAGTTTGGGATAGTTCTTCAACCCTTTTTCTTTTTTCTGTTCTTTCTGCCTTTGCTACACTTTCTACTGTTAATTATAATTCGTATTACATTGTTGTACATTGAAGTATAGGTGACACATGATACTCCTTTCGGGGATACAACTAGTAATTCCAACAGTGATTTGACAATTCCGTACATTTTGCAGGGTTTGCAATAAGTGTAGTCACCGTCTGTCACCATAGAAGGTTATTACGGTGTTACTATGTTCCCTATGTTGTACTTCTTATCCCTGTGACTTATTTATTTTATAACTGGAAGTTTGTACCTCCTACTCTCCTTCACTTCTTTTTTTTTTTTTTTTTTTAAGTTTGTTTATTTATTTTGAGAGAGAGCACACATGTGTGTGCAAGTGGAAGAAGGGCAGAGAAAAAGAATCCCAGGCAGGTTCAGCACAGAGCCCAATGCAGGGCTCAGTCTCACACGCCATGAGATCTTGACCTGAGCTGAAATCAAGAGTTGGACGCTTAACTGACTGATCCACCCAGGAGTCCTGCTTTCACCCATTTTGTTTATCCCCCACACCCCTCCCCTCTGGCAACCACTAGTTTGTTTTCTGTTTATGCACCTGTGTCCTTTCTCTTTTTGTTGTTTATCTGTGATACTTTTTAAAGTACAGGCCTGTAGTTTTGCAAAATGTCTCTCGGTTTGGACTTTAATTAGATTCAGGTTAAACATTTTGGGCAGGAACATTGAATGGTGATGTGTTCTTTGTGTATATCACAGGCACAGGTAAAATTAGGTTTGGTCACTTGGTTAAGGTGGTGTTCATAGTATCTCTCTAATGTAATAGTACCTTTTCCTTTAATTAATAATAGGTAATCTCGGGGCATCTGGGTGGCTCAGTCAGTTAAGCATCTGACTTTGGCTCAGGTCATGATCTCACAGTTTATGAGTTCAAGCCCCACATCGGGCTCTGTGCTGACAGCTCAGAGCCTGGAGCCTGCTTCAGATTCTGTGTCCCCCCCCCCCCCCCCCCCCGTCCCTCCCCCACGTGTGTGTGTGTGTGTGTGCGCGCGCGCGCGCATGTGCATGCCTCAAAAAATAAACATTAAAAAAAATTTTAAATAGGTAATTTCTGTGGTAATATGTGAAACCGGGTAAATGTCCATTTTCTCCCCAACAACCTTTTACCCAACAGTTTAGCATCCATTGATGATTCTTCCTTGAAAAAATTATTCTTTAAAAAAGAATTTTTTTTTTTTTTCATTTTGCTTGTTGTAGAGAGAGAGCGTAAGCAGGGGAGAAGACAAAGGGAGAGAGAGAGAATCCCAAGCAGGTTCCATGCTCAGAGTAGAGCCCAGTGGCAGGGCTTGATCCTGTGACTCTGGTGTCATGACCCAAGCTGACATTAAGAGTCGATGCTTAACCACCTGAGCCACCCAGGCGTGCCTGAAAAAATTATTCTTAGGACAGTTGCCAAATTTTAACATTCTATTATTTCTTTGATGTTTATTGGCATTTTTAAAATGACATAGAAGAGCATTCTTCCCCTCAACTTATTTTTTTAATCAGTATGTTTTCTTAATCAGTAACAAATACCATTTATAGTACGTCTGTTTTAATCTAGCCATTGGTCATTCATTTTATTGTCCAAATTGTCCCAAATTTAGTCAGGAGGAGGCCCTCCCAACAGGGTCCTATATGTCTTTTTTCCTTTATTTATTTTTTTGTTAGTTTTTCCTTATTTTTTGAATAATAAGATATTTCAGGCTTACATTTTCCCTCTCTACTTCTGCTCTGGAATTGGCCACTTCAAAGAGTTTCGATCCCTTTTAGTGGAGGAAAAGTACTTTATACACCAAGATGTGAGGAGTTAGATGTATAAAAATTCTTCTTATAATCTCAGAGAAGTTAAAGTCTCCTTAAAGAATGACTACAGTTCAAAAGCCATAGAGAAAAAGTATGAAATAGTGAGCAAAATTAAAAACTTACTCTGAAAACAAAGAGGTTGTCACAAGCTAAGTCAAAAACGACAAGAGGAAAGTAATTTCAACTCATACTATAGAGTATGGCTGTTTCACAGCACAATAGAAGAATGAGCAAAGGATAAAGATGTTTACAAAACAATATATGTGGTTCTTAAACATTTAAAAGATAAGACATCTGAATATAAAAGTACACTGAGATGTCATTTTTTCACTTACCAGTTTGGCAGAGATCAAAAAACTGATAAAGCACTGTTGATGAGGCTGTGGGAAAAAAGGGCCTCCTCATGCATTACAGGTAGGAGAGTAAATTGGATTGTAGCTATCAAATGTGCAACTATAAAATAGGATATTTTGTAGCCATGTAAACGCATGAGGGAAGCTTCGTTTCAGTTTAGAAGTATGTGAATGTATTACCTATTCAAATAAATAAAAATAGTTTTGTAAAATACTAAGTTAAATAGCTTTGCTGATGTACTGTCAAAGAATAAATACAAGGAGCATAGCATAAAGACAAAAACTGTTAAGTCTCAAAATCATTTGGTGTTAAGATCAGACTTAGACTACCTGGGTTCAATTGCTAGCTCTGTCTACTTCCTGTGTCATCTTAAGGCAAGCTACTTAATCTTTCGGTGCCTCAGTTTCCTCTTCTGAAAAGCAGAGTAATCTACTTTATGGAGTTGGGAAGGTTAAATGAAACGTTAAGTCTTTAAATAGTGCCTGGCACATAGTAAGCACTCAATAAATGTTAGCTGTTATCTAACAGAATTTTCCCAAGACTGACGAATAGAAGCCAGATTGTTGCTGTATACAATGAATTATTGAGCATGGTTGAAGAATGGTGTTTAGGGTAGTAGTGTTACCAGTGATTAAGGTATGGAAAAATATATATATAAACCTTACATACACACACATACATGTACACACACATTAAAACTACACTGTGAATATGGGCATTAATTATTTGTTTCAGTTGGTATTTCATTCATCCATTCATGAAATGTTTATTGAGCACCTATATGTGCCAGGTGCCCCCAGGATCGTGTAGTTATCAGAGTCATAATCATCAAGTTTATTGGTCATGATGAATGAAAGTGAAGAATTCTAGTTCAAGTATTTTCAATAGTTAGAAATAACAGAGGCATAATTCTTAGTGGTTCCCTAAGGCAAGTATTGTAACACTGTTGTTATCCTATTTTTTTAAAAGTATAAAGCTTACACTTATGCTTTATACTTAATGTTTAAAATTTACCAAGTTTTGAGACTTGAGGCATGTATTATACTTTAAATGTTTAAATTTATATCTGAGTAGCTACAATAATGAAACAATTCTCTAGTGATAATAGTTATTAGTGCAAATCATTAAAATTGCTTTTGTCAGGAGTGGAGAGTAGGTATATTTCAAAAGCTTGTTGGGTATGTAAGCTAGTTTATAAATTTAATAAATGCTTTTTAGTATAAATCTAAAGATGTAGATTTGTGTACAGTAATACACAGGTTACTTTAAAGTGTATGTGTTTGTCTAACAGGCGCTTACAGCTTTTAGATGGGGAATATGAAGTAGCCATGCAGGAAATGGAAGAATGTCCAATAAGCAAGAAAAGAGCAACATGGGAGACTATTCTTGATGGGAAGGTATGGAATACTTAGAAGGTGGAGCACGTTATAGTTACGAACTCCCATTTTTTTAATCGATGTGTTCTTTCCCAAATGCAAATTCTTGTTGGAAGTAACAAGTTCTTTGTTTTTATACCTTAAAATACACAAAGTAAAAGTTACCTAGTCAGAGTATTAAAGGAAGGCACTGTCCTTGGAGCCAGACGGCCAGGTTCAAATCTCCATTCCAAACTGTGTGGCATTCTGGCAAATTATTTAATCTTTTGTGTCTCAGTTCTCTCATCTGTAAAATGAGACATAGAATTGATATTTAATGAAATAATGAAATATGCTTACCACTGTGCCTGGCATAAAATAAGTGCTCAATAAATGTTAACTATTTTAAATCCCATTCATAGTAACAGCAGGCAACATATGATGACCAATTTATCAAGAACTTAGATGAACCATACTTAAAGTAACTTTTCTAAGAGACTAAAAAGAATGAATAACATTTCTTGGGTAGGCAGACTCAACAAAATAATGATGTCGTTTGTTTTTAAATATGTTAGGTCAGTGTGCTATCATGAGCAAAATCCCAGCAGTTTTTTAAGCCTGAAAATTAGTCTCAAGTTAAAATAAAACAATTTATAATAATACTAAGGAAAACTGTGGAAGTTGTCTGAGAACGTTTACTTAATAAATAGTAGAACATAGTATAAAGGTAAAAAAAAAAAAAACCCAAATTGTATGGTATAATAAACAGGAATAGAAGTGCTGATTACTGAAGCATAGTTTTAAAAGTTTCATGTATATTTGGACTTTAATCTGTGACAAAATTAGTATTAAATCTGTGTGGGAAAGATGGACTGTTCATTAATTGTGACAAAACTGGTCTCTAACCATTTGGAAATAAAAGACCTAATAAATTCCAGAAGTCTCATAAATGAAATGTAAAAACTAACACTGTGTAACTGCAGAAAAAAATGGTAAATATTAATATAATCTTAGTGTGAGGAAAGCCATTGTATGTATGATGCAAAAGCTAGAAAGCATAAAATAACTAAAGGTGGATTATTTCTAAAACTGCAAAAATCTAAAGTTTAAGACAACGATAGGCTGGGGAAAATGTAATATACAAAAAGCTAGTATTAAGAATGTGTAATTTTATAAATCAACCAGAAAAAAGATAAGCTATCTAATTAGAAAAATGGGTAAAGAACAATCAGGCAATTCTTAGGGCAGCAAATATAGATGGCTAGCAAGCTTTTAAAAAGATATTCAACCTTATTAGCATTCAAAGACACATAAAATCAGAGATCTTATTTTAACTACTGGTTTGACAGTTAAAAAGATTGACAGTTTCTAGTTGGAGGTGTGAGGACACATATTCTCAAATAATGCTTTAATGTAAGAGTAAGTTGGGACACCCTTACTGGAGGGCAGACTGGCAATTTGGATGACATTTTAGATTGTGTATGTAGGCATTAGCAATTAAGTCCAGTTACTCAATTTTGTCACAAGGTGTAGTAACTGGTTAACTGATAAGTTGTAGGTAACAGATCCTGGCAAAATTTTTAAATAATGAGAAATTGGAAGTACCTTAAATCTACAAAGATAGACATAAAAAGAACAATACTTTGATAGGATTTTCATGGTATTTAATTTTTACTTAATAGTATACATATTCCTACTTTTTCTAAAATTAATAGTGGTTACCTCTAGGTGACGGAATTTTAAATTTTTATTTTTTTATGCTTATCTACAGTGTTTGAATTTCATGCAAGTGTTCATTATGTTTTAAGTTTCTTGTTTAAAGTTCTTATTCACAAGAAAATAAGAATTATATATATGAGTTGATGGTTTTTCCCAAGAAATTAAAGCAATATGAAATGAGCATCCTTCTAAAATTGGAACATTTAGATTTGGTTCTAACTTTTAAAAGTGTTGTGGTATTCTTTTAAATAAATGTCCCATAATTTACTACACCAATGCTATTTTAATGGGTAATTCAGTTATCTTAAATTTTTTTTACATTTTCACAAATGTTGTGGTAAATATACTAGTACATGTATCTTTATGCATTGTAAGTATATTTACAAGATAAATACCTAGATACAGACTTAACTGTTTTGAAACTAGTTTATAAAAGCACACTTACTTCATTCCTGTCTAAAATTACAGTTTTAAGAGGACTGTTTGTAATAAAGATGTAGGAGGTTAGGCTTGTATGGCAGTAAAATACAGGAGCCCACTGAAGGTTTCTATGGAATAAAATGAAAGTAGTCTTTCAGAAGATTATTTGGTCTCCTACATATGAATTGAGAGGTAAAAAGTAGAAGCAGGAGAGCAGGTGAGATACTGTAGTAAAAAGGTAATAAGGATCTATACTTGGTGATTATGTAAGAGAAACAAAAAGAAAAGTATGGTCAAATGTAATTCTAAAGTTTTTAGCTTAGGATCACTAGTAGAATGACAATGCTGGGAACAAAAATAATTATGCCTGGGAAGGAGAGAAAATAGATTCACATCTAAACATATTTTTGGTTCAAGGTGACATTGATGTCATCCAAGCAGTAGCGTCTCCGCAGTTGGAGATATATGGGGTTAGACCTCAAGCACAAAGAATTGAGGATCAGTTTGGGATCATCAGCCTAACAGGCAAATCCTTGACGATAGGTGAGAGATTAGGGCAGATGGCTAAATGTTAGCTGGGAATTAAGGGAGATCAGAAGGGTCGTTTTATAAATGATTTGAGGTTGAGGAGGAAGGCTGATAGTTCCGGGTCCCAAAACCCAAACAGGAGAAACAAGGACAGCTATCATTGAAGCTGAAGAAGTCCAGGAAAATTTACAAATTGCCATAATCGTTCAGTTTACAAAAAGAAAGTAGTTGGTCATCTAACAGAGGTTGCAAACTGGCAGGCTTTGGTTACCACGGTTTTTTTTTTGTTGCCTTTAAAGCCACATTCCATTGATTGCCAACATGTAAAAATAGGAAGATTTCCCACGCAAACTTGGATTTCTGACTTTTGAAAAAAATCTGAAAATGTGATGGTACTGGGCTTCTGTTTGCACATCGCCAACAGTTCATCTGTTGCTGTTAAGTGGCTCTTTGTACACAACCTGAGCACTCCAGTACTACAGTCTGTACAGCGCCACGGATTTGCTTTATCTGCCTGGCCATCTCTGTAGGCATTTAGATGTTTTCAAATCCATGTTAATTTATCATAATAAATATTGGGAGGCTTTTTTTCTCCCCTATGATTTCTTTCATTATATGGAATCTTCACTCTTCTCCTATGCTTTGTTTTTTAGAGGCTGCCTCCATTTGAAACATTTTCTCAGGGACCTACATTGCAGTTCACTCTTCGTTGGACAGGAGAGACCAATGATAAATCTACAGCTCCTATTGCCAAGCCTCTTGCCACTAGAAATTCAGAGAGTCTTCATCAAGAAAACAAGCCTGGTTCAGTTAAACCTACTCAGACTATAGGTAAGAAAACATTGCTGTCAAAATAACACTTTGCATAGGTGCCTAGCTGGCTCAGTCAGAAGAGCGTGCAACTCTGGATTGTGAATTTGAGCCCCAAGTTGGATGTAGAGATTACCAAAAATAAATAAACTGTAAAAAATTACAAAATAATGCTTTACAGAGTTAGGACTTGGCTTCGGATTAATTTGTTTGCCTTTTGTGCTAATAATTATTCTTTTAGAAGTCTCAGCAGTTCTTTATGTTTTCTGCCAGATATGTCTGAGAATTTTGTGGCTCTTGTTTTTAACGTTAAAAGTCTGATGGAACATATAGTATATATATATGCCATGTGTTACGGAATGCCTCCAAATGAGGTCTAGAGATAGCCTCATGTCTATTTAGAACACGTTTTTCCAGTAAATACATTTCTCAGAAGCTCATGAGAAAAACGATTAGTTTTTCTAACTTTTTAGATTTTGGAACTGCAGCTATATTAAGGGTTTTGGAACTGTATGCTTTTTATAATTCATGTAAAGATTTGTATATGTTATAGAACTGAATTCAGTATTTCAGAGTGTTTTCACAGTTCTAGGTGTGGATCATCATAACTTGAATTTTATCAGGTTAAATTAATTTATTTATTTATTTATTTATTTATTTATTTATTTATTTATTTATTTGTAATGTTTATTTATTTTTGAGAGAGCACAAGCAGGGAAGGGGCAGAGAGAGAGAGAGAGAGAGAAAGAGGGAGAACACAGAATCTGAAGCAGGCTCCAGGCTCTTGAGCTGTCAGCACAGAGCCTGATGTGGGGCTCAACTTCTTGAACGGTGAGATCATGACCTGAGCTGAAGTCAGAGGCTTATTAACTGAATGAACCACTCAAGGTGCCCCTTTACCAGGTTAAATTTTGCAGTCAATTTTTAGAGGAAAAACACTTCTAAATGAAGTTAATTCTGCTGAGTTAAGGCCCAGGTGCAGTGTTCTGTCATCTTGTACCTGCCTGATAGGAACACTGTCCTTGATTGAGAGCATCTATGTGTTTTTGTCTAAGTCTGTTTAAAGAAGACAGAAGGTGTAGGACAGTTGTCTTTGACATTGACCCCTCATATCCATTTATGGTGTGCAGGTTACTGTTAGAGTCCAAGAGATGTAAGAAGTGGCCTGTGTCAGGGCAAAGATTTCCCAAGTAAATTGTGGTCTGGGTACTTCTGAAAATACTCTGTGGCCAGTCTGCTAGGTAAAGAGTTTCAAAGAAACTGAGAAAAAAAGTTTCATACAAAATTGTACATATGAAATTGTTCTGTCAGGGAAAATAAAAACATTTTAAGTCTATAAAGAAATAGAACAAAATTATTGATGGCCATTAGCTTTTGGATTTGCAATGAAATTAATACAATCATTTTTAATTTAATTTTTGTTAAACTAACACTTAGTGGAAGCCTGCTCACTGCTGTGCATTGAAAATACAAAGACCAGTCAGAACCACACTCTGACCTTCAGAGTGCTTAAAATACTGTAGTGACTACATATAATTATTTGGGGTACTTTTATAATGGTTTAGAATATAAGAGGTGGTTTTTAAAGGGGAAAAAATGGCTCCTGCCGGTAAAGACCTTAACTGATTAGGGGTGCTGGTTAAGGAGATTGTTCCTATAATCATCACATGAGGATGAGAACAAAAAGCGTTTTAAGTACCATAAGTAAAATTCTTTGAAACCTTTCATGTTTAATTATTTTCACAAGATGAATTATTTCACTTTTTATAAGCAGGTATTTGCATTAAATATAAAAGTATGTATTTTCAGCTGTTAAAGAATCATTGAATACGGACCTACAAACAAGAAAAGAAAAAGATACTTCAAACGAAAACCGACAAAAATTAAGAATATTTTATCAGGTAAACATCTGGCCCTTCATTTTTAAGTAATCATGAAACACCTTTGTTTTGCACATCACGTCTGAAATATTTTGCATATTTAAATGAAAGAATATCTCTAATTTGATTTTCTTTTTAAGTCGTTTTAACTATTTTTAAAGGGGATGATGAAACAATATCTTGAGATGTTTAAGTTGGAGATTTGCTGTTTTTTGTTATTTTCAAGTTCCTTTATAACAACAACACGAGACAACAAACCGAAGCAAGAGACGACCTACATTGCCCATGGTGTACTCTGAATTGCCGCAAACTTTATAGCTTACTCAAGCATCTTAAACTCTGCCACAGCAGATTTATCTTCAATTATGTTGTAAGTAACTTTTTTAATGTTTGTTTATTTTTGAGAGTGAGGGTGAGCAAGGGAGGGGCAGAGAGAGAGGAGGCCGAGGATCCGAAATGGGCTCTGTGCTGACAACAGAGAGCCAGATGTAGGGCTCGAACTCAGCGAAGCGTGAGGTCATGACCTGAGCTGAAGTCGGACGCCTAACTAACTGACCGAGCCACCTAGGCACCCCCTTTTTTTTCCTACCAGTAATATATAAGACAGTCTGACTTTCAAAAATTGTGCTTTTTTTAGGAGTACACTTAGCATGTTGAGCACCAAGTAATGTATAGAATTGTTGAATCACTTTTGTACACCTGAAACTAATATAACACTGTACGTTAATTATATTGAAATTAAAACATGATAAAATAAATTTCCCTCCTGCAAAAAATACCAAAATCTTTGCATTTGATGGATTGCTTAATGCATGAATTACAGTGATTCGGTTTGTATATATTTGCATATTGCACCTATATTGACACACATAATCCTCACACCAGCTCTTTGAATTAAGTGGTAATTTCTTTATTCTTGCTCAAACAAGAAATAATTTGTACAAAATTACCAAGCCAGTGAATGTCACAGCCAGGATTTTAACACAGATCTTCTTGAGTCCAGATCTTCTGACTTCCCTTTCACCATGCTGGTATGTGTAGTTTATTTTAGTTTCCAAAACATTAAGAACCCACTAGTACTTTTTAAAATAAATTGGCATGTTAGGTGTTCAGGGTAGGGATAATTAATATTTCCTTATTATAAGCATCTTGCCATTTTTCTTACAGTATCATCCAAAAGGTGCTAGGATAGATGTTTCTATCAACGAGTGTTATGATGGCTCCTATGCAGGAAATCCTCAGGATATTCATCGCCAACCTGGATTTGCTTTTAGCCGAAATGGACCAGTAAAAAGAACGCCTATCACACACATTCTTGTGTGCAGGTAGGTAAAAAGGTCATACAACAAAAGTTTATCCTCTGACTTTTATTGATGATGGTGGAAGAACAAAGGAGAGCCAGACAAAGCTACTATTTAGGTGGGAGTCATTATTTCAGATTGTTAGCTAAGTCTCTGGGGTGGTATACTGCTTTATAACCCTCCCCAGCTCCCACAGTGATTTTCTTACTTCCTCCTTAGAACTTTTTCCTGTGTTTTAAATGTTAATATCGCGACTGCTCTAGTGGTTCGAGAGATTAAGGAATTTTTCCAGTGGAAGTTACTATGTGCATACCTAGATAGGAAACAAGGAACATACTCTATTTGAGAGATGTGAAATAGAAAGAATCCCTGTCACTCAGTGTTCCATCAACATCTCTTTCCATTAGACCAAAACGAACAAAAGCAAGCATGTCTGAATTTCTTGAATCTGAAGATGGAGAAGTGGAACAGCAGCGAACGTACAGTAGTGGACACAACCGTCTGTATTTCCATAGTGATACTTGTTTACCTCTCCGTCCACAAGAAATGGAAGTAGACAGTGAAGATGAAAAGGATCCTGAATGGCTAAGAGAAAAAACCATTACAGTAAGTATCACTAGTATCACTATTGACTGTGACTTTAGAATCTTACGGATTTGTGTTTAAAAACTATTGTTTAATATGATTTAAAATCTTGACTTAATGTACAGGAGCTCTTTCTAAATGAAGGAATTTGATGGGGCGCCTGGGTGGCTCAGTTGGTTAAGCGGCTGACTTCGGCTCAGGTCATGATCTCGTGTCCGTGAGTTCGAGCCCCGCGTTGGGCTCTGTGCTGACAGCTCAGAGCCTGGATCCTGTTTCAGATTCTCTCTCTGACGCTCCCCCATTCATACTCTGTCTCTCTCTGTCTAAAAAATGAATAAACGTTAAAAAAACAAATTAATAAAAAAATAAGTAAATAAATGAAGGAATTTGGGAATCTGCAATTTTTTTATTATTATATTTTGTTTAAATAAATTTTTTTAATGTTTGTTTTTGAGAGAGGGAGAGGGAGGGAGACTGTGAGTGGGGGAGGGGCAGAGAGAAAGGGAGACACAGAATCAGAAGCAGTCTCCACGTATGAGCTGTCAGCACAGAGCCCAATGTGGGACTCAACCTCTTGAACCATGAGGTCATGACCTGAGCCACTCAGGTGCCCCCACAGGTTTTTTTCTTTTTTAAGATTTTCTTTTCTTTTTTTATTTTAGAGAGCACGTATGAGTGGGGGAGAGGGGCAGAGAATCTTACACAGGCTCCACACTCAGCACGGAGCGAGACATGGGGCTTCATCCCACAACCCTGGGATCATGACCCGAGTCAAAATCAAGAGTTGGATGTTAACCAACCGAGCCATCCAGGCACCCCTAAAGATTTGATTGGATTTGATATTAATTACTGGAAGTTTATTTATTTATTTATAGAGAGAGAGTGTGAGCAGGAGAAGGGCAGAGAGAGAGACAGAGAGAGAATCCTAAATAGGCTCCACAGTGTCAGCACAGAGCCCAATGGGGCTTAATCTCACGAACTGTAAGCTGAAATCAAGAGTTGAATGCTTAACCAACTGAGCCACCCAAGCACCCCAAAGATTTTATTTTTAAGTAATCTCTACACCTGACTTGGGGCTCGAACTCACAACCCTGAGATCAAGAGTCTCATGTTCCACCGACAGAGCCAGCCAGGTGCCCCTCCACAATTTTTGTAATTGTGTTATTTAAACAGTTATCAACTGGGGCGCCTGGGTGACTCAGTTGGTTAAGCGTCCCACTCAGTTTCAGCTCAGGTCATGATCTCACAGTTCATGAGTTCGAACCCTATGTCAGGCTTCACACAGCATGCTTGGGATTCTCTTTTTTTCTCTTTCTCTCTCTCTCAAAATAAAACGACGTTAAAATAAAAAAAATTTTTTTCCCGTTTTTTGTTGTTTTTTTTTTTTTATTTTTTTAAATTTACATCCAAATTAGCATATAGTGCAACAATGATTTCAGGAGTAGATTCCTTAATGCCCCTTACCCATTTAGCCCATTCCCCCTCCCACAACCCGTCCAGCAACCCTCTGTTTGTTCTCTATATTTACGAGTCTCTTCTGTTTTGTTCCCCTCCCTGTTTTTATATTATTTTTACCTCCCTTGTGTTCATCTGTTCTGTGTCGTAAAGTCCTCATATGAGTGAAGTCATATGATTTTTGTCTTTCTCTAATTTTGCTTAGCATAATACCCTCTAGTTCCATCCACATAGTTGCGAATGGCATAAAAAAGTCTTTCATAAATAAAAATGAAACAGTTACTAACTAAAGAAAATACAGGTTTTCTTGTGATTTTGTATTGTTTTCATTTTTTAATAGGTAACTCTTTCGTAACTTAGGGTTTCCCTTTTAAAATTACTACTTAAAATAAAAGCTGTTTGATGTTCCCACTTTGCTGTGTAAGTAAATTGTGGAATTAGTTACAAAAGTTCAGTTTTTTACATTCTCACAATTTTTTCTTAGAAATACCAATTCTGTTTATTGTGCACTTAATAGATATTTTTTCTTTCCTTTTTTAGCAAATTGAGGAATTTTCTGATGTTAATGAAGGAGAGAAGGAGGTGATGAAACTATGGAATCTCCATGTCATGAAACATGGGTAGGGTATTCCTAAATTTAAATATTCCATTTCCTTTTTGCTCTTCTTGCTACTTCACATTCTATAAATCTGTGTTTGAATCTTATTTAAAATTCCGTTAGCTTCGACATAATGTGCCCTAATCTTACTCTAATCCAAACTATTATAACTGCATAAGGAAAAAGGGATTTATGTAAGGAAGGTGTAACCTCTAACGGCATTTTTTATCTTTAATATGTCTTTTTAATGACCCAATTTTCATTTCTTTTATTGCCAAGGATTAAAAAGATAACGTCCTGTGCTGTATGTGTGGAAATCCTGAAAATTACTTATCACAGTTATTACCATAATTTTTAAAATTGCTTAATTATGAAGAATAAGATATAAGGAGCTTTTCTGATTTCTTACTACCGTTCCATAGAAGTCAGGGTAGAACAGTACTTCTTGTGCCTTTATGGCTAAAAGCGTGTTCCACGACATTGCTTTTCCTACAGTTCTGTCTCCTTCCCTGTGGGAACTGTTTGCCCATCAATACACGTTTTTTTCCTCCTCTGACTCCATTATTAGATCCTCATTTGAGGCTTTCTTCTATAGTACAAGCAGCCAAGGTTTTTTCCTTTGTAATGAAATAAATGGGAAGGAGCACTTTTGTTTCTTTACTCCTGGGAGTGAAGAGGAATTGGTGCAGAAGTTCTGTCTAGCCCAGATGTCTAGGGTGCATGAGCCATAGCCTTTTTTCGTATATGGTCTTGAGCTAAGAATAGTCTTCACATTTTAAGTGGGTTGAAAGAAAAAAAAAGAGGAAGACAACGGATCGCAAAGCCTAAAATGTTTCTCTGTCCTTTCATAGAAAATGTTTGCCTGGTCCGTGGTCTAGTCATTAAAACTCCATTGTGAGTAAAGTATGTATGTGGAAGCTTAGTGTCTATTTTTTCTTTTGTCCTGATATGCCAGTTTCAAGATAGAATTTTAGTCGTATTACTATATTGAGTTCCATTTTCATTCCTTGATCCAAATCTGCTAGAATAACAACTATTGGGGTTCATGATTTACCAACATTATAAAGTGGCAGGTAGCTGGGTAAACTTTGGATTTTACGATATCTGCAGGCAGACTTTACAGACCTTGTTGAACTCAGTTTCGGTGGGTAACTGAGCAGCCATTCTCCTGTTTGGTTTAATTTTATTTTTTCAAATTCTATTCATTGTGGGTGCACCCTGCATGCTTTCTACTAACACAACCACACTGTACCACATTTGTTGTGACACCTTCGAATCTTTTTTTTTTTTTTTTAATGTTTGTTTATTTTTGAGAGAGAGACTGAGACAGAGTGCTTCCTGGGGAGGGGCAGAGAGAGAGGGAGGGAGGCACAAAATCCAAAGCAGGCTCTAGGCTCTGAGCTGTCAGCACACAGCCCGACGCAGGGCTTGAACCCACGAACTGCGAGATCATAACCTGAGCCAAAGTCGGACGCCGAACCCAGGCGCCCCTCAAATCTTTTTTTAACGTGGCTTTTTTTCTGTTGTATTGAGAAATAATTGACATATATCACTTTATAAGGTGTATCATATGATGGTTTGATTTACATATATTGTGAAGTGATTACCACAATAGTTTAGCTAAAATCCCTGTTCTCATACAGATATAATAAAAAGAATAAAGAAAAAAATTTTCTCCTTGTGTTGAGAACTCTTAGTACTCTTTTGACAACTTTCCTATATATCATACAACAGTGTTAGCTATTGTCATCATGTTGTGCATTATATCCCTAGTTCTTATGTATCTTACAACTGAAAGTTTGTACCTTTTGAATACCTTCCTCCAATCCCCCCTTCCCCCCACCTTCTGCCTGTGGTGCCTGTAAGTTTGATCTTTTTTTAAAATGAGTTTTGTTTTTATTTTTTTTAAGTACTCTCTCCCAGCATGGTGCTCAAACTCACAACCCCGAGATCAAGAGTTGTATGCTCTACCAACAGAGCCAGCCAGATGCCCCTGTTTTTTTTGGATTCCACATATAAATGAGATCATACAGTATTTGTCCTTCTTTCTGACTTCTTTTACTTAGCAGAATGCTTACAAGGTCCATCCATATTGTCACACATGTGACATCTTTGTTTCTTTAAAGGTTTTCTATGAACTGAAAATGCAGAGAAATGCTGCTTCTGAAATAGCAAAGTGTGTCAAGGTCAAGGGAGAGAATAAAGGGGATAGCTAACTTGTTTGTAGAGAGTTCATGAAGGTGGTGCTGGCAAGAGAAAATGCTTTATATACTCTTAATACTGTTGTGTGCAATTTCATTAGGACAGACAGAAATGATTTCTATTTAAGCTCTGGTTAAATTAAATCTCTTAAAAATTTTAAAACCGTAAGCCCATTCAGGTCACTGAATCTCAGCTTCATTGTAGTTTTACTGCTTGTTAAACCATCACTTACTGGAGTATCGTCATAGTTATGTTGCATTTGACAAAAATGCTTTGTATTACTATTGATGTTTGTGTTATTTTTATTAAATAGGTTTATTGCTGACAATCAAATGAATCATGCCTGTATGCTGTTTGTAGAAAACTATGGACAGAAAATAATTAAGAAGAATTTATGTCGAAACTTCATGCTTCATCTAGTCAGCATGCATGACTTTAATCTTATTAGCATAATGTCAATAGATAAAGCTGTTACCAAGCTCCGTGAAATGCAGCAAAAATTAGAAAAAGGAGAATCTGCTTCCCCTGCAAATGAAGAAATCACTGAAGAACAAAATGGGACAGCAAATGGATTTAGTGAAATTAACTCAAAAGAGAAAGCTTTGGAAGCAGATGGTGTCTCAGGGGTTTCAAAACAGAGCAAAAAACAAAAACTCTGAAAAGAAAAGGCCTAACCCCATGTTACGGACAAACACTGAAATTGTCATTCTAGGGAATTCAGCCTCTAGGAAGGGTTTTGTTTTTGTTTGTAATCATAGGTTTCAAACAGGCACTGTTAGATGAAGTAAATGATTTCAACAAGGGTATTTGTATCAGGGTTCTACTTCACTTCATTATGCAGCATTACATGTATATCAGTTTTATTGATGTCATTAAAACACTCTCTAGTTTGAGCATGAAAAGCAATACTTCAAAGAAAGTATTTTTAACTTTAACAATTGTCTTATGAAATATATTGAATTGATAAGCTAGAAATTATTTCCTATATTTAAATTACAATGTTTTTTGCATTTGTGACTGGCTGTTTTTCTACTTTGTAATTGTGAAACCTTTTCTTGGGGAGGGAAAATTGGAGTGTGATTCCCTTTTTTAAAAATTGGAGATTTCTTGAAATTATGTTGCATTATTATTTGCAATCAAACCTTGATCCTTGATTTTGAAATCATTTATCAATTTGGAATGAGATTACAATGAGATATTTTATCTAAGTTCATTTTACAATTTTAAAATAGCACTTCTTCATCTTATGCCTGTTTGAGGAAATGTTAATTTTTCATATAGTTGACAGTGAAATGTCATATTGGCTTACAAGGTTACTGACCATTTGTTTTTATGTGGATAATTTTATTGCATTGCTCACCCAGTATATTTTTTTAAACTTGAACATTTGCTGTTTGGTTGTTTTTTTTTTTTTTTTCCAACATGGCAATCACATTGAAAATTCAGCTGTCCGCATCTTTTTATGATAAACTAAGGGAAGAATGAGTTTGGGATTTTTAAGATGCCACTTTTGAGGAAGGAAATGTTCTATAAAAATGAACCAGAAGATGTTATAACTTGTTTTTTTCTTTGCAAGGATGTCTTTGTAATGTATTTCATGATTAGAATATCCAATACAGATAAGCTGACTTGAATTGTGAGCAGTTTTGCCCTGTGAGATATGTGTTTTATGCACATATTTGCAGTTGGATTTTCTCCAACAGAAAGTGGTTTCACTACTGGCACATTAACAAGCACCAATAGATTTTTATTCCAACTCCAAGCACTGTGGTTGAGTAACATCACCTCAATTTTTTATTATCCTTAAAGATAATTGCATTTTCATATTCTTTATTTATAAAGGATCAATGCTGCTGTAAATACAGGTATTTTTAATTTTTTAATTTCATTCCACCACCATCAGATGCAGTTCCCTATTTTGTTTAATGAAGGGATATATAAGCTTTCTAATGGTGTCTTCAGAAATTTATAAAATGTAAATACTGATTTGATTGGTCTTTTAAGATGTGTTTAACTGTGAGGCTATTTAACTAATAGTGTGGATGTGATTTGTCATCCAGTATTAAGTTCTTAGTCATTGATTTTTGTGTTAAAAAAATAGGAAAGAGGGAAACTGCAGCTTTCATTACAGACTCCTTGATTGGTAAGCTCTCTACATGAGGAGTTACAGTCAACTCTGATCATGCCTCTGGATAGTGAATCTCGAGCATTTCTCTCGGGCTTTAATTTGCTAAAGCTGTGCACATATGTAAAAAAAAAAAAAAATAGATTATTTTAGGGGAGATGTAGGTGTAGAATTATTGCTTATGTCATTTCTTAAGCAGTTATGCTCTTAATGCTTAAAAGAAGGCTAGCATTGTTTGCACAAAAAGTCGGTGATTCCCTCCCCCAAATAGTAATGAAATTACTTCTGTTGAGTAAACTTTTTATGTCATCTTATAATAAAAGCTGAAAAAAATCCCTTTGTTTCTATTTATAAAAAAATGCTTTTCTATATGTACCCTTGATAAGAGATTTTGAAGAAATCATGTAAGATGATAAAGCATTTGAATGGTACAGTAGATGTAAAAAAAAAAAAAATTCAGTTTAAAAGAACGTTTGTTTTTACATTAAATGTTTATTTGAAATCAAATGATTTTGTACATAAAGTTCAATAATATAAAAGCTGTATTCTGTTTTGGTTTTGGTTTTATTATGCATTGTTAATGCGTATACTGAAATATTCTTTTGGCTATGATAGTAAGGATCCAGAAAAAGTACACCCACTGGTCAGAACTAGAAATTAAGAAAAAAAATTAATGTAAAATCCTGCTTTCAGTTCCAGTGACGTCAAATGCAACTAGTATGTTACTTATGGCAATTTTGGTAATCTAAAAATATTTTTACAGTTCAGTGGCAATGTTAACCTAATAGCTTATCCATCTCTGTGGTTTTTTCTTTTTAATGAAAAAGAATTTATCTTGGCCTTCAAAAAGCTCATAGAGGGGGTACAAATGAGAATTATAAAGTAAAATGAGGGGTGCCTGGGTGATTCAGCTAAGTGTCCGACTCTTGGTTTCGGCCCAGGTCATGCTCCCGTGGTTTGTGAGATCAAGCCCTGCTTGGGGCTCTGCATTCACAGTGCAGAGGCTGCCTGGGATTCTCTCTCTCGCTCTTTCTCTGCCCCTCCCCCGCTTGCTGTCTCTCAAAAAAATAAACTTTAAAAGGATACGCCGTATAATAAAGTTATATACTACATTCTGTGAGGTTAGTTGTTGAAGTTAACTCTGGACAGATAGGGGAAGCTTTACAGAAGAGTTGACAGTTCGGCTGCTCTTGATTGGTAATAGCCTGTGGCCCGTATGCAGGTTGCTGTGTCTTGTTTGAGCTGAGTGCCCCTGTGCTTCCAAAGCTTACTGTATGTAGTATCTTCTAAGCAGTTGCTTCGCCTTTCATTACGTTGCAAGGCCCATCTCACTGGCCTTAGTACTGCCTCACGGTTTTAGTTGGTGCTCAGATATTTGGTGACACGAGCTCAGGGCTTTATAAGCCATGCTACGGGTCTGGATTTCAGCCAGTAGGAGTATTTGGAGATTACCGCACAGATAGGACACAAACCAACCTGTGTTTTTGGTGAGCCGTGGCGGTAAGAATCTGGGAGGGAAGAGGCTCTGCACAGGAAGAATCAATCACTAGGATGCTACTGTAATAGCCCAGGTGAGATATGCAACAGCCCGTCCTGAGAAGCCCTCGTTCAGCGGTGTTGTGGGATGAAGGAGTGATGAGGTGAAGAAGAGTACTGCAGAAAGGAAGCAGTAGTCCTGTAGTGTAGAGAAGGAGTAAGAGCCACTTGAAGGGAGTGAAGTGCTCGGAAACTGTTGATGCGTTGAATGCATGGGAAAGGAGTTAGGCTTATGAAGAGTGTGTGGAAAATGGGGCTCTACCAAGACAGGCAAAGAATTTGGGGGAGAATGGATGGGAGGCTTAAGCATGAATGCAGACTAAGACGAGACAGAAGCCAAAGATAAAAGTTACCAGAAAGGGAAAGAATAAGAGCAAGAACAGAGATGGACTCAGCTTGCTAAAGGAGGAAGTTTTGCTAATACAGTCATTACAAAGTCACTACCGGCACATCACCAAGCACTCAAGACATTTCCAGTGGGAAAATAAGTTGGTACGAGTCTAGAGAGAGCAATCTGGTATGTTCCATTAAAATCATGCATTTTGTTTTGCCATAACAATTCCATCTTTAGGTAGTTATCCTACAGATAAACTAGAACATGTGTAAAATGACAAATTGCTACCACTGTTAAAAACAGGTTAGACAGAACTCACCAGGGAACCAGTTAAATGATACGCTCCATATGTGGAATACTATGCAGCAATGAAAAAGGATCAAGGTTTTTTGCAACAATAAAGGGTACAGAACAGTTTCTAGCATGCTTCAAATTTAATTGAAAAACGAATATACCCCATTTGGTTATGGAATATGTCTGAAGAATACATAGAAATAGCTGCTTTGGGGGAAGATAGCTGGAGTAGAGAACAGATGAGGAGTCTTTTCACATTGCCATTTTTGAAACATCTGAATTTACTATGTATTTTTTATAGTTCATGTTTATTTTTGAGAGAAACAGCGCGCCAGTGGGGTAAGGGCAGAGAGAGAGGGAGACACAGAATCTGAAGCAGGCTCCAGACTCTGAGCTGTCAGTACAGAGCCCGACATGGGCCTCAAACTCACAAACCATGAGATGGCCTGAGCCAAAGTTAGCCGCTTAACTGACATAGCCACGAAGGAGCCCCAAGTTCTTCTATGTTTTTTTAAATGTTTTATTTATTTGGGGTTTGGGGAGCAGAGAGAGGAAGATAGAGAATCCCAACCAGACTCCACACTGTCAGCGCAGGGCCTGACACAGGGCTTGATCCCATGACCCTGAGATCATGACCTAAGCTGAAATCAAGAGTTGGACGCTTGACTGAGCTACCCAGATGTCCTCCAGGTTTTTTTTAATCTTTATTTTCGAGAGAGAGAGACAGAGTGCGAGCAGGGGAGGAACAGAGAGAGAGAGAAGGAGACACAGAATCCCAAGCAGTCTCCAGGCTCCAAGCTGTCAGCACAGAGCCTGACGCGAGGCTGGAACTCCCGAACCGTGAGATCATGACCAGAGCCAACGTCGGCTGCTCAACCGACTAAGCCACCCAGGCGCCCCTTCCTATAGTTCTTATATTTACAAAATCTTTAAAAAATTAAGTCCAGACAATAGAAAAGGTAATTGAAGAAGGATGGTGTTCTCACTAGGAAAAAGGCAAAATGGGTAAGTGTGTAGCACAGAGCTCTGAGCACAGTAAATTTCTATGAAGTAAAAATAGTCATTGTCAAAAATAGTTCCTAAAAATTCAATTTGGGGGCACCTGGTTGGCTCAGTCGGTTGTGTCCAACTCTTGACTTTGGCCCCCAGGTCGTGATCTCAGGGTCATGGGATCGAGCTCAGCATGGAACCTGCTTGGGATTCATTCATATTCATTCTCTCTCTCTCTCTCTCTCTCTCTCTCTCTCTCCCCCCTGCCCCCGCTCATGCTCTAAACTTAAAAAAAAAAAATTAAAATTCCATTTTATTAAATATAAATAGTATGCTGCTCCTAGAAAGGTGGAAATATGCGAGGTTCTGTTAATTACACCAAGTACCATATTAAAGGAGAGATCTCATTAATGGTTCCTGGTTGTTGTCAGAATGAAATTCATACTCTTCCTGACCTGACTTTATTTATCTTTCCAGTCTTATCTCATGTATGCAGTCTCCCCTCCAACCAAGTGGAGTACCAGGACATGGCAGAAGTTAAATACACACCATGCACTCTGTTGTTCTCAGGATATAGTCTATGATCCAATTCCTGGAGTATCTTGGGTTCCTATGTACTGCTTCCTATGAGGGTAAGGTTGATTTTTATAAAAGGCTAAAAACTCACTAAGTACATTCTTAGACAAGCCTAAGATTGTTACTTAAATGTCACATGGGATGAATCACTTTATAAAGCTGATTCTAGAAAACAGGGTTGATACTGGACTATTGTATTTATCTTTTCCCATTTTTAAAAAAATACTTATTTTGAGAGACAGAGAAACCATGAGCAGGGGTGGGGCAGAGAGAGGGGCAGAGAGAGGGGCAGAGAGAGAGGGAGAAAGAATCTATGCTGAGCGTGGAGCCTGATGTGGGATTCGACCCCATGAGCTGCGAGATCATGACCTGGGTGGAAACCAAGAGTCAGAGGCTTAACCAATTGAGTCACCCAGGCGCCTCGAGATTAAAAGCTTTTATGAGAGATTAGTTTTATTTTAGCAAATACAGCTTTTGTCTTTTAAGAAGAAAAGTCTTCATTTAAAAGTATTTCTCAGGGGTGCCTGGGTGGCTCAGTTGGTTAAGCAGCCCACTTCAGCTCAGGTCATGATCCCACGGTCTGTGAGTTCGAGCCCCGCGTCGGGCTCTGTGCTGACAGCTCAGAGCCTGGAGCCCATTTCAGAGTCTGCGTCTCCCTCTCTCTCTGCCCCTCCCCTGTTCATGCTCTGTCTCTGTCTCAAAAATAAATAAACGTTAAAAAAAAGAAAAAAAGTATTTCTCAGATGCCCAGATATCAGGCAATGTAGGGTGTCAAGGAGATCCCATAGTTGCGTATTTCACAGACCAGTAATACACATTTTTCACATTGCTGACTTTTTGTTTTGTCTGGTTAGACGATTTGCAAACAGAACAATCAAACCTGACTGACGTCCACTGGCACTTTCACTTTATAAAAGGTCAGTACATAAAGAACAGGAGGGATTATTTCAGAATAAAAGATAGTCTTTTTAGTAGACTACATTTAGATTTGCAACAGAATTACTGTGGAGACTGACTTTTGGTTACTTTGGAGCAGTTGCTCCCAAATCTGCCTTCTGAATAGAACTATTCTGTTTCTTAAAACACACACACACACACACACACACACACACACACACACACACACACACAACAACAACAACAAAAAGCCTGATCTCCACTGATACGGATTACATCAGAATTTTTGTTATTTTTAGAAGTTCTCCAGGAAATTTTAGTATGCAGTCAGGACTGAGAGCATCTGCTACAGTAGATACAAAACCTCAAGGAACTTACAATCTAGTGAGTTCAAAGCAGGTTATTACCAACTTAAATACCCACAAGGCCAGTGAAATGGGTTACGCAGCTGACTGTTACACCAACTTGGGAAGACCAGGAATAAAGTTTTCCAGACAGAAAATAAACATACAACATACAAATGAACAGGCAGCAGCAAAGCACCGAGACTTCTCAATACTAGAAGCTAGAAAGAGCGATGCCTTCAAGTTCTCAGGGGAAATGATCTCTGATCTAGAATTCTTAACCAGTCACCACCACTCAAGTGGAGGAAAAAGGAAGGAATTTCCACATCTCTTTCCCCAAAATCTTGCCTCCTGGGTAATGATTCCCAGGAAGTGGAGGAAACACTTCACTAAAATAATGGAAGAATCCAAGGAAGACGACCTGGAATGTGGGGAACAGAAAGGGCAGCACTGGATGCGAGCTGAGCAAAGTCCACATTCCGGCGTGGAGCTCTACATGCATGTGGCTGCCTGAGCCAGGTTGGGAGACACCCACATGAGTGTGTTTCTGTCAGTAACAGTCGTCACAAGAGCTTGCTGTTACCAATAATTTAATACATTTCACTTCTTGACCTTGGACTAATCCTTCATGTAATAACAGAGGCCCTCAGGTGCTTGCTTTTACCTCTCTACAGGGAAATCCCTCCTAAGAGCTGCATTTACTTTTTCTATTTACTGTTCTATTTTTATGTTTTGACATTAAATCTATCACATAGCTTCAGAATTTATGCTTCTCCGAGAAAACGGAGTATCATGTCTTTCCTATTCCTCCTGGTAAACACAACTAAAAGTTCTGGAAAAAATGTGAAAAAAAAAAAAAGCCACCTAAGAAGACTCTGAAGATCCAGTCAACTGGCTCGGAATCTTAGAACCCAAGGATCAACACAGTGGTGAGTTCCTTGGATTTTCTTGTCTCGTGTATCCCAGAGCTGGGGCTGAGGAAGCCAGCAACCAGGAAATGCCAACAAAGAAAGACAAAAAAAGCCCCAACAAAAGCCTGCTCTCTCTAGCCAAAGGACCACAAAAGGGGCAGCCTTGTAAGACAGCCTTTAGCCAACCACAGCTTTCTTCCAGGCAAACGCTACTGTACAGGGTTGAATAGTGGCCCATAAAACAATATGCCCACATCTTGGAACTTGTGATGGTGGCCTCATTTGGAAAAATAATCTCTGTAGATATAAATAAGTTAAGGATCTTGAGATAAGATCATCGTGGATTATCTGGATGGGTCCTAAAGCCAAGACAAGTGTCCTTGTAAGAAACAGAAGGTGGCCGTGAGAAGACAGGGTCAGACTCCGAGATTGGAGTTATGCAGGGGCAAGTGAAGGAGTATCTGAAGCCACCAGAACCTGGCAGAGGTAAAGAACGGTCCCCTGTAGACCCCTTGGAGGGAGCACAGTCTTGCCAAAACCGTGATTTCAGACTTGTGTCCTCCAAAACTGTGAGAATAAATTCCTGTCTGTTTAAGCCACTGAGACTGTAGAAATTTGTTATGGAAGCCCTAAGATTAACAAAAATAACTACAGAAAAGACTGTTTCCTTATCCTGCCCATGTTGGCAAAGGCCCGGGGTAGCCTAGACTTCCACATTCATGAGACTGTAATGAGATACCCCAACACCTCTGCCAAGATGGTGTCAGAGAAGACCAAATAGGGAGGCAAAACTTTCACCCCACTGGGCAGCAAGGAAGCCACTTCCCACGGTGAGAGAGGAGCCTGGACCTCCACACCCACCACCAAGATCCCTCTCCCCCTCTCTGATACACAGTCTTAGAAGAAGCCTACTGAAGAGTCAGGACTTCCACCACTGCTGAGGGGAATGAGGCCACCCCTGCTGCAGTGTCAGCGGGGGTCACAGAAGGAACCCCCCATGCCCATGCGACCAGTAACAGGGGTCTGGTCTCCTCCTGGCTGTCAACAGAGGCCAAGGGGAAGCTAATCTTCTATCTCCACGTGGCAGTAATGAGGCACTGCCCACCACCCCCACCCCCCGCCCCAACTTCTCCCGCTGGAGTGGTATCAAGAGACCAGCTGAAAGAGATCCAAAGTCTCATAACATAATACAAAATGCCCACATTTCAATAGAAAATCACGTTGTATCAAGAACCAGAAAGATCTCAAAAGAAAGACAACAGATGCCAACCCCAGGCTGACAAAGCTATTTGAATTATCTGACAAAGATTAAAAAGCACTGTATTAGAGTTCTCCAAAAAACACAGAACCAGTGCACGATTAGAGAAGCTGAGAAGTCCCAAAATCTGCTGCCTGCAAGCTGGGAACCCAGGGAAGCTGGTGATGTAGTTCGTAGGCCTGAGAGCCAATGGTGTAGATTCCAGCCCAGATAGGAAGGCCCTAGAGCCAGAAGCACGGAGGGCAGGAGATCCATGTCCTAGCTCAACAGGCAGAGAGCAAATTCTACTTTCCTTTGCCTTTTGTTCTATTTAAGCCATCAACAGATTGGATGGGGCCCAACACATTGGGGACAGCTACCTGCTTTACTCAAGTCCATCAATTCAAATGCCAATCTTTTCCAGAAACACCCTCACTGAACACCCAGAATAACGTTTTAATTAGCCATCTGAACATCCCTTTACCCAGAAGAACTGACACGTACAACTAGACATCACCAGAGCCATGATTAAAATGTTTCAACAAGCAATTATGCACACACTTGAGCCAGATGAGAAAATGAACAGCCTCAGCAAAGAATATAAAAAATCTGCACGGAAACAGAAGATATGACTATGACCCAAATGGATGCTTTAGAACTGAAAAATACAATAACCAAAATATATAACAAAGAGCTCAGTAGGGACCCAAAAGTAGAATGAATGTGATAGAGGACAGATCAGTGGACTGGAAGTACAACAAGAGGAATTACCTAAAATGAACAACAGAGAGAAAGCCAGCTTCAAACAACCAAACAAAACCTCAGGAGTCAGTGGGGATATATGAAAGATGTAAAGTTTGTGTCACTGGAGTCCTAGAAGAAAAGGAAAAAGGGCAGGGCTGAAAAACGTACTTGAAATAATGGCTGACAACTTTCCAAATTTGGCAAGAGATATAAACCTAACAATTCAAGAAGCTGAGGAACCCAAACAAGATAACCCCAAAGAATCCCAGGCACAGACGCATCATAATTATACTTCTAGAAGAATGCCGAAAGTAGGTTCTTGGAACAGAAGGGAAATGGTAATGGACACTTGGAACATCATGAAGGAAAATAAAACACAGTAAACAGAAATACAGATAAATAACAACAGACACTTCTCTTGAGTTTTCTGAAATATTTTTTGTTAGGTCAACATTGTCTATGTTCTAAATGTTTATAGAGAAAATATTTAAGAAAGATAATTACTGTACATGGGGGAGGATAAAGACATGTAAAGATTATTTCACTTGAATGGATAAAACGAGGACACCAACAGACTGGGAAGTTTTATATCCCCCGTATCCAAAAGTGGAGCATGGCTATTTCATAAGCGGGGTACCTGGGTGGCTCAGTCGGTTAAGCTTCTGACTTCAGCTCAGGTCATGATCTCCCCGGTTCATGAGTTTGAGCCCCACATTGGGCTCACTGCTGTCGGCGCAGAGCCTGCTTGGGATCTTCTGTGCCCCTCTCTCTCTGCCCCTCTCCCACTGGTTCTCTCTCAAAATAAATAAGCTTAAAAAAAAACAAAAACAAAAACTTGTTGTAAGCTGAAATGGCATAAAGTGAACAATATCCCCCGCTTTCTAAAAGTTCACATTATGCCACGTCACTTTACAAGAAGACCTACCTCAGTGCATTTTCACTAATGCAAAGAAATCCAAAGAGGATTTATGCTTTTATGAAAAAAACCATTACCGTATTAATGTAGGTATACCTACATATGTATATCTGTAGAAACACACATACACAACATATATATGTAATGTATATGCTATACATATATTAATGTATATACACTGTGTATATCAATTGTGTATGTTATAAACGTGTATTTTTAATATCTAGAACAATTACTAAAGAAGCTACAGAATGAGACACTCAAAAACACTATAGATAAGTCAAAATGGAATTCCAAAATATGTTCAAGCAACCCACAAGAATGCAGAAAACAGAAAACCAGAGAGAACAGAAAACAAAAAAGAAAAGTGGCAAACTTAAATCCTGACAAATCAGTAATAACAATTAAATATAAATGGTCTATATAGACCAAACGCAACTCAGAACTGACTCCAAATATATTAATATGGAAAAGTTGAAAGCACAGGACAGAAAATATATATCATGTGAACATTAATCAGAGGAAGGCAAGAGAGGCTGGATTCATATAGATAAAGTAGACTCTGAAGGAAAGAAAATTATCAGAGAGGGACATTACAAAAAAATGGTCAGTCCACCAAAAAGATACGGCAATCCTAAGTGTGTATTCATAAGACAAAAGAGTTACAAAAGATATGAGTCAAAAACTGATTGAATAAGAGAAGAAATAGACAAACCCATTATTACAACACCCCGTTCTCAAGAACTGATAGAGCAACAAGACAGAAAATCAGGAAAGATACATATAGAACTCTACAAGATCAAAACATTCTACTCATTAAGATTAAGATACGCAGTCTTTTTAAGTGCCCAAAGAACATATACCAAAACTGACCATATGCTGGGATATAAGTCAACAAATATGAAATAATGGAAATCATATACACTGTTCTTCAAACACAGTATAATCAAATTAGAAGTCAATAACAGAAAGATGGTAGGAAAATCTCCCAACACTCAGAAACTAAATAACACATTTCTAGGAAGTCCATGGGCTGAAGAGGCAATCTTGAGGGAGGAAAAAAACTTGAGTTCAGCAATTTTGCAGGATACAAGATAAACTACAAAGACATATTCTATATATTAGGAATGAACACGTGAAAACCAAAATTAAAAATACAATACCATTTACAATCACTAAAATAAAACAAAACACTTAGGTGTCAATGTAACAAAACTTAGCTGAAACTTCCAGCATAGTTTCAGTATGCTGGAAACTACAAAATGCAGGTAAAAGAAATCAAAAACCTAAATGGATGGAGAAACATACTGTATTCATGGATTGGAAGAATCAACATAGCAAGGATGTCAACTCTTCCCAAATTGATAGGTTTAACACAATGCCTATAGAAATCTCAGCAAGATTTTTTGTAGATATAAATAACATATTCTAAAATCTACATTGGAAGGCAAAGAAACTGGAATACCTAAAACTTCTCTTTCACCTTTTTTCTTTTTTAAGTAATCTCTACACCCAACGTGGGGCTCGAACTCACAACTCCGAGATCAAGAGTAGGATGCTCTACCAACCGAGCCAGCCAGGTGCCCCATTAAAACAACTTTTTAAAAGATGAATAAAAGAGAAGTCAGCCTACCCAATTTTAAAACCTTATATAGCTACAGTAATCACACTGTGTGGTACTGACAGAGGGACAGACCCACAGATCAGTGGAACAAAGAGCCTAGAAACAGGCTCACACAAATATGTCCAACTGATTTTGGACAAAGGGGCAACAGCAGTTCAATGGAGGAAAGACAGCCTTTGCTACAAACGACACTGGAGCAACAGATCAGCCGTATGAACAGATATGTTCCTAAGTGAAACTTAACCTTATAAAAAATCAAAATGGATCACAAACATAAATGTAATAGGTTAAGCTCTAAAACTTTCAGGAAAAAACACAGGAAAAACTCTTTGGGGTCCGGGGCTAGGCAGAGTTCACAGACTGGAGAGCAAAAGCACAATCATAAAAGGAAAGATTAATAAATTCAATTTCATCAACAGTAGAAACTTTTATTCTGGAAAAGACCCTGGTATAAGGATGCAAAGACCAGCCAGAGACCAGGTATTTGCAGACCATAAATCCAACAAAGCACCAGCATCTAGAACATATAAAGATAACGTGCTACTCCAACAACTGCTATCATTGATCCCATGGCTGATTCTTATCTACACCTGAGGCTTTCCCAGTAGTGTCCACTCTTCCCAGGAGCACAACGGTTATGAGTAGGGGCTCCAGACCTAATCGGGTCTGGGCTAGGATCCTGACTAGGCTAGTTACTAGTCTTGACCTTAGACAAATTAGTTCACATCTCTTGTGCCTAAGTTCTATTGTCTCTAAAGTACAATAACAGTAATAACAGTTAATAACAGTACAGTATATATCATGTGGATTGAGATAATAAATGTATTTTGAAAATTCAGCATTGTGCCTGGCACGTAGTAGGGGCTCAGTAAAGATCAATTCTTATTATCGTTTTAATTATCATCACCCAAACTCTCTCATCCCTCCAAGCATACAAATAGATTTGGAATACCGGGCTCCTTTATCTGTTTAAACAGAATGAGTTGGCTTTTAACAAAATCTTATGTTCACAGTTCAAGGGGCAAAAAAAAAAAGCAGGGGCACCTGGCTGGCTCTGTCACAGTGGAGTATGAGACTCCTGATGCGAGACTCCTGGTGCGAGCCCCACACTGGGTATAGAGATTACTTAAAACCTTTTTTTAAAAACTCTTTTTATTATTTTTTAAAGTTTATTTATTTATTTTGAGGGGGGTCTAGGGAGAGGGAGAGAGAGAGAGAGGGAGAGAATCCAAGGCAGGCTCCACACGGTCAGCACAGAGCCCAACGTGGGGCTCGAACTCACAAACCAGGAGATCATGACCCGAGCTGAAACTAAGAGTCAGACACTTAGCTTGACTGAGCCACCCAGGCATCCCCAAAAATAAAATCTTAAACAAAACAAAACAAAAAAAACCCCGCAGTATTTAAAGTAGCTTCAGAGTTGAAATTTTGCAATCCACTCCTATCTAGAATTAAGTCAGGTTTTAGTCATTTTTGTGAAAAGGCAGATTCTAAGGATATAAATGTAAGATGTCGCCCTCCTGCAGAGGATAAGAAATAATAAGGTTCAATAAGGAACTGACAAATGAAGGAAATGAGATGAAAACATTCTGGAGAAAATAACCCATCCATATTCATTCAATCCAACTTTTACTGGACACACGTTATATGTCAGGCACGATGCTCAGTATCAGATACACAGAAGATAAAGCCTAAGTAACCTGACAACAAGTTACAATGATATTTGCATTAAAATGACTGGAGACACAAGAAATCCTTTCCTCCCTCTACTTAAAAGTAAAGATTAAAATTGGATTCATCACATCTCACAGAAGAAAAAAATACACACATTTAACTTTGAGGTTTTTATTTTGTTTCAGACAGCTGGACGAGACATCTACACTCTAGCACATCTTCTTAATGGTCACTAAACAGGTGAAAGCGACTTACTTGTATATAAAAAGGCAAGGGAAAAAGGTCATGATTGTCCAACAGGGAATGTGAATCCCCAAATAAATTATCTTACAAAAATATCAAACTTGCGTTTCCACATTTCTACTGTTAAAAATGAAGGAAAAAAATTCACATTAAAAAAAATCTGTAGGCTGGTATAGCAAGTTAAGCTAATCATTTTTACACACTAAGTCCTTCAAATAAATATTTTAAACAAATTGAAGTTTTCCAAAAAATAGGTCAAGTATTTAGCCTATATTTGTTTGGTCCACTAACAGACCGTTTATAAAACTGATATTAAACTGGACTGTAGCTCATACCCTATCAGGAGTAACACATACATCACTGAGGCTGGACATGCACATGTGCACATGACATACGTGTGAATGGCCCCTGCTGTGCGTACTACTTCGTAGTTTTACCCTGTAAAAATCCTCCAAACTATCATGAATCGAACTGCAAGGAAAGAAAAAAGCAAGTACTTGCCTATTGTAGACATGTGCTCAGTAATTTAAAAAAACACAAAACCTATCACGCTTTTGGGACTTCAAGATCACTGAACAGGAGATAAAATTCAATACTGCTTACAGATACGTGAATATGGAGAACATACTCAACACTCACGTGGAGAGCACACAAGTGAAGGCATATTACAGAACTCTGGCCTCTGGCTGGTCTAGTCCTGTTGTTTTATCCTAAAGTCTTACATGGCCTTGGATCCTTAAAAGATAGAAGTTTAATAAAATAATGTTACACTAGGTTTTTCTGTTCTAATAACCAGCGTTTAAAGAAGTACAGTAGAAGGGTACAGGGCTTTCTGTATCTCCTCATACTTTAAAAGCCAATTTGATTTTTATCGTGATGTTGATATTACAATTAACACTACGCTAAAAGTAAAACTGACTGCACTACGGTTTTGTCCACAATAGTCAAATCTTGCTAAAATGTTCCAAATAAATCCAGTAAACAATTTCCATTTTCAATGGCTTAACTGAGAGATGAATCTAACAATTTTTTTAACCAATTTCAACTAAACTGAGCTGAGGACAGCTACATTTAAAACCCTGCAAACCAAAGCCAATCATCCAAAAATCTAGAACACCAACACTTTCCATCCAGGATAGAAAAATGAGCATCCAAAATAAAGAGAACCACAAGATTGATCCAGTAGCCAATCAAAAACCACTTCTCTGTTATTCGAACTAATAGTTACTCGAAGCTTGAAGTTTCCTCCTTCGTTATTATTGGTGGATCCCAGAGTCACAGCTTCAATGTCAAATGTGACAGTGGACCCAGAAGTAACTGCTGGCAACTGATTAGTCATTTCTTTTCCATTTACAAAAACTGCACCTAAAATGTTAAGGTAAAGAGTCATTTACATGTGAGCAATAATGAAGAAATGAAACGGATTCTAGATTACTGATAACACAGCTAATTTCCTAACTCACATCAAGAAAACATTCTGGAACACCAACTGGTCAAAGAGAATGCATCTCAATATGTTAATTAACCGCCATCCCCAAGGCAGGAGAAAAAGTTAAAGCTTTAATCACATTTCAGAGTTCTGGTCGAGGGTGCTACTCTTTTAGAACAGAGACTGAGTTTCCAATGTGGATGGGATCAAAAGAAACTTGACTCCATTACAAGATTACATCCTGTGAAACAGAAAGACTGTTGTTGCACGTGAAATAAAGAGTCTTTTTCTACCTACTGCTTGACCCATACCAGGAAATAGTAACATATCTTCAGAGGGGATTTTAAAAGTGTGATTACGGTAGAGTAAGGGGCCAAAGAACCCTACGGAGATAAAAACAAATTAAGTCAACACTCTCTTCGGTTCATCGATCTGTGTTGAGTTTAGATGCCCTATATACACAGAATCCAGAGGTAGACTCCCTGGTGCAGATCCCACAGTCACCTCTAAGCTAAGGGAGTTTAAGCTGGTCACTTAACCTCTCTGTGGCTCAGTTTTCATCATCTATAAAATGGGTATACTACGACTCCCCACTTCAGCAAGTTGTTAAAAGGATTAAATAATTTACTATTTATAAAGGGAACAGAATAATGCCTGGTACATAGTAGCCATATAGGTATGTCATAAAGACTTGAACTTTCTCGTGTCCTGCTACAAATGCGTGATGTTGGAATAGGTTCAGATGTTACCACAGTAATTCATGTATTTCAAAGAGGAGAGCAGTTGTGTATCTCTTACCATTTGTACTAATGCACACTGCTTGGTCACGCTGCAGAGAGTCATAGCCATTCTGTTTTTCTGCACACACTCCTATACTGTCTCTTCTGTCTGGTTGGCCCACAGTCTCAACTCTGTAAATGAGGGAGAAAGTCATTAATCTTTTTTTTTTTCTTAAATATGATCTGTAACAGTTACTAAGGTTAAAAAGAACAATGTCATCATAATTGCTCTTAGTAATAGCTAACAATGATTCAGCACTTCCTAAATTCCAGGCACTATTCTAAACATTCTGTATCTATCTGCCAATCACCTCATTCGATTCACGTAACAAGCCATGAGGTAGGTAGTACCTCATTATTACCATACCCATTTTATACGTGAAAAGAAACAGGATTAAAAAGAGGCTAAATACCCTGACCCTGATCGCCTGGCTGAGTGCTGGGCCCATGACGGCAACTCAGGCATTCTAATCGCAGGGTGTACGTTAACTACTTGCAGCTGTGACGACGCATTTCCATTTTATGTTCTGGCTCTGGACATATATTCTAGAAAGCCTGTCATGTCATACTTGCCATTATAATAAATGTGACTGTTACTGCCATCACCTAAACCTTGAACGTGAGAGTGTAAGCAATGGTTTGATTACTGTTTGTCAAGTTTTTAAAGCCTTTAAAAAACAGACACTCTAGTCTTTATCAAATGGATGATATAGTTACGAACATACTTTGCTTGGAGGACTTCATGTGTGGAAAGTTGAAGCATTTCTTTTTGTGTTTTAGTCTCAAAATACATCATCATGCCCTCCAGAAATAGGAAACTTAAATATAAAGTCAACCTATATCTCTACCACCAGATGCATCTTTCCCTCTGTTCCAGAAAGCCAGACTTTGCAAGGACAGAAAAAGAAAAATTAGCAAGGAACAAGATGTAGCTTTACCACGGGAAGAGGTGATGATTTCTAGTCAGCAGAGCCTCAAAATGTCTTATGTTGCAAAGTGGCAAATATGCAAGATCAAGATAAATACGTAGGCAGGTTTCTGAAGTCACTGCACTTGTGAACTGGCGGCAGTCTTAGAGGACAGTGACATCACTGTTATAGCAGAATTGGGAGTCCCAGTCCTCACTCTACCACAGAAACATGGCTTTCACAATGATACTCAGAAACACCTTTCTGAGCGCTCCAGAATCCAGTTAAGAAGTGACAGTACCCCCAGGGGAGCACAACGCTGAAAACAGCTACACTGCAATGGGTAACAAGAGACATTTCACTTTCCCAAGTCAGTCCCTCTTCCAAGCTACCACAGCTCAGTGCCTGGTAAGAACACCTGGCTTCTGACTTTTTCTTTGGGGGGGGTCGGGGGGAGAGGGAAGGAGACAGAGAGACTGAACACGAGCAGGAGAGGAGGAGAGAGAGGGAGGCACAGAATCTGAAGCAGGCTCCAGGTTCCGAGCTGTCAGCACAGAGCCCGACACGGGGCTCTAACCCACGAACCACGAGATCATGACCTGAGCTGAAATCGGATGCTTAAACAACTGAGCCGCCCAGGCGCCCCATAATCCAGCATTCTAACTCTTTGGAAGGTTGCCTGAAGGACTAATTTCTGTGATGCCTCATTTGGAGAACTGACAGAGTGAGCATAGTATGGCTTCCCAAATGCTGCAAAGAGCAAAGAAATGTGAGTGGTGTGACTGGGAGAAGGTTCATAACTTCAGGCTTCTCTCCCTCGCGAGGAAGGGAGAAGACGCGAATGTGCTTCTGCGCCAACTTTTCATAGGGCTGCTCAAGGCAATGGTATCTGTCTCACTTGATGTGGGCCCTGCTGGGGAGCTGGTGGGCTCTGGATACCTGGCGGCCACTGAGTACAAGAAAGAGGCAGGCGGCTTGCTGCTGTCACATCAGAGAACAGCCGTGGCACCAACAGGCACCAGAGGGAGCAAGAGACTATGAGCTCCGGAAAGACCCGCAACACTCAGCCCAGGAAAGTCACGTTCTCCCAAAAAAAGGTTTCTGAGGCCCCCAGAATCTCTAGCTGGGTTCACGTGCAAGGGTCACCTCCTATACAAAACCAGATCATAAAAACTGTCAGAGGTGGCTATTTTCTCATGTGTACAGATCCCAACACAACATTATAGGACATATAAAGAAGCTGGGAAAAAAGACCCAAACAAAATAGGTCTCAAAAATATCCAAATAATTCAAAACAACCATCATAAAGATGCTCTACAAGCCCAAGAAAATAAGACACAAACAAAATAAGAATACCAACAAAGAGATGAAAAATATAAAAAATAACCAAACAGGTATTTTGGAGCTGAAGAATACAGTAAGACCTGAAAACTTCACAAGAGGAGTGCAATATCACACAATCAAGCAGAAGAAAAAAACATCAAAATACAGGTCTTTTGAAATTATCCAATCACAGGGGAAAAAAGCATGAAGAAAGTCTAAGAGACTTACAGGAGAAGAGAAAGGGGCAGAATGTTCATTTAAGGAAACAATGGCTAAACACTTACCAGATATGAAGTTTTGGGAAGAAGGAGCCTACTGGAGACCAACTAGGATGAACCCAAGAGAGCAAGGTGATACACATTACAAACTGTCCAAAGTCAAAGACACAGCGTTTAAAAGTGACTCATCATGTACAAGGAAGCTCACATAAGACTATCAGTGGATTTCTAAGTCAAAACCTTGCAGGCAAGAAAGGAGTGAGGTGATACACTCAAAGTGCTTAAAGGAAAAAAAATTCTGCCAACCAAGAATACAATATCTCAAAACTGTCCTTTAGAAAAATGAGGAAGAAATAGGCATCCCTACAAAAGCTGAGGGAGGTCATCCACAGCAGACTTGCCTTACAAGAAATGCTAGAAGGAATCCTTCACGTTGAAATGAAAAGACTGTAAATAGCAACATGAAAGTATGTGAAAGTATAAAGCTCCCTGGTAAAGGTAACATAGAACACCATAATACTGTAATGGTGGTGGATAAATCACTTTTAATTCTGGTGTAGAAGTTAAAAGGCAAAAGATAAAAAATAATATAACTAAAAGATGTTAATGGATATACAATATGAAAAGATGTATTTATGACATCAATGACATACAGTGTGGGAGTTGTTATCAGCTTAAAAGAGATTGTTATAACTATAAGCTGTTTTATGTAAGCCCCATGCTAACCACAAAGACAATACTTTCAGAAGACACACTGAAGAAAATAAAAAAGGAATCAAAGCATGTCACTACAAAAAACAAACAAAAACACAAAACAATAAAACACAAAGAATGACAGCAAGAGAAGAAGAGAAACACAAAGCTACAAGACAGAAAGCAATGACAAAATGGCAATAATAAGTCCTTCTCTATCAATAATCACTTTAAACATAAATGGATTGGAGCACCTGGGTGGCTCAGTCAGTTGAACAGCTGACCCTTGATTTCGGCTCAAGTAATGATCCCAGGATCATGGGATGGAGCCCCACATCACGCTAAGCATAGAGCCTGATTACGATTCTCTCTTTCTCTCTCCCTCTATCCATCACATGCTCTCTAAAATAAAATTTAAAAAATCTAAATGGATTAAACTCTCCCACTGGAAAGATTCGAGTGGCTGATGAATATAAAAGATCCAGATACTCCACACAAATGGTAAGCAAAAGACAGCAGAGATGGCCATACTTCTATCAGACAAAATAGACTTTATGTCACAAAATAACAAAAGAGGCAAAGAAAGACAGTATATAATTAAAAAGGGTCAACTTACCAGGAAGAGATAACAATTGTAAACATATGTGCACCCAACATCAGATCAAATATAGAAAATGAACAATGAGAGAACTGAAGAGAAAAACAGTTACACAATAATAGTAGGAGATTTCAATATCCCATTTTTAAGAAAACAGGACAGAAAATCGATAAGGAACAGAGGATTTGAACACTGTAAACCAAAAGAATGTAATAGACATATACAGAGCATTTTACCCAAGAGAAGTAGAATGAATACATGTTCTCCACAAACACATGTGGAACATTCTCCTGGAATCATCATGTTAGGTCAACAAGTCACGACAAATTTAATACTAAAATCACACTACATACATTTTCTGACCACAACAGAATGAAACTAGAAATTAATGGCAGAAGGAAAACTAGAAAGTTTGAGTACTGTCATGCTAGAGGGCCAGGTATCCCACAGAACAATGGAAGCTTCATGTTTGGAACCCCTCAGACCTTGCGCTATGGGTCTCTCCCTTTGGTGGATTCGCATTTGTATCCTTTTGCTGTAACAAAACTCTCATCATAGTGTAGTGCTTTCCTAAATTCTGTGAGTCATCCTAGCAAATTACAGAATTTGAGGGTGGTCGTGGGAACCCTGGGATTTGTAGTTTTCCATGTAGTTAGAAGTGAGGGGAGGCCTTGGAGACCCCTAAACTTGCAGCTGGTACCTAAAGTGAGGCTACGCTTTTTTTTTTTTTAATGTTTGTTTGCTTAGAGAGCTTGAGCAGAGGAGGGGCAGAGAAAGAGGGAGAGAGAGAGAGAGAGAATACTAAGCAGGCTCCACACTGTCAGTGCAGAGCCCAATGTGGGGCTCGATCTCACAAAGTGTGAGATCATGACCTGAGCTGAAATCAGGAGTCGGACGCTTAACTGACTGAGCCACCTGGGCTCCCCTGGAGGACTATGCTTTTAACCTTGTGTCTGGCCAACTTGTTGCAAGTATACATTTTTTTTAGTTATTAAACATTTTAAACCAAGAATTCAATTAAAATGTCTTGAAATTAATTAAAGATAGTAATACAGAAAAGGTCCTCAACGCAGTGAGAGAAAAGAAATCCTAGGAAGAAAAAAACCCTCCTAATTTGAATAAATCAAAGTAATTCCTAAAAGCATCTTACCAAAACAGCACGTAATAAATAAGACCAGCACAGCATAAAAAGTTTACAAAAGTTGCTCTGAAAATGGAATGAACCAGGAAAATAAATAGCCAATATGCCTGAAACACAGAATTATTTTCATAGTTCACTAAGAAATAGAACGAAAGTTTAAAATCACTGAATTTTTAAATTACAAGACAAGTAGGGAGGACACTGTATCCTAAAAAAACTACTGTAGGTGTTCTTTCACATAACAAGTTTTGTAAGAAACTATATAAGAAAGAAAACTATAGGGCAAATGGATGGCTTGGTCGGTTAAGCGTCTGACTCTTGATTTCAGCTCAGGTCACGATCTCACGGTTCGTGGTTGCGAGCACAAAGCCACTAGAAATGCATCCACTGCATAGACGAAAGTAGTAGAAAGCCCTAGGCAAAATATTCTGAGAAAGAACAGGGCCACAAAGAGGAGCAATTCCGATGGCAACAAGAAAGCTAATCTATTATCCCTATTATTCTGCACTTTGGCTAACTTTGATTGCGTTTAAGTGACACTCTTTTTATTATACAACCTCAAACTTTTTTCTTCACAGTGAATGCTTGGACAAAAATTCAAAAATTCAGTTGCGTCGCTAAGAAATATATGAAAAATACCCAGCTTTATGATAAACAGAAGAAATAAAATAAAGTTTTTGTTTTGGCCTAGCAGCTGCAGATGGAATAAAAACAGCCAGGTCTGCAGCGACATGAGTACCTCACACACTGCCAGGAGGCCTGCAAGTGCTTCCAGAACATAGCCAGTCAGTGTGTGTGTCACTAACAGGAAGACTGGCCCAAGAAGAGAGAATGAGCCGTGTGTCGACAAAGAGGGTCATGGCACAGCTTGACACGTCAGGAGTAAGAGAAAGAAGGGATGCCTTGTCAAGTCATGGCAAAGAAGGATTTTTGAAATGTATTTGAAATAGAAATACGTTCCTTACCATACAAATCCTAAAACAGCTTTTATCCTGTCTCAAAACAAAACTGATAACTTGAATAGTCCTTTATTATAGAAATTGGAAATCTTCCAACAAAGAAAATTCTAGGATGGTTAACTGGTGAACTCTACCAAACACTTAAGGAAGAAATAATACCAATTCTACACAAACAGTTCTGGACACAAAAGAGGAAGAAACACTTCCCCATCTCACTTTGTGAGGTTAGCTAAAACCAAAACCAAGGACATCGTAAGCAAAAAAGACAAATATCTCTCTCATGAAGAGACATAAAAGTCCCCTATATTAAAAAAAAAAGATATTAAAAATCAAATGTAGTGCTAAAGTATATATAAAGAATGGCACATGACTCAGTGGAGTTTCTCTGGGAATGTAAAGCTGGTTCAATGTTCAAAAATCTATCACTGTAATTCCCCATATCAATAGAAAAAAAACTGATTACCTTAATAGATGTATAAAAATAACTAGACCAAATTAAACACTCATTTATGGATAAAATTCTCAGCAAACCACAACCAGAAAGGAACTTTCTTAACCTGATAAAAGGTATCTACAAAAAACCTGGTGCACCTGGCTGGCTCGGTCAGGAGAGCATGCAACTCTTGATCTCGAGGTTTTAAGTGGGAGCCCACAATGGGTGTAGCGATTACTTAAAAATAAAATCTTAGGGGTACCCGGGTGGCTCAGTCAGTTGTGCACCCAACTCTTGATTTTGGCTCAGGTCATGATCTCACAGTTTCCTGAGTTTGAGGCCCACATCGGGCTCTGCACTATCAGCCAGAGCCCGCTTGGGATCCTCTCTCTCCCTCACTCTCTGCCCCTCCCCTGCACACATTCTCTCTCCCTCTCTCTCAAAATTAATAAATGTAAAAAACATAATTTATATAAAAAAACAAGTCTTAAAAAACCCTCAAACCTACAGCTACCATTCATACTTAATGTGAAAGACTGAAGGCTTTTTTTCAACACTGCTATTCAGAATCATACTTCCTAGCCAGTGTGATGAGGCAAAAAAAAAAAAAAAAGGAGAAATGACAAAATACTGATGAAAGACATCATTTAAAAAACTAAACTGGGGCACCTGGGTGGCTCAGTTGGTTAGGCATTTGACTTTGGCTCAGGTCATGGTATCATGGTTTCGTGAGTTCGAGCCCCGCATCCGGCTCTGTGCCGACTGGCAGCTCAGAACCTGCAGCTTGCTTCAGTCTATATCTTCCTCTCTCTGCCCTCCCCCACTTGTGCTCTGTCTCTGTCTCTCAAAAATAAACAAACATTAAAAAAAGTTAAACAATAAAATCAAAATGTTGTCTTAAAAAAAAGAAACTAAATTAAGAAATATACCATAACCAGGGGTGTCTGGGTGGCTTAGTCGGTTGAACCAACTCTTAATTTCGGCTTGGGTCATAATCTCATGGTTTGTGAGACTGAGCCCTGCATCACACTCTGCGATGACAGTGCCAAGCCTGCTTGGGATTTTCTCTCTCCCTCTCTCTCCACCCCTCCCCTACTCAAGCTCACTTACTCTCAAAAAAAAAAAAAAAAAAAAAAAAAAGGAAAGAAAGAAATATACCATATCCATAGATTGGAACAATCAGAATATTAAAATACCAATTACTCCCAAACTGATTTATACATTCAGGCAATCTCAATCAAAATCTCAGGAAAAAAATTTTTCTTAGAAATGGACAAGCTGAATCTAAAGTTAAATAGAAAGACACAGGAACCAGAATAACCAAAATAAAGAATAAAGTTGGAAAAATCACATTACTTGATTTGATAACTTACTATAAAGCTACAGTAATCAAGATTTTAGTTCTGGGAAAGGAGAAACACATAAATCAATGAAACAGTCCAGAAACAGTTCCCCACACTGTCAACTGATTTTTGACAAAGGTGAAAGGCAATTCAATGGATAGAGGACAGTCTTTTCAACAAATAGTGCAGGGACTACTGGACCAGATGCAAAACAAACACAATTCAATTCATATTTCACACATTATACTAAAAGTAACTCAAAATAGCTCAGAGATCTAAATGTAAAATTTAAAAATGTAAAGTGTCTAGAAGAAAACATAGGAGACCTTATGACCTTGCATTTGGGCAAAGATTTCTTAGATACAACACCAAAAGTACTAGATGAACTGATGAACTGTATTTCATCAAAATTAACAACTTCTCCACAAAAGACATTGCTAAAAGACAAGCCTCAGACTGATAAAAAATATTTTCAAGACATATACTTAACAAAACCTTATATTCATCAAATTTCAGTAATAAAAAAAATCTTTTTAAACAGACAACAGGTTTGAAAAGACACTTCACCAATGGAGATATATAAATGGCCAATAAGTGAACACATGAAAAGATGCTATCTTTTAGCTATCAAAGAAAAGAAAATTAAAACCACAGTGAGGTACAACTACATGTACATAGACTAGCTGAACTTAACAGTCAAAAGTGGGGATGCCTGGAGCTCAGTTGGTTAAGCATCAAACTCTTAATTTTGGCTCAAGTCATGATCTCACGGTTCAAGATCACGACCGTGATCATCGGGCTCTGTGCGGACAGGGCAGAGCCTGTTTGGGATTCTTTCTCTCTGCCTGTCCCCTGCTCTCTGGCTCTCAAAATAAATAAGCAAACTTAAAAAAAAGCACAAAAAAAAAGCACAAATGGAGAACCTGGGTGGCTCAGTCTTAAGCATCCAACTCATGATTTTGGCTTATGTCATGATCTCATGTTTGTGAGATTGAGCTCGAAATGGGGCTCTGTACTGGGCATGAAGCTTGCGTAAGATCTTTCTCTCCATCTCCCGCTGCCCCTCTCCCCTGCTCACTTGTGTGTTTGCTCTCCCTCTCTCTCAAAAAAAGAAAAGAAAGGAAAGGAAAGGAAAGGAAAGGAAAGGAAAGGAAAGGAAAGGAAAGGAAAGGAAAGGAAAGGAAAGGAAAGGAAAAAAAAGAGAAAAGAAAAAAAAAGAAAAACCAATACAACTGACAATACCAAACGCCAACAAGGATGAAGAACAACTGAAAATCTCCTATGTGCTGGAGGGAATGTAAAATGGTTACAGCCATTCTGGAACACAGTTTGACAGTTCATTAGACAGATAAGTAAACACAGTGTGACCCAGCAATTGCCATCGAAGATATTCATTTACTTAAGAGAAATGGAAGCTTGTGTTCACAGAGAAACCTGTAGACAAATGTTTAAAGAGGCTTTCTTATGGCCCCAAATTGGAAACAACTCATGTCTTTCAACTAGTAAATAAACTGATATATCCACACGATAAAATAATATTAATAAAGGACTAAACTGCACATACTACATACATATATAATAGAGAGAGAGAACTCCATATTATTAATATATCACTCCATTTGTAGGACATTCTGAAATGGCAAAATTATACAAACAGAAAACAAATCAGTAGTTGACAGAGAGAGGCGGGGTTAACACAAGAGATAACACAAGGGAATATTACGAAGTGATGAGATTGTTTTGTACCTGATTGTGGCAGTGGATACATGAGTCAACACATTTGTCAAAACTCAGAACTGTACTACAAAAACTTTTTTTTTTCATGTTTATTTTTGAGAGTGAGAGAGAGAGACAGAGACTAGTGCAAGCCGCGGGTGGGGGGAGTGGGGGGAGGGGGGGCGGTACACAGAGAGAGAGGCAGACACAGAATCCGAAGCAGGCTCCAGGCTGTCAACACAGAGCCGGATGTGGGGCTCGAACCCACAAACTGTGAGATCATGACCTGAGCTGAAGTCAGATGCTCAATTGACTGAGCCACCCAGTCACCCTGACTTTTTTTTTTTTAATTATAAGCTCTACACACAATGTGGGGGCTGCACTCACAACCTGAGAAGGTCAAGAGGTACATGCTCTACTGACTGAGCCAGCCAGGCACCCCAAGACTGATTTTTACTTCCGTAAAATTTTAAAAAGTGAAAAAACTGCCCATATACATATAAGAATGTTACTTGATCCAGACTGCTTTATGAAACCTTCAAGGAAGAGATAATCTATCATGTAAAATTAAAAAATGAAACAAAACAAAAAAACAGAAAGAAAACAGGGAGGAAAGATCACCCAATTATTTCATGAGGCTTTTATAATCTTGACACACAAATTGTAAGAGAAAAATTACAGGCCAATTTCATTCATGAATATAGATTAAATTAAAAAAAATAAAAATAGCACCAAAATCAAACCAGTACTGTGAAACAGAAAGCAATACCATCAGGTAGGATTTATCCCAGGAATGCAGAGTTAATTTAACATTATAACACCTATTCACAGGGCACCTGGGTGGCTCAGCGTCTGATTTCAGCTCAAGTCATGATCTCATGGTTTGTGAGTTTGAGCCCCCCACTGGGCTCTCTGCTACCAGCATAGAGGCCACTTGGGATCCTCTGTCCCCCTCTCTCTCTGCCCCACCCCCGTGTGTGTGCACGTGCATTCTTTCTCTCAAAAATAAACAAACATTAAAAAAAAAAAAAAAAGAACATCTCCTGGTGTACATCACTGCAGTTAAGAGTTTGAGAGTGGGCAGAAAGATGCAGAAAAGATACGTCACAAAGTTTTACAGCCATTACTGATTTTAAAAAATCAAGATAAATTAGAAATAGAAACTTTTATTTCAGAAATGTTTCTTGAATTGTATTTTAAGGTGTTATGTTCCCACGGTTCTGATTTCCTTTCTCAGGGCCTCTAATTACATTTGCTGGATCTCTTTTTGCTTATCTCTTTTCTTTCATTTTCTCTTGAATCCCTTTTTGATTTTTGTTTCACTTTGCTCATTTGTCATTACTATCCCTGCTTCCCATGCTATCAATCTCCTTTGTGCTTCTTGTAATTTGGTCTTGATTTCTGAAATAGTGCCTTTTTCTTCTATCTCTCTGCTAAGTTCTGGCAGCTAGCATTTCATAGATTCCTGCTCTCTGTGCATCACCTCCTGCTATTCAGCCATCTC
This sequence comes from Acinonyx jubatus, assembly GCF_027475565.1. NCBI lineage: Eukaryota > Metazoa > Chordata > Mammalia > Carnivora > Felidae > Acinonyx > Acinonyx jubatus. Next base: position 19,510,038 of record NC_069397.1, read on the forward strand.
TTCCCTGAGTTCTTGTATTTAATCTTTGTAATCTTCCTTTATAACTGTGATTAATTTTTTTTTTTTAATTAAGGTTGAAACGCTGAATACAGTTTTCTCTTCGTTTCTGGCAACTATTTTGGCTGGTGTTTCATTATCTGTAGAAAAGATCTGCTGATCTTTTTCATTTCTTTCCCTTATCCTATCTTTGTATAGACACCGTGGACATTCACTTCGTGTTGCTCGTATTAATGCATCGGGTTCCTGTAACAGGAGGGATGAAGGGGGTGCCTGGGAAACCCGGGTAACTCTCAGGTTTACAGCTCTGTGGCCTGTCGTCCCCCCATTGCTGCAGAACTACACTGCCTCATAATGTGGCTCCTCTATTAGTCCTGTCTCCTCTGACACTCAAGACCTAATGTGTTTTGAAAGAGCTTCTACTGCCAGACTTCAGCTTCTGTGGTTTCTTCAAAGGCTGCTTCACAGACCATTGACCACGGTCACCACTTGCTTTCTTAAGATCAAGCATTTTAAACTTGCTCAGGCATTTTCCACATCTTTTCTCTCTGCTTCCTCAGAGCACTGAGGCACTGTTCAGTCCTAGCCCTATTTACAGTCTCCAGGGTGGGGCCTTCTCCTTTTGGGATTGAGTATTTGGAGATTTCTACGATCGGCACCTCCACGCTAATCTTTTTTTTTTCCCTCAGCAAACTGTCATGATTTCCTCAGTGGACTTCCTGCCTATCTGCGGCTTCAGAAGTCTTTAGACCTAATTTGGAATTGAGTTTTCTGTATCTTAGTTTTGTTGAAAAAGCACTCACGGGTCCTCCTACCTCTATTCTCCTTATTACTCCAAAAAGTTTCTGTGAGTGGAAAAAATTCAGAACTAAGGTGCCACCACATAGGCACTGGTCCCAGAAGCTCTCATGGTCTCTTTTGAGCCCTCTCACCAAGGCTTCTCCACAACGTCCCTGGAACCGTTCATGTCAGGTCACCAACAGACATCCACACTGCAAACCCAAAAGTCAATTCTCAGTCTTTTTCTTACCTGGTGGATCAGTGCCATCTGACATGACTGAGCCCACACTACCTCCTCTTTGAAACACTTCCTTCGCTTGACTTCTAGGACACGGCATCCACTGGTTCCTCCTCCTCAGAGTCCTTTGATGGCTTTCTTCCCTCCCCGGCTGCTAAATGTTACAATCCTTCAATGTTCTCTGTCTACACTCACTCCTTGGTTGATCTCACCCAGCCTCATGGCTTTAAATTAAACACTCATCTACAATCTAAAAACGCTCAAGTTAATCTCTCCAGCCTGGCTTTCTCCACTGAATTCCAGATTTCTGTATCCAGCTGTCTATCCACCTCTTTACTCGTATGTGCAGTAAGGAACTCAAACTTACTAATTTGTGAAAGAACAAACTGATATTCGCTCAGAAATACACTCTAATTGCCTCTTACATACCTCAGTAAATGACAATTCTATGTCAACAGTTACTCAGACCAAAAGCCCTGCGGTCACACTGGACTCCCTTCTTTCTCACGTCCCACAAGCAACACATCCTGCCAGTCCTTCCTTCAAAATATATCCAGATTCTAACCATTTATTGTTACCTCCACTGTTCCATCCTAGTCCAAGCCACCATTCACTCTCACCAAGATTACTGTTACCGTCTCCTGACTGGTCTCCCTGCTTGTACCCACACCCTTCACAGACTAGTTTCCCCACAGCAGCCAAAATGGCTTGTAAAACATGTATTAGATGACGTCATTCGTTTGCTCAACACCCTCCAACGACCTTTCACCTCACTAAGTCGGAATAGAGGCCTATGGGGCTAGACTGTCAAGATTTGAATCTCGGCCCCACTATAAACAATCGGCACAACCACAGGCAAGTTACTTAATCTTTTTACATCTCAGTTTCCATATCTATAAAATGTGTCTACCTGATGAGGATGTAATGAGGATTTATAGATATTAACTCATTAAGTCCTTAAGAACTAGGAGCGCCCGGGTGGCTCAGTTGTTTAAGCGTCCAAGTCCAACTTCGGCTTGGGTCATGATCTCACAGTCTGTGAGTTCAAGCCCCATGTCCAGCTCTGTGCCGGCAGCTCAGAGCCTGGAGCCTGCTTCAGATTCCGTGTCTCCTCTTTTTGCCCCTCCTCTGCTCATGCCTCTGTCTCTCCCTCTCTCTCAAAAGTAAATAAACATTTAAAAACTTAAAAAAAAACCAAAAAAAAAAACACAGCAAAGCTCAACAAATGTTAGCTGACCATTATTATTTTGTACCATCTAGCTCAACTTGTGAATTCATGAAAAGTAAAAAGGAGAGCATGTCTCCCTCCCCAAGAGAATGAAACTGTAAACTTCACTTGGTGAGGCCTTTGTTGGGGGGTGGGGAGATCTCCATATGCAGTGCCAAATATCCTCCTTGTAAATGGCCACAGGCGACCTTCAAAAGGGTATTTCTTTGAGGAATTAAAAAAGAAATATATGCAGCCTGTTCAAAAGTATAGCCTACTTTTCTGGGATCCTCTGACTATAGTGCCTATCTCTATTAACCCGATCCAGACTCATGACTTGCTATTTGTACTTTTTCTACTCCGTATCTTTGATTCTTGCTTTGTTTCCCCACCTGAACTGCCTGTCCACCTCTACCTGCACTAAGCCTCATCAACCCCTCATCTAGAAGTAACTTTTCCTCCCTCTGTATTGCAGAGTAGCTTGGATCTTTCTTATACTAATTTATAAACTGCTTACTCTACAATTAATCAAAGATTCTGGGGTTTTTTTTTCTTCCTAAACTTCACACTCATGGCAATACCAAGTACTTTATGTAAATACCATCTGAATGGAGTAAAGGCTGAATGAAATGATTAGCCTCATTCAAAGACTAGAGTTGATAAGGAGAACTGTCCTTACATTAAAAAAAAGTCATTTTAGGGGCACCTGGGTGGCTCAGTTGGTTAAGCTTCCGACTTTGGCTCAGGTCATGATCTCATGGCTCATGAGCTTGAGCCCCACATCGGACTCTGTGCTGAAAGCTCAGAGCCTGGAGACCGCTTTGGATTCTGTGTCTCCCTCTCTCTCTGCCCCTCCCCTGCTCACACTCTGTCTCTCTCTCCTTCAAAAACAAATATTAAAAAAAAATTTTTTTTAAGTCATTTTAGGGGGGCCTGGCTGGCTCAGTTGGAAGAGCACATGACTCTTGATTTCAGGTTATGAGTTCAAGCCCTACATTGGATGTACAGATTAAATATTTTAAAAATAATAAATAATAAAGTAGTTTAACAAAGAAAGAGTATGGACAGGAAAAAGGTCCAAGAAATACTCCTTAGATTATTTGGACGAGTTGCTATATGTGAACACTTCAGAGTAGATACACCTTCTGGATTTCATGTAACCCTCCACCTATAGACAAACTAAAAACTAGGGTATAGAATCCTAAAAGAGATCTATTTAGGAAAGGAGCCATCTTATCTCATCCAAATGTACATAATCAAGAGTTTATGGGGAAAACTCTCTGTCTGGCATTCTCCACATCTGTCATAAAAGCCAAATTCCAACCTGAAAGGCCTACATATCATATCTCTAGAGGGGACCACTTTGGCAAAATACAAAACCCAGCAAAGCTGTATTCTCCCTAGGACAGAGCATTCTGTCTCTATAAAAGGAGGAACCGACAAGATTTCAAAGACTAATAAAAAACAAACTACCTTTTAAAAAAAAAAAAAGTTTATTCATTTATACAATCTCTATATTCAATGAGGGCTCAAACTCATGACTCTGAGACCAAGAGTTGCACACTCTTCCTACTGAGCCAGCTAGGCGCCCCAAAACAAATTAACTTCTTAATTCAACTATGACCTGTTGGGCTAACAATCAGTATTGAAAATACACCTGGTAATGACAGAGACCAGCCTTATACAGAAAAGAAAGATCCCCTCAAGCTTAAATTTATTCAGAAAAGGTAATGCTAACGCTTAACCAAAGGCAAGCATTAAACCAAATTCACAAATCCCAAGCGACCCCTTTCTTACAGCTATCAACCATGCCATTTCTAAGATAAAGCCCCCAAATTTTTTGACACTTCTCCCATCAAGAAGCGGGGTCTATTCCCTTCCTGGGATCTAGACTCTGTGAATGTACAATAGAATGGGGTAAGGTTAACACTATGCCAATTTCTAGGCCCAGGCCTTAAAAAGTGACAGCCTCTGCAGCTTCTACTTCCTATCTCCTGAGATGCTCATTCTTAGAACCCAGCCACCATGCTGTGAGGAAGCCCAAGCAACCCATGGACAGGCCTACACAGACAGGCACACAGAACCAGGGTTAATTTGCCAGTCATGTGAGTGAGCCATCTGGAAAGTAGATCCACCATCCCTAATCAAACTACTGCAGCTACCGACAAACAAGCAGATATGAGCTGTCCTTGACACTCTGCAAATTGCAGTTTCCTGAGCAAAATAAATGACTATTGCTGTTTTAAGCTTCTAAGTTTTGGGGTGATTTGTTACACAGCAATTGATAATGCTAACTGTAACATTAACTTTTTATGTTCTTTAAAAGAGAAAGTTTATAACAATAAATAGCCAGCCTACTGCCCCTTGATTTACTACCACATGTGACTTGTGGGAGGCAGATAGCACAGTGGGTAAAAGCACAGACTTTTAGGGCTCGACTGGCAGGATCTAAATAGTGGCAAGTCATGTACTCCCTGTGCTTTGGTCTCTTCATCTATAAAAGATGACAGTAACCTCCTAGGCTATTAGGATTAAGGAAGGCTGTTTGAAAAGAAGCTGTTTTAAAGAAAGGAAGTGGTAGAGAAAAGAAAATAAAAACATGGTTAAAAAAACAGGAAGATCAGGAAATCTTAGAAGCAAGGAGAGGGGAGCAGGAATGTTCAGGCAGGAAATCAAGGAGAGGCCTAGCAGGAGGAGTTTGCTTTGCAGACCTGGCTACCAAATGAGACAGGGCTCTAGAGACTGACGGAGCCCGCCAGTAACAGGTTTCTTGGCTTCCGCAGCTCTACACATTCTGGCAACTTCATCAGGAATAGACTGGGGGGAGCAACAGGGCAGTGCCTACAGGACTATAATCTTCCCTCTAACTGCAAGGCCTTCCAACACCCTCAAAAAACTGAATAAAGTTTACCTTTAGTCAAGTTGGCTCATCTGTTCCCCCCTTATACAGAGGAGGTGCCCCCCATCTCTCACATCTTCTGACTTAGCTGCTGATGCCTGCAATTGCTTTTAACACGGAGAGAAGATATTTTCTTTCCGCATTCAAAGGAAAAATGACAAAAATGCAAGGGTCTGGCTACAATAATACTGAGCTGAACTAAGTTTCGGTTAATCACTCTGCCAAGTGGGGCCCGGTCAGACATCTTTGGAAGAGGAGGAAGGAACAAATGGTTTACTGAGGACTACTGAATGTCAGGTCATGGTCCACAGATAGTGAGTAGAGTGACACCAGTTTGGGTCATTTCCAACGTCTTAAATATTTACTATCTATCAGACCTCCCCCTGTGTTCACAGAGGAAGCATTTAAGAGCAGGAGAGCATCAGGTCACCATCACTGGGGGGGAAATGGTCACAGAAGAGGGAAAAGGAAAAGAGCTAAGGATACTGACAGAGAAACTGTACATTTCAACACTAACTATAATCACATTTATTCTCCTGTGAAGAAGACAAAAACAAACAATACATACTAGCTATGCCATTTACCAGTTATGTGACACTGGGTAAGTGACTTAACTTCTGTGTGCCTTGATATCCTCATCCCTAAAATGGGTAGCTATACCTATTTTATTGGGTTATTGTAAGAATCAAATGAATATAGGGGCACCTAGGTGGCTCAGTGAGGTAAGCGTCTGTCCTGGTTTCAGCTCAGGTCATGATCTCACGGTTCCATGAGTTCGAGCCCCGCATCTGGCTCTGCACTGACCGTGCAGTGCTTAGGATTCTCTCTCTCTCTGCCCCCCACCTCTCTCTCTCAAATAAATAAACTTAGAAAACAAAGAAATGAATATAAGTGCTTAAAATAGTACCCCACATGCAATAAATGTCATTTAATTATCAACTGCAATTATTATTACTACGAGTACTATTCTTACTGTCTGAGATATCAGACCTGAATCTATCAACTCAGGAAGCCCTATCATTACACAGGAGCACATTGTTCTCCGGAGATTCACTAATGGCAGTATTTCTATAAACAAAGGATATAAGATAAAAAAGAGTTTGTTAGCAAACAAAACTCATGAACTCCCCTTTAGGGAGTAACTAAGAGGACTTCAGGTAATAGACTCATTCCTCTCTCTCTCCCTCTCTCTCTCTGTTGGTATCTTTCTGGTTATTAAGTCATTGTTCAAAACCTAAGGTGTGAGAAGAGGCGTCAAAAATGAGCAGAGTGGCTCAGTCAGTTAAGCTTCTGACTGCGGCTCAGGTCACAATCTTGCGGTTTGTGGGTTCAAGCCCCACATTGGGCTCTGTGCTGACAGCTTAGAGCCTAGAGCCTGCTTCAGATTCTGTGTCTCCTCTGCCCCTCCCCCACTCACTCACTCACTCTCTCTCTCAAAAATAAACATTAAAAATTTTTTTAAATGAGACAAAGCATAAACCAGTATATTGTGAGAACTGCTGACAGTTAAGGTGATTTTGCTGGGGGCGAACATGGCCATATTAGTTTACATAAAGCTTTCAGATACTCTCCAAGCTTCATATGACAAAGGACTGAGAACAACAGAAACTCTAAGCAACCATTCACCATAAAATCTGATGATCTGGACTTAAAACTTAGAGAAGAGTTGGCTACCCTGCTTTTTCAAATCAAAACTGGGCTTTGGTTTCTAGCAGGACCTATTCAGAAATAGGACTATAGAGAACGCATCTCAGATAACATGAAAACAAGGAAATTGTTCTAATACAGGAAGAAATGGATGAAGAAACAGAAAAATGATTGGTGGCAGGAGAGTTTGCTTTCAGTTCTATTTTACAGAGAATTATACACATCACACACATTATGTAGGTAATTCTCATTATGTTTACACCAGCAGGTTGTCTTTCACAGAGACTTGCTCATATTCATTCATAAAGGAAAAAAATTCTTGGCCTCTGATTTTTTAAGATTGGCTTTTCAAAAAGTTTACGTACTTATTTTGAGAGAGAGAGAGTGCATGCATGCCTGTGCACAAGCAGGGGAGGGGCAGACAGAGGGAGAGAGAGAACCCTAAGCATGCTCTGTGCTGTCAGCATAGAACCCAGCGCAGGGCTCGATCTCACAAACCTGAGATCGCAACTTGAGCTGAAATCAAGAGTGGGATGCTCAACTGACCAAGACACCCAGGCGCCCCTAAGACAGACTTCTGAGAGGTAGTCTACTTACCTCTATCTCCCAAGAAAAGAGATAAACGTAAGTATGTGCTATGTATCAGGCATAAGCGAGACATCTTATATACATTATCTTAGTTCATCTTCGTAATAACCCTATGAACACATATGAGAAAACCAAAGCAGAGAGAAATGAGGAACTCTCCCCAGAGTAACTCTCCCTACAAATGACGAAGTAAACTCAGGTCTACTTTGAATCCAAAGCTCATGTATGTTTTATGCACTTCACTCTGCTGCCTAAGGCATGACAGGTACTGTAATATCTACTTGCCTGAATGTCAATGTCTGCCCACAGAAGTAAGTCGGAGCGCTGGAGTAGAGGACACCTGAGGATTCAGAATCATTCCGGAGGGCTATATTTCTTCGACTACTCAGGCTGTAGCCCTCAAAGCCAGCTGTCCACTCTTTTTAAAAAGCAAAAATATTGAAATTATTGAAACCCTGTGAGGAGTATCTTCAATACAGACACATTAAATAAAACTTGGAAGCAGAAGAGGCTGCTCTTAGGGGTCATGGGCAAGTTCCATAAAAGAAGAGAGGCAGTGACAGGGTATCCTAGTTAACCCTACAAACCACGAAACACATGCTAGTCTATGGTGGCATGGAAGATCAAGTGAGAGCTCTCTCCTACCTCATAAAATCAGGGTGAAGCATAACTGTTTGAGCTTATTCCAACCTGATTAAGAACTACTTAACAAATAAGTCCAAATGTTTTAAGGTAGTAATACAGGAGAGACCAATTTCATTTTGTTTTGTCTTTTTAGGAGAGACCAATTTCAAATCCTAAGACCTCCATCCTGATACTCATTCATTTGAAAAATCAGTATTCTGATGCAATACTTAAGTCCTTGGATTTAGGGAACGCTAATAATCCTGCCTGGCACTATTTTTGGACTCTGGAGAGAAGAACTGATGAAAATTTCTCAAAATTCACATGAAGTAATTTGAACAGGGCAGTTTCCATGTTTTTCTTATCAATTCAGGTTTTACTGTCAGCAAATGTGGCTGTCAGTGTGCTGACGGAACAGGTACAAGTGGTCTGATACACAGTGAAGCTTCAGGAGTGAGAAGGCAACAGCATACCATGAGGCACCAACGTGGAGTGACCCATTTGGGGGACACTCCAAGGACTCCACTCCTGTCGGCCATCTCCTCGAGCGCAGACTCTGAACTGATAATCAACGTTGGGGTCTATGTGCAATACTATGAACTCAGTTTCAGAGCCTACATACACGTCCTCAAAGTGATTTGAAGTGCATTTGCGGAATTGGAGCCTGTAATCTTGGGCTATAAAGTCGTCATCCACCTAAGGAGAAAGGCTTTATGTTAGGTAAAAATCAGGAAATAATTTCTCTCAGCATCATGGCTTAAGAACTCTTGGGCCAACCACAGAAGCCCATGTACTGAATGTGGGCTATTCACAGGAAGGTCACAGAAAATATGCCATCATTATTTCCCTTCTTTCCTTTATTGAGCCATATTGTTTTACATTCCCAGTCTGATTTGGAAAACTCTTCTTTTGAAGAATTGTATGTTTTCTATACAATAAAGCCAAAGCTAAAGTATTCAAAATTCAAAGATAAGAATCCCACAACTAGGTGCACCTGGGTGGTTCATTTGGTTGAGCGTCTCTTGATTTCGGCTCAGATCATGATCCCAGAGTCATGGGATCGAGCCCCATGTCAGGCTCCATGCTAACTGTGGAGCCTGCTTGGGACTCTCTCCTGACCCCCAACCCTGCCTCTTCCTCACTAGTATACGCTCTCTCTAAAATAACAAAAATTAAATTAAATTAAAATTAAATAAAGAAAGAACCCCACAACTACATCATTCATATAACCAAGAGAATTAATATCTAGAATATATAAAAGACTCCAAAAACTTAAAAACCACCCAATAAGGAAATGGACAAAAGACCAAAATAAACATTCTATAGAATTAAAATATAAGCAACCAAAAATATATAAAAATACTCAACCAAATTTGTAACATGGACAATGAAATCTAAAACCAAAATGAGGGAGGTGCCTGGGTGGTGGCTCAGTTGGTTAAGCACCCGACTTGGGCTCAGATCATGATCTCCCGGCTTGTGGTTTCGAGCCCTGCATCAGGTTCTGTGCTGACAGCTCAAAGGATGAAGCCTGCTTCAGATTCTGTGTCTCACTCTCTCTCCTTCTACCCCTCCCCTGCCCTCTCTTTGTCTCTATCTCTCAGAAATAAACAAACATTAAAAAAAATTTATAGACCCAAAATGATGGGTGCCTGGTGGGGTGGTTCAGTCGGTTAAGCGTCCGACTGTTAATTTCGGCTCAGGTTGTGATGTCACAGTGGTGAGATGGTGCTAGACGTGGAGCCTGCTTAAGATTCTTTCTCTCTTTCTCCCTTTGCCCCTCCCACGCGTATGCACACACTCACTCTTAAAAAAAAAAAAAAAAAGATATAGAAAAAAATAAATAATAAAGAAATAAATAAAACCAAAATGAGATACCATATCGGCAAAAATACAAAGTCTGACAAAGCCAAGTATTGGTCAGGATGCAGAGTAACAGGAACTCATACACTGCTGGTGGAAACACTGGTACAATCACATTAAAGAGAACTTAGTATTATCTAGCAGAGTATGGATCCTATACTCTAGGACCTCATAATTTTACTGGGTATACACTTAAGAAAAACATCTTACACATGTACACAAGGAAACATGAATAATAATATGTTTATAGCAAAAAACTGGAAACTCTAGGTCCACTGATAGGCAAAAGAATAAAAATGGAATGACAGTCTTTGTTTTGAACGAACAAAAACCTCTCTATTTTTTTCTATTAATAAGGCTTCATTAGAAAACCCACTTAAGAAAATTATTTCCAGAATATGAGCACCCAGTCTGAATGATGTATTTATCTGTCAACAGCCAAGACACTTATGACCCATTTAGACATGGTTTTGGTTTTTTTTTAAGTTTATTTATTTATTTTGAGAGAGGGAGAGCACACGCACATGCACAAGCAGGGGAGGGGAACAGAGAAAGGGAGAGAATCCCAAGCAGGCTCCGTGCTATCAATGCCAAGCCCAATCCAGGGCTTGATCTCACAAACGGTGAAATCATGACTGAGCTGAAATCAAGAGTCAGATGCTTAGCCAACTGAGACACCCAAGCACCCCAAGTTACCATACTTTAAATTTTTTTTTTTTTCAACGTTTATTTATTTTGGGGACAGAGAGAGACAGAGCATGAACGGGGGAGGGGCAGAGAGAGAGGGAGACACAGAATCCGAAACAGGCTCCAGGCTCTGAGCCATCAGGCCAGAGCCTGACGCGGGGCTCGAACTCACGGACCGCGAGATCGTGACCTGGCTGAAGTCGGACGCTTAACCGACTGCGCCACCCAGGCGCCCCAGGGACCATACTTTAGATAGAAACCATGTCCAGGAGCGCCTGTGGCTTAGTCAGTTAAGGGTCCAACTTGATTTCGGCTCAGATCATGATCTCAGTTCAAGCCCAGTTCCGTGCTAACAGTGCAGAGCCTGCCTGGGATTCTCTCTCTCTCCCTCTCTCTCTCTGACCCACCAATGCTCTCTCACGCTCTCTCTCTCCCAAAAATAAAAACCTTTTTAAAAATTAAAAAAAAAAATATGGTAACTCATATACATAACATGATTTAACACACAAAATTCTGAGCAATGCTGAGAATGTGAAAAAACCACATTTTAAGAACTTTATTTCAGAAATATTAGTTCAACGTGGAACAGAAAATATCAGACACCCAATCAATATTCAGTACGATCTTTTGACTTTCGTAATAAACAGAAATGGGAGAGATCTTCAACTCACTAAGGGTTAAGTTTGGGAAATATGTGATGGGAAATACTGTTGTGATACAGAGATTTTTTTTTTTTTTTAACGTTTATTTATTTTTGAGACAGAGAGAGATAGAGCATGAATGGGGGAGGGTCAGAGAGAGGGAGACACAGAATCTGAAACAGGCTCCAGGCTCTGAGCTGTCAGCACAGAGCCCGACGCGGGGCTCGAACTCACGGACCGTGAGATCATGACCTGAGCCGAAGTCAGCCGCTTAACCGACTGAGCCACCCAGGCGCCCCGATACAGAGATTTTTAAAGGCATCTTGAAAACTATCTCAAATTGGAAGAGCTACCTCCATTCAAGTTCCCTGTGACTTTAATTGTAAAGCCAAAGAGACTTTTGTTTGTGAAGAGAAGAAAATCTTCAAAGGTAATTACTAAAAAACATCCTAAAGGCCCTCAAATCTCAAATCCACAATGTTGAGGCCACTTCTACAATTAATTACATACCTTACACCATCGAACAATGATGCCTCCAGGTTTCTCTATTAGTTCTTCTATCTGTACCGGTGGGCGAGATGCTACCGTTCCATGCTTGAAAATGTGGTCTTTCACTATGTTCAGAATTGAGTCATCCAACTGAGCAGATAAACAAGGCACATCAACCAGTAAAGGCACTTCTGGTAAGCTGAGGAAACAAAGCTTATGTGTTTATGAGGCTTTTAACTGGAAGTTAAAAATATGACGCAGAATTTCAATCAGTCACATACTATAATGATGCTGAAGCCCCCAGGAAATAATGCCAATGGCAACAGAGGCTTTGCAAGATGTTACATAAAGATTCTCTTCCCAGATAAATATAACCAACAAAATTGAAAATTGGTAGGATCACCACTGTCAAGTTTATACTGAAAAATCCAATGTACTCAGTTTCAATATGTGCAGAATATCTAAAATTTAACAATTCTCTTACACATTAGAATTGAAGAAAATCTATAATAAAACTATACTAAAAATTACAATCACAGATATTTCATACTACTAATACTGGTATTGGGCAGTGGACCTTGAAATCTATATTCTCTATCACACTTACTCAGAATCTTTAATAGGGAGGGGAAAAAAAAGCAGACAGTTTAAATGCTTAAAACCAAATCCTGAAGGCACTAACTACTTTACCTGTCCAACTGAATGTGTGAGGCCTTTTTGGTAAAGTTCCACAGTTTTTCATTCTGTTCTCCTACACCACCCAGAATGGCGATCTCCCCTACAATCAGGAATAAGAGAACAAGTACAGTGAAAAACGGTCCCGTTACAAAGTAATCACTACAACCCGTGTCAAGGTGGGTCTCTGGTTTTCCTACAAACAATTCTTAAGTGATTCCAGAGTCAAATTCCCAAAAAGCAAAAGTAGAAACTATTTTAGAAGTGACTCTAAGGTGAAGCTCATGAGGAAAAGGGGTACATGATGGTTAACATTTTGCCAGAAATGAAAAAATGTGCTCTAAACAAAGAAATACCGTTTATCAACGAAAATTTTTTTATAAAATTTTTTTAAACGTTTATTCATTTTTGAGAGATAGAGAGAGACAGAGCATGAGTGGGGGAGGGGCAGAGAGAGAGGGAGACAGAATCTGAAGCAGGCTCCAGGCTCTGAGCTGTCAGTACAGAGCCTGATGCGGGGCTCGAACTCACTGACCTCAAGATCATGACCTGAGCCGAAGTCGGATGCTCAACCTACTGAGCCACCTAGGCGCCCCTAGTTTGTCAACCAATTTTTTGCAATGGAGAAGGTACAGGTACTTTCTGCCATCTCTCCTACAGAATCCTGACTTACAGAACTCCAATAGGAGCCAGTACAGGTATTACCCTGACAGAAGAATAGGGCACGGGGTCTTATAAAGTCAAATGATACAGCTATTTTCCTGAAAGAATATCACACATTAGAAATTATTCCACAGAGGGGCATCTGTGTGGCTCAGTCGGTTAAGCGTCTGACTTTGGCTCAGATCATGATCTCAAGGTCAGTGAGTTTGAGCCCCGCATCCAGGCTCTGTACTCTCAAGCGCAGAACCTGCTTCAGATCTTCTGTCTCCCTCTCTCTCTGCCACTCCCTTTCATACACACACTCTCTCTCTCAAAAATAAACATTAAAAAAAAAATTATTCCACAGAAAAATAAAAAGGAGGAGCTATATAAAGACAACTTCTGTGTCCTTCCAGGACCCCGAAGAAATAGTACCGGAACTCTTTCCATCTGAATGTGCCCTGGAGTGACTCAAGTTTTTGGGGACCATATAACATGACATTCTCCCTCACCAACAGGAAAACAGAGACATATTGAACAATGCCTGAAAGTCCTCAAAATTCCATCAAAAAGTCTTTATCCCTTGAGAGGAAGAGATTGAAATTAAAAATATTTCTGAAATATAAAAAAAATTAAGCATCAGATGCTGTAACAAACAAGTTTGTGCCTCAAAGGATTTCTTTTCTAAAATAAAAACATTTCTCAGTCCTTAGGGTCATGGATGACCTGTGAACTACTTCTGGGTTTGTTTCCAAATGCAAAGCCTCCAGGGAAAGACGTTCTGTGGTCCCACTAAGAAGCATTTTCTCAAAGGCACTGCTAGGGTCAGTGTCAAATAAGCAGTTCTCACTGAAGAGAAGACAAAATGTAATTAGCATCTACAGATAATACCAATACCACATTCTAAATGTTACCACAAAGGGATGAATTTCCAGTTGGAATGACAGACTTGTTAGCCACTCACCCTTTTTATCTCATGCCATTCACAGCACTCAATGCAGAATGGGTGGTATTCAGTCCCCTCTGGCTCCTTTTTCCTCAACTGTCCTTTAAATGCTGGCATCCCCCACCGTCTACCCTCTGCCACCCTCTCTTCTCAATATTGTACACTAACTCTTGATGATTTACTTACTCTCATGGATTCAGACTCGATGTATACACCATCAATTGTCATACTGCCATACTGATCTCTCTCCTAAGCCACATGCCACATTCCCAACTACCTTCTGGGCATCTTGCCCCATACTGAATGCCCAACTACCCAGTGAAGCCCACCCTTCTCCTTTGTTTATGTCCATAAACAGCACAATTCACCTGGTAATCCAAAATCAGGCTGGTTTTGGTCATCCTAAGGCCTTCCCTTTATCCTCCAATATCCAGACAATCACCAGTAATCAACACTCACTGACAAGTAAAATCATCAATTCTCTTTCTGAAAAATCTTAAAATCAGCTCCACATCATCTCTACCTGTCATTGCCTTCATCATTTCCTGTCTGGATTAGTGCTACAACGTCCTGATTGGCCTCTTTTACCTCAGTCTTATGACCTCCAATACAGTCTCCAAACTGTAGGCAGTACCATTTTGTTGTTTTTTTTTTTTTAATTCAAATCTGATTGTGTAACTCTGCTGCCTAAAATACTTCAATAGATCCTTGATACACCATTCACTTCACTCGTGATGTTACTTCTGCTTCAAATTATGCTGTTACCTCCTTTTTTCCTTTGTCTGCTTAATGAATTCCTTCAAGCCTCTGTGCAACTCCTCCTACAGAAAGCTACCCTACACTCTCCCGGAGTTAAGGGCTTTCCCTTCTGTGCTCCTGTGGGTCTTAGATTGCTCTCAGCATGTATGCCTCTCTCACTGTACTGTGAACCCCACAGGGCAGAACTGTGATCTTTTTAATTAATACACTCAACAAAGAAGTATGTGAAGGGAGGAAGGTGGGTGTGAAGACGGGAAGGTAGCAAGGCAAGATCTGGGCATGCTTTAACCACAATAACGGGCTACAGATAGGTATGGAACTATTACGATTTCAGGAGTAAACACCGATCGTAATTTGTAACCTTCTAAAACTAACAATGGAATTAAATTATTTGAACACTGAAAAACATTTAAATAGACTCAAAAAGACCTTAAAATCACTGTGTTAACAGTGAGTAAGACCTTATCATAGAACCATTTGAGAAAAACCCTTTACTCCTTGTTTTGTAAATAATTATAATTAACACTTTAACTGCACTCACCCTGGGATACCTCACAGTATCTGCTGTCCTATATTACAAACCATCCTAAGGCAGGAACATTCTAAGCACCCCACAGATGGCAAGAAGCCTGTTGGTACCCTGAGAAATCGACAAAGTGCCATCTGAATGTGCCACACTTAAGAGGCTCCCTGGACTCCCACCTTCTTGGACTAAGTCCTCTGCGGTATGAACTCCGTGCTCTATGAGTTTCTGGCAATCATCTAGAGGTTTAATGGTCTCCTGTTCAATGGCGTCCACCTCTTGCAGAAGGGTCACCAATCGCTCATCCAGGAGCTTCCCAAGGGTTCCCTTTAAGTCATTAAAATGCTGTTTGAGGACATCTCTGGTCTGGGATGCACTCTCTTTGATCTGAAAAGGAAGAACATAAAAACTTAGAATCTCTGAATAGGCTAATACACGGGCGGGCATAACTCAAAATCTCAAGGCACTACACAACAACCATCTTCCATTTCTTGATAAATCAGATGTGACTGATTTGCACAAACTTGCAGAAATGTATAAAACTGGCCTTCAGGTAAAACTGAATGGGCTCAAATCCTGGTTCCATCGTTCACAAACCCCGTCGATTTTGGTCACGTTAATTAAGCACTCTACACCTCAATTTCCTGAATTGTCAAATCAATGTAATGCTTACCTCATGGAGTTGCTGTAAGGATTAAATAAAAATAATCTATGTATTACACTTGGTAAAATAACTGGCACACTGATGTTCCCAAAAAATGTTAGAAAGTATTATTATCTACACAAAGTAGTTCTTGGCAACAGTATGTTTCAGTACAAAAAAAATTTTAAATTAGGAGGAGACTAAGGTTCATTTTACCGAAAAGTAGTAAATAAAAGGTAGATTAGAAGGCCATTAATATATATTTTTAAATTACCTAATGGATAAAATGCCCTCATCGTGGTAAAACTAAGAATTTATTTAGAATTCAAAGAGGCTCACAGAAGGCAGAGAATGTTCATGAAAACACACCTCTGGGACAACGCTTTCATCCTTTCCGAGTCCCGTTCCTCTTTGCAAATCTCAACAAGAGGTTTATAGACCCTCTTCCCAGTAAAATGAAGAATACGTACCCTAAAGAAATTAATTCAATTTCAAAGCTACAAATTCCCTCAAATTTCAACCATGGCTTGCCTGATACAGTAATTCTGAAACTTGGTTTGCAGAAGAATCATGCAGGCTGCGTGTTATAATTTAGATTGTAGGGCTCCATCCCAGACCTAATGATTCAGAACCTTCCAGAAGGGTGAAGGGGTATATGGATACAGTTCTCATGTTTCACAAGCACACCTGTGATTCTGCAGCCCAGACTCTGAGAAACACTGCCCTCAGGTCCACAGAGCCCAGAGTAAGAGCTGCTGTTCTGGGAGGTAGGGCAGGGAAATCTTTACAGCTCAGACATATTTTGAAAACAAACCAGTTGTCTATACAGATACAAGATTTTTTTTTTTTTTTAAGAATATGGATAACACACAATTCACTCCCACTTAACAGGAAAATTCTAACAAAAGCCAAAAAGTTGAATTAAAGCAAACACATACTTACTTTGCAGATATTAGTTTCATAATGACATTATTACATTTATACTCTAACCCTTTTGCTAACTTTATCTTTGCAAGAGCATTTGAAGTCCAAGAAAATCCACAAAGCATACAACTTTGACAGTTAACAGAAATTTAAAAAGTTTCCATTTATTCTCTAATACTAAATTTAAAAAGCAGAATACAAAATTGTTTTCCAGAAATATTCACAACCATGTAAAAACAAAAGATGCCTATGCTCAAAGAGTACAAAGAAATACAGGGAGGAAAATACAGGGACAGTCTGATGATTAGATGAAGTGGAAGGATCATGGAAATAATTTTTTCTCCTTCCAACATTAATTTAACTTACAATAGTATGTGTGAAGTGAACAAATTCCTTTTTTTTTTAATTTTTTTTTTTAATGTTTATTCGTTTTTGGAGACAGAGACAGAGTATGAGTGGGGGAGGGGCAGAGAGAGAGGGAGACACAAAATCTGAAGCAGGCTCCAGGCTCTGAGCTGTCAGCACAGAGCCTGATGCCAGACTCAAGCTCACAGACTGTGACATCATGACCTGTGCCAAAGTCAGAAGTTTAACCAACTGAGCCACCCAGGCACCCCAAAGAATTCCTTAAATCATAAAGAAAAAGAGAGATTCTGGGCGCCTGGGTGGCTCGGTCGGTTGAGCAGCCAACTTCAGCTCAGGTCACGATCTCGCAGTCCGTGAGTTCAAGCCCCGCGTCGGGCTCTGTGCTGATGGCTAGGAGCCTGAAGCCTACTTCAGATTCTGTGTCTTCCTCTCTCTGGCCCTCCCCGGTTCATGCTATGTCTCTCTCTGTCTCAAAAATAAACATTAAAAAAAACATTTTTTTTTTTAAAAAGGAAAAAGAGAGATTCTAATGTAAGTTTGTTGATCACTGTCTGTGCAGTTACTAAGGAACTTCTATGAAATTAGCCCAAGCCAAGGTTGAAGGAAAAAAAAAAGGGAGGGAGCCATATTCAAAATGTACTTGATTTGCTTCATGAGTCACTTGTGGGATCTTTAAGACTCAGGCCCTAACATACATAGCACCAGGGAAATAAATGTTGCTGAATAAAAATGAAGTTAATCATGTACATTTTTAAGACCTTTTTTAAGGAACTAGGGAAAGAATGCCTTATGATTTTGATGTATCACCTGAATGCTGTTAGAAATGCAGACTCTTGGGGCGCCTGGGTGGCTCAGTCAGTTTAAGCGTCCGACTTCAGCTCAGGTCATGATCTCACAGTTTGAGTTCAAGCCCTCATCGGACTTGGTGCTAGTGGCTCAGAGCCTGGAGCCTGTTTCGGATTCTGTGTCTCCCTCTCTCTCTGCCCCTCCCCTGTTCATGCTCTGTCTCTCTCTGTCTCAAAAATAAATAAAAACATTAAAAAAAAAAAAAAAAGAAAGAAATGCAGACTCTTAGGCCCCACCAAGAACCACAGAATCAGAACCTACGTTTTAAACAAGATCCCTAGGTGAATCATGACAGACCTTACAGATTCCAAAATAAATGAAGATAACATGTTAAAACCCTGTAGTACAGTTCACACTCCCAGCACCAAGAGGAAATTCTGCAGTTGAGAAGTATACCAATGAGGTCCTGTCTCACTCTTTAACGGATACTGCACACACAGGAAGTGCATTGGTTAGGTAAAGTCAATTTCCTCTTTAGAAAGAATTCAAAAGCTCCTTCAACTGTTTCAGAGGCCAAATATGTTTTGTTTTTATTTCAGAACCTCAGAGGGGGAGAAAAAAAAAAAGGAAGTATGTGAACATAAAGCAGTGAGAGGGCCAGGGAGGGGAGACTCCACTTCCAAATCTACTTCCTAAGCTTCCATTGTAAGTGTGGTCCCTTTTGTTCACAGAATCCCAATCATTGCCGTTTCAGACCTGATACTACCTTGGCATCATTTTCTTCTCCACAAAATGGTTCCCCCCCCCTTTTTTTTTTCGAAAGAGAGAGAGAGAGAGCGAGGGCCCAAGTGGGGGAGAGGGGCAGAGAAGGGGAGAGAGAATTCCGAGCAGGCTCCATGCTCAGCGCAGAGCCCAATGGGGGGGCTCAACCCCACAACCCTGAGATCAGGACCTGCACAAAATCAAGAGTCAGATGCTCAATGGACTGAGTCACGCAGCACCCCTGAAACAGTTCATAATTTAAGCCACAGTCACCTTTTATCCAATCATGTAACTAATCAAGTTTATTTGCTTGGCTTTATGAAACTAAACAACACAGATTTGACTGCTGAGTGGTTTCTTCTTATTTGACGTGTTACCATGGTCCAACGTGTTCACCGTTAGCTCATTAACTTCACAATGACTCTAACAGGTGGGTCTCCATGGTTTACACTGAAGAGGGTGAATCTTGAAGAAATCAAATAACTTTCCCAAGGCTTCATGGTGCCAGAAACAGTCTGACTCCAAGGACCATGGTCTTTCCACTTTTCCCATTTTCAGGAGTTCCCAGGTAAACCTATAAATTATGTACTGACTGAAAACACTTCCTGCTATAACATGTATTTATCCTTTTTTTTCTTTTTAATGTCTATTTATTTCTGAGAGAGACAGAGACAGAGTGCAAGCGGGGGAGGGGCAGAGAGAGACAGAGAGAGAGGGAGAGAGAGAGAGACACATACAGAATCTGAAAACGCTCCAGGCTCCAAGCTGTCAGCACAGAGCCCGACACAGGGCTCAAGCTCACCAACTGCAAGATCATGACCTGAGCCAAAGTCGGATGCTTAACCAACTGAGCCACCCAGGCGCCCCTGTATTTCTTATCCTTGCATAAAGAATCGTGTGGTTGGGGGCCCTGGGTGGCTCAGTTGGTTGAGCATCAGACTCTTTTTTTTTTTTTTTTTAATGTGTATTTATTTTTTAGAGAGACAGACATGGAGTATGAGCGGGGGAGGGGGGAGAGAGAGGAAGACACAGAATCTGAAACAGGCTCCAGGCTCTGAGCCGCCAGCACCAAGCCCAATGAAGGCTTGAACTCACAAACTGTGAAATCATGACCTGAGCTGAAGTCAGACCCTTAACCGACTGAGCCACCCAGGTGCCCTGAGCATCAGACTCATGATTTCAGCTTGTGTCACAATCCCAGGGTTGTGAGATCCAGCCCCACATGGGGCTCCACACTCAGCATGGAGCCTGCTTGAGATTCCCAACGCCCCTCACTCCATCCAGCTCCTCTCTTCAGCTCTCATGTTCTCTTTCTAAAATTAAAAACAACAAAAAAAAAAGAATCATGGTAGACTACCAAACAGCCCCCAAATTCTACTTAGTCATTCTAGGGCAAAACAACTGTGATAGTAACAAAGTACATTTAAATAGAATACAGGGGCGCCTGGGTGGCTCAGTCGGTTAAGCGTCCGACTTCGGCTCAGGTCATGATCTCGCGGTCCATGAGTTCGAGCCCCACATCGGGCTCTGTGCTGATGGCTCAGAGCCTGGAGCCTGCTTTGGATTCTGTGTCTCCCTCTCTCTCTATCCCTCCCCAACTAGTGTCCTGTCTCTCTCTGTCTCTCAAAAATAAATAAATGTAAAAAAAAAAATTTTTTTTTTAAATAAAAATTAAAAAAAAATTTTTTTAACTAGGTTTCATACCCAGCACAGAGCCCAACCAGGGCTTGAACTCACAACCCTGAGATCAAGACATGAGCTAAGATCAAGTTGAATGCTTAATTGAGTGTCCCCTAAGCAACTGTGATTTTTTTTTCAAGTTTATTTATTTTTGAGAGAGAGAGAGAGAATGCAAGCAGGGGAGGGGCAGAGAGAGAGAGAGGAAGAGACAGAGAATGCCAAGCAGGCTCTGCACTGTCAGCCCAAAGCCTAACTCAGGGCTTGAACTCACAAACCATGAGATCATGACCTAAGTCAAAACCAAGAGCAGGACACTCAACCAACTGAGCCACCCAGACTCCACCAAGCAACTGTATTTTTAATGTTTTAACATGAGGATGAGTTCACAAAATGCCAAAAAGTCATCAAGTTTATGTATCAATACTAAGGCTTGCAAAAGCCTAGTAAATGCATACTTCATAGCCCTCCAAGATAACAGAGACTGATATATTTTCCTCATGAGTTTAGATACTAAAAAGGTTATAAAACCTATGTAGAATGCGACTTAAAACATCTGTGGTCTTCAGTGGCAATATACAGTTGCTACATCAATATAATGTAAAAACAATACGATATAATAAATATAATAGCATATTTCAGAAAATTAAGAAACTGAAATCTCTTCCATCTCCTCTAAAACAATTTTGACTTTATAGAAGAAAATAATTTTTATCCTCCAAGTTTAGTTTCCCAATTAACAAACAAGCAACTAAAACTCTTTTGTTATTTTTTTAAAAGATTTTTTTATTTTTTTTTTCAACGTTTATTTATTTTTTTTGGGACAGAGAGAGACAGAGCATGAACGGGGGAGGGGCAGAGAGAGAGGGAGACACAGAATCAGAAACAGGCTCCAGGCTCTGAGCCATCAGCCCAGAGCCTGACGCGGGGCTCGAACTCACGGACCGCGAGATCGTGACCTGGCTGAAGTCAGACGCTTAACCGACTGCGCCACCCAGGCATCCCTCAAAGGTTTTATTTTTAAGTAATTTCTACACCCAACATGGGGCTTGAACTCACAATCCTCAGACTGAGGAAACATGTTCCACTGACTAGGCCAACCAGGCACCCCAAAATTATTTTAAAATTAGAGACAGGCTTTGAACACTTAGCTGAAGAACATAACGATCAAAAATAAGATATAAAATAGTCCACTGAAATTGGAAAAGCTAACCACAATGTTTCTTCTCAATTCATGTGAAATGTACTGCATCAGCCACTTGTCTTTGCACCGACACCAAGATATCAGTCACTGAAAATAATAATGATGATGGCAATAATAATACAGCAACAACAGCGATCATCTGCTGAACACCTACTGTGTGCCAGGTACTTACAGCCATGGTCTCATTTAAATGCTACCACAACCCTGTGAAGAAAGCATCTGTAGATGAGTATCATAGTGGAGTCAGAGAGATAAACATGTCCACATCACAAAGCGAGTAAAGTGACAGAGAATTTGAATTGCATGACTCACTTACGGACTCGTAAGTGCCGCTACATTTCCTCCTTGCCTCTCTTAGAGTCAGGCGCTTTCTTTTTTTTTAATATGTATTTGAGAACATTCAGAAACATTTATTAGTGGTCCCCAGGGAACCAAGAACCATACGTCCTGATACTCTATCTTTGTTCAGTCCCCGAGAGTACGGGCTGGGCTGTGACATGCACTTGCAGGCATAAGTGCACAGTGGAACTAAAGCTGTGTCAGTTTCAGGTCTCAGCCTTTAGAAGCTCTGGCAACTGCTGCTTCTGCACTTTTGAGGGTCTTGAGCCACTCCTTTGTAAAGAGTGGAAAGAGGAGAGAAGCGGGAAGGGAGGGAGGAGAGAGGGAGATTAGCATCCAGCCCAGCCATGACAGCATTCCAACTGAGTCCCACTGCCACTAAGGCTCCTAACAGGTAAGTGAACGTTCTTTCTTGAACTTTCCAGTCTTAGCTACCATCTGACTGCAATTACACGAGTGTCGCCAGCAAAACTGGAAGAAGTGTCCAACCGTCCCAGTCAACCCCCAGAACAGTAAGCAAATAAGATTGTTTTTTAAGCCGTTACACTTAGGCATAGTTTATTATGTAACAACAAATAACCAAACTGTATGATAAAACAAACTTAATTCTTGATTATCTGCATTAATGAATCAAGACCATGAATAATCTAAAAAGAATGTCTGCAAAATTACACCCACATCATTCATAAAGGCACTTATTCAGCATTTATTGAAGTCTAATATGTGCCAGGAGCTGGGGTTATAAAGATGAATAAAGCATGGGCCTGACCTCAAAAAAACTGTCATTCTGGTAAAAGAGATAGTTGCATGCACACGTAACTATAATAAAATGTATTAAGTTCTTACGTAAGTGGGATGGCCACAAACTGCCATCTACACTCAAAAACAGCATTCTGCTGGGAAACACAATAGGAGACATTTGAAGAAGCAGGGACTGTCTCCTTGAATAACAATGATATTCAGTGGTATTATTATTATGGCTAATATTTGTGAAGTGCTTTATATGTCCCAGGCATTGTGCTAAGCATTTTAAATACATTGCTCATTTGAATTCCCACATTGGCCAAGCAAAGTAGGTATGTCTTTATCCTCACCATACAGATAAGAAAAGTGAGGATCAGAAAAGATAAGCTTCTTGGGGCACCTGGGTGGCTCAGTCTAAGTGTCCAACTCTGGCTCAGGTCATGACCTTGTGGTTCGTGGGTTCAAGCCCTGCATCAGGCTCTGTGCTGACAGCTCAGAGCCAGAGCCTGCTTCGGATTCTGTCTCTCTTGGAAAGAAAAAAAAAAAAAAAAAAAAAGAATAAATATTAAATATATTTATATTAAAAAAAAAGTTTCTCAAGGTCTCATGGCTAATAGGAGCAAATGCTAGCAAAGTAAAATAACTGCAAATATAAGTGACCCCTTGATAACCCTCAATAAAAGCCTGTCCTACATTTGGTTGACTTTTTAGATCATAAATTAGCCAGATTAACCAGATTTATAGCAATAAGTAGTTTTTCTCTATCAAAATTATACATACACTACATTTACACCAAAAACAACATCTACACAGAGAAAACCTGGGCACCTCTGTGACATTCACACACTCTGTAATTAACATCACTGATTTTAACATTGTTGATTCAGAAGGCATGCTTTATTTTATTTTTTTAATTTTATTTTAGAGAGTGAGAGAGCGAGCAGCGTAGCAGGAGAGAAAGGATCTTAAGTAGGCTCCATGCTTAGTGCAGGGCCAGACCTGGGGCTTGATCTCATGAACCATAAGATTATGACCTAGGCCAAAATCAAGAGCCGGATGCTTAAACAACTAAGCCACCCAGGTGCCTTCAGAGTGCCATGTTTAAAAACAATTTGTTGGGGCACCTCAGTGGCTCAGTTGGTTAAGCATCCAACTTCGGCTCAGGTCATGATCTCGTGGTCCGTGAGTTCGAGCCCCGCGTCAGGCTCTGTGCTAACAGCTCAGAGCCTGGAGCCTGCTTCAGATTCTGTTTCCCTCTCTCTCTCTGCCCCTCCCCCACTCACACTCTGTCTCTCTCTGCCTCTCAAAAATAAAGAAACGTAATAAAAAAAATTTTTTTTTAATGTGTGAAAAGAATTGAGAAAATATGTTTGAAAGCCAATGTAAACACGTGGTCTTTTGCACACAAATATGTGTGCAGCTTTTTTCTTCCCCCTTGGCTGCTGGTTAGTTTTGCTTCTAGAGCGTCACTTCCAGTATTCTGGCATACCTACGTCAATACAGCTTTAGCCTACCAACAAATGCTCCCTAAGTTGCTAAATGTTCCATATAAAACTAACCAAAAGGAAAAAAAAATGAATATGAAGTTGTGTATACAGTAGTCTCTCAGTTTTGCAAAATAATATGCCTAGAAGGATACACCAAAATGTTAACAGTGGTTGCCTGTAAGTGGTAGAATTATAGGTTATTTTAAAATTAGTTCATCTGTTCTTGGTTTTCCCCAGCTCTAGATTTAACCTTTTCTTAGGACACTATGATCACTACTACTGTAGTAACATCATTTTCAGTCAGAGTTTTGGACTGTTTTGAAAATGGGTAACAGAAGGGGAAGTGGGAGATAAAAGAAGCAATGATAGCTTTCTTTTCTTTGCTAAGCTACTAAAGACTTCCTGCCCTGCTTTTCTGAAATGACTTTTTCCTCCCCACTGAGTTCCAGATCTGTCCCAGTCTTTAGTATGCTATGCGTTTTCAAACCCTGTGGAAATAATGATCTATAGAGGACATGGTATTATGCATTAAGAATATCAAGACTGCTAGTAAAATCAAAAAATTATCTGAACTGACAGCTCAGAGCCTGGAGCCTGCTTCAGATTCTGTCTCCGTCTCTCTCTGCCCCTCCCTGGCTTATGCCCTCTCTATCTCTCAAAAATAAATAAACTTTAAAATTTTTTTTTAAAAATTAACAAACCTATGCTATCTCAATGTTTGTTTTGTTTTGTTTTGTTTTTTTAAAGTAGGCTCTACAACCAATGCAGGGCTCAAACTCAGAAACCCAAGATCAACTTCACATGCCCTACCAGCTAAGCCAGCCAGGCTCCCCTCAAACAATGTTTTAACCTTGAGGATAAAGGACGAAATTTTTAACAACACACCTATGGGTTTAAACTAGGGAAATCAGTAGAGGGCTCAGGGTGCCTGGTTGGCTCAGTTGGTTCAGTGTCTGAGTCTTGATTTCAGTTCAGGTCATGATCCCACAGTCTTGGAATGGAGCCCTGAGAGGGGAGTATGCCTCAATTTTTAATGTGCACGCATATCATACCTGACAATCTTGTGCAAGTACAGATTATGATTCAGTAGGTCTGGGCAGGGCCTGATTGCTATATTCTTCATAAGCTCTCAGGTCACGAACCACATCTGTGGTAGCGAGGAGCAAAAGGACACCACTGTGGGGCGCCTGGGTGGCTCTGACTTTGGCTCAGGCTGTTATCTCACATTTCGTGAGTTCGAGCCCTGCATCAGGCTTGCTGCTGTCAGCGTGGAGACTACTTGGGATCCTCCGTTCTCCTCTCTCTGATCTCACCCACTCACGCTCTTTGTCTTTCTCAAAAATAAACAAACATTAAAAAAACAAAGGACACCACTGTCCAGAGCTATGCAGGGTCCTCACCAGAGTATCTTAATTAGGTAACAAGATCTGGCCCTCTATTCTCAAAGAACAGAGACTTGCTTTCATCAATGCCCCAAGAGACACTGAATCATACCAAAAGGCACATGAAGGGGATGCCTGGCTGGCTCAGTCAGTAGAACAGAGCGCAACTAACTCCTGATCTCAGGGTCTTGTGTTCAACCCCGAGGTCATAGATTACTTAAATAAACAAATCAATCTTAAAAAAAAAAAAAAAAAAAAAGGTATATGAAGGCCAACATGTTCACTTTCTAGCATGCATTATAACTGTACACAAGCTAGAAAATTGGTATTTCTCACTGTAGGCACCTCCCGTACCTCAAACTAATCCATCCCCCTTTATCACATACAAAGATGGAGTTTCTGGACCTGCAAAGCTTAAGGACCAGGCCCCAGACAGTGGCAATGTCATCAAGGCAGTGTCACTCTGTGAGGCACATCTGACTGGCCAGATGACATCACTACGTGACATCTTGATCACCTATCTCTACTTACAGCAAGCAGGAAAACCAACCCTGTGAAATAAACAAGTGAGGAAAAACAAATGGAAGTGAAATCTGAAAATGAATACACAAGGATTTAGGTGTTTCCTATTTGTTTTGTTTTTAGGGGTAACAGTCCCAAGACCCACCAACAAAGGGAAGAGTAAATCCATGAGAGCACTAGTCTGTTTCCCTAGCCACAGTATTTCTAAGACCTAGAAGTATCTCTGAGCCACAGCAGGCACCTAATAAATATTTACTGATGAATGAACAAATGAGTATTTAAGGAGAGTGGGAGTTAATTTCTCTGGTATTTACATCTTAGTACCAAGGATTCCAGGGAACTATAGAGAATTATTCTTAATGATTTCAACATCAGTTAGGCCAGGCTGGCTGTAAACATCATCTGATTTCCTGAAGACAACGAACATACCTCTCTAGTCTTTAACTTATTTAAACAGCAAGAGTTATAGAGTACCCGTGCATTCCTACACAGAACTTCCTTTTCTGTAAAGACAGAGGGTAGGGCCTAAACTAACCACAAGAGGAGAAACTGCTACATGCTGGCAGTTGTTTCTAACAGAATAACAAAATATTTTTACTCTTCTTCCTTCTAGATTTTCATAGACATGATTTCTTAACATGAGACAAACTTCGTAAGACATTTTTTTTGTTTTTATGTTTTAATTTATTTTTGAGAGAGAGAGAGAGAGAGAGAGCATGAGCAGGGGAGGGGCAGAGAGAAAGAGGGTCAGAGGATACAACAGGACTCTCCACTGATAATAACAGCAAGGCTGACATGGGGCTCAAACTCACAAACTGTGAGATCATGACCTGAGCCGCAAGTCAGATGCTCAACCGACTGAGCCACCCAGGCACCCCTTCGTGAGAGATTTTTAAAGGGTAAGAAACAAAAGAAAAAATAAAAAGTGCTCAAAAGTGTGTTAAGCAAAGGGTTACCATACAGCCCAGCAATTCCTAAGTATATACTGAAAGAACTGACCATGTATCCACATAAAAACCTGTACATGAATGTTCACAGCAACAGTATTCATAATAGCCAAAAAGTGAAAGCAATCCAAGTATCTATCAATTGATGAATGTATAACTAAAATGTGGTATATCCACGCAACAAATGTTATTTGGCCATAAAAAGGATTGAAGTATCGATAACGTGCTACCACAAGGATGAACCTTGAAAACACTGTGCTAAGTCAAAGAAGCCAGTCACAAGGGGCCACATACTGTATGATTCCATCCACATGAAATGTTCTGAAGAGGCAAATCCAAATAGAGAAAGTAGTTTACTGGCTGTCAGGGACAGAGGGAGTGATACCTCACAGGGAGAAGATTTCTTTTTGGGGTGATGAAAATGTTCTGGAATTAGTGGTGATGGTTGCACAACTTTGCAAATATACTAAAAAATGCTGAATTGTACATTTTAAGGCATGAATTTTATGGTATGTAAATTATATATCAATAAAAAATCATACACCAAAAGGAAACAAAACCAATGAATAAAAAAATATACACAAAGGGGAGGATCTCTCCTCTGTGCTCATCCTTCCCCCATACAAAATCTTTGACTAAAAAGCCAAATATTATGTAGTTATTCTGAAAATGACTGGGACCCTAAGAATACCCTAGCCACTAAACAAAAGCAGCTGCTTATTTTGATAACATTTTTGTAACACAGACTTTCCTTAAAATGCAAGTTGACAGAGGGCTTATTCTACAAACCCAAACATATACAGTCCACTAGAATTAGCTTTGAGGGGAGACGCCTTGTAACTGGGACTGGCACAAAACACATTCCAGTTCACAAGAGAGAAAACTACGCTATTAGTCTAGTCAGAAGGCAGCATCATCAGGAACCTGTGATGGATGTTGTCTTGGTGTTTTCTGTCTCAAGTCTGACACAATGGGCCTCAAAAAACAAAACAAAAACCCATACTGAACTACACCAAATTGCAGGAAAGTATGTCCTGTATTTAAATGATTGGATATAAGAATTAAAAGAATATAGGCCTGGAAACTGAATTCTAACCCAATCAGAATGGGATCATACTAAATTTGTTAAGTGAATTCAATATTACACAAGAAATTAGTAAGTACTACTCCCAGGTGCTAAACTCATTCTTTTAGCGTCAACACTACTGTTTCTTAGTTGCAGATGAGTTAAACAAAAGCCCTGCTCATATATAAGATATCTTAACTGGCTTAAACATTAGTCAAATAATAAGAGAGACACTTTAATCTCTTTCAAAACAATGAACCTCTATTTCAAAATAGCAGAAGGAATAAGGCAGATGTTTTCTTTTTTTTTTTTTATTTTTTTTTAACATTTATTTATTTTTGAGACAGAGAGAGATAGAGCATGAACGGGGGAGGGTCAGAGAGAGGGAGACACAGAATCTGAAACAGGCTCCAGGCTCTGAGCTGTCAGCACAGAGCCTGACACGGGGCTCGAACCCACGGACCGTGAGATCATGACCTGAGCCGAAGTCGGCCACTTAACCAACTGAGCCACCCAGGCGCCCCAAGGCAGACGTTTTCAAGTGGAAATCAAGATGAATGCATTGGAAGGCCATAAAAAGCATTCACCAGACTGGTGAAACCATATCTAAATTTTGCTCCCAGTTTTACTACTAGGCTACAAATAATGCCTGGCCTACAGGAGCTCTATAAGGCTTGTTTGGGTTTTGTTGTTGTTGTCGTTTTTAAAGTTTATTTGAGAGAGAGAGAGAGAACAAGAAGGGGAGGGGCAGAGAGAAGGAGAGACAGAACCCCAAACAGAATCCCACCACGGGGTTCGAACCCACAGGAACCCCTGAGATCATAGCCTGAGCCAAGATCAAGAGTTGGATGCTTAACTGACTGAGCCACCCAGGAGCCCCTACAAGGTTTTAAAAATATATAAAACCTAGAGTATGTTGAATATCCTTAATGAGGAAAATATCCAAAGGCACTGTTATCATAGCACTTTTTACCAGTTGTACATTTTCAGATTCTGTGCAGCATGGGAGTTACTAGGATAACAATATAGATTAATATCAAGTGTGATGTAGAAAAATCCCATTCACCCAAATGATTCCACTCAGATGGAACCCATTCACTCACACAGCATTTACTAAGCACCTGTGTGACTAGTAGCTTGAGGATTATCTGTCCTAGTAACACATTGGCAGTGGGTTGTATCTTCCATGTTCCAGGGTGTTCCTTTATCTTTGATAACCATGTCCCCATTGAACAGATAAAACTGTCACTTGAAAGTATATTTAGCTTCTCCTTTCAGCACTCCTTTCTTTAAATCTGTTTTTCCATTTCCCTACACTTTTGTATTCTTTCCTTCAAGTATTCTGATCTCCTTTTGCCCTTCCAACATAGCTCCGCCTTAAATTCTAAACCATATAGAATAGCGTTCTGCTAAAGGCTTTTTTTTTTTAATGCATCCAAGGTTATATGAGACATTAAGTACTACTAATCCCATTCATTTGGTGTTAACTCAATTGCTTCTCAATCACCCTCTGTCTCTGTGTCTTCAATCCTCCCCTTCCAATATCCTCCCCAGGCTCTCTAAAATCAGTCTCCATCCCCATGGCAGGTTTTCCCAAAGAATCCCCACCTCCCCCAGCGTTCCACGGTCCTCACTGCCCTCTCCTCTGTGACGCCCTCGGTTTTTGCTCTGCTCTCTCTCTCTCTCCCCAACCTCGGACCCCACCCCTATCCCCATCACCGCCCCCACAGGGTTTAGGGAACGCTCCTCACACTCTCCCACGATCCCCCAAAGTTGTCTCTTCCCCTTAAGACTCCCCACTACCGCACCCCACCCCCCCCGCCAGCACCCACCTCCCTCGTTCCCAGACCCTGCTGGGCCTCCCGCACCTTCAGAGCCCCCTCCCTTCTCCCTTCAGAGTTTTCGGACACTCGCGCCCCTCCGTCCCTCCTGGCCTCCACCCACCCGCCGGGCACCCCGAGCCCTCCCCGGGGCCCTCGGCGCCCCTACGGGCGCGGCCCTCCGACCTGCCTCTGCGCCTCCCGCAGCCCCTGCAGCCTCTGGCCCAGCTCCCGCCGGTAGCTCTGCGCCGCCTCCACGTTCTCGCGGGCCTCCTGCAGCAGCTGCTCCGGCTCCAGCTCCATCGCCCCCTCGTCCGGCCGCGCGGCCGGCGGCTGCGGGCGCGGTTTCCCCACTGAACCGGGCGCCGGCGAGCGGCCCCGCGCGACCACGCGCAGGCGGAAGCACCGCCCCGCCCCGCCCCACGGCCGCCTTGATTGACAGCCACACCGGCGCCCGGCGCGACCCGCCTCCGGGTCCCAGCGCCGCCCGCCTCCAGTCCCACCGCGCAATGACCGCGTGCACGCGCAGCCTCTGGCTGTGGTGCTTCCTCCAGACACGCGTGGGGTCAGGGAAGGATTAGTAAGGACACTTTGCGGGGTGCTTCCCACATCTTATCTCATTCTGGCCTCCCTGCCAGCCCCCCTTTGTGTCTCCATTTCACGGAGGAAGAGACGGGCTGAGAGGGAAATCAACTTTCTCGAGATTTCAGCCCAGATGGCTCTTAAATCGTCCTTGTCCTACCTCCTAAGCAAAGGAGCGTCTCTGCAGCGGCTTACTATGAACCAGGCACCACGCTCAGAGGGTCAGACGAGAGCCCCACCGTCCAGAAGCTCGCAGACTAATGAGGGAGCCAAGGCGATGAGCAGCGGCCAAGATGGGTGTAAGCAAGCCTTTTCAGTAAGGGGCAAGTAGTAAAAATTGGGAGCTTGGCGGGCCACCGTGTCTCTTGCAACATCGTGAGTAAATGGGCGTGATCGTGTGCACATTAAACCTTATGGATACAGATTTGAACCTCACATAATTTTCACGTGTCACAAAGTATTCTTTGCATCATTTCTCAGCTATTTAAAAATAAAAATCATTCTTCGCCAAGGGGCCCTACAAAAATAGGCGGTGGGTCAGATTTGGCCGTGGGCCATGACCCCTGGCCATGGATGTTAGAGCTGAAAGTTGCCTCGGCCAGGAAAGAGAACAGACAGAACGGGTTTTGCTGAAGGTTACACAACGAGACTGTGATAAAGGCTAGATCGCAATTTTTCTGACCAGAATAAAGCTCTTTCTACCACCGTGTTTTGTGCTAGGTTAATGACACTTGGAACTAGAGAAATTTAGAAAAGGGGAGCCCTTCTGGAGAAAATGGGAAATTAGCTTTATCTTGAAGGTGAGGAAGTTGGGCACTTAGTAAATACTCAACAAATATCTGTGGAATGAATCAAGGTATGAACTAAGCAAAAGGGGTGTGGAAAGGCATCCTAGGTAGGACAAAATTAAGTAAGGAAAGGTATATAGGTCTTGGAGACAGGAATGTAAGCAAATTGTTTAAGAAAAAAGAACAGACCACTTTGGAGAGGTAGGGCTGAATAATATATTGCGAGATGAGGTTGAGAGAAGAATAAAGGCCATGGAATTCCTGTTAAAAAGTTTAGACTGTAGGGGCTGTTGGGTGGTCGGTTAAGCGTCTTTGGTCATGATCTCAACGTTGGTAAGTTCCAGACCCACATCCCCTCTCAGCTGTCAGCGAGGAGCCTGCTTTCCATCCTCTGTCCCCTTCTCTCTCCCCCTGCTCGCTCTCTCTCTCTCTCTCTCTCTCTCAAAAATAAATAATTAAAAAACATTTTGACTTTAATGAGTAGACATTAAAGATTTTTGCATTTACATTTGCAAAAAAAAAAATGTTTTAGGATGGTAAATGACAGACCTGGCATTTGGGTGTGTCTTAAGATGAAGAAGGGGGTGCCAATTGTAAATTCTCAGTAAATATTTGTTCAGTGAAATGAAAATACATAAGATAGATGGATGGAGTGGTAAATAAGAAAAGACCATAGGCACTAGTCCAGCTATGATGTGATAGAAGCTTGAATTAGGATGTTGGCCTTTATAGAGGTTTGAAAGTAAAGCAGAGGAAAAGATAGTCAAATGGTTCGAGGGAATAGGAGGGTGTAGGCACACAGGACTTACTAAATGTTCTTGAACACAGTGTGTTCTGTGTGATCTCTAAAGCTAATTGAACAGAATTGGATCCTACCCCAGAAGGCTTACTGTGTGAAATTAAAAAAAAAAAAAAAAAAAAGAAAAAAGAAAGAAAGAAAATGTCTAAAGGCCAAGACTCTAATCTTGGTCTCGTTCAACTTTTTTCCTTGATCTATACCACCTGATGGGAGGCGGGAAATATGTATTTAATATAGCCACATTATACAAAAAAATAATACGAACTAAGGGAAATCTTGTGAAACCACTCCTCCCAGGCTTAAAATTTTTGGTTGTTTTGTTTTTAGCTTTAGAGCAAAGTAAATACTCTAGTCAATGACAGGAAGATTGATCTAGAGGTGGGAATGATAGAAGCCAGCAGGCCATAGTTTTTATCTCTTTCACATCACACTGGTCTAGAATTGACTTTTCAAGGTTATCCAGAGGTAAGCAGATTCAGGGTCACAGACTCCCCATGCTAATAAGACTTAGAAGAAACAAATAAAGCAACTTGTTAAGTTATTTATTTACATAAGGATATAATTGCTCTGAAGATTACAACAGCTGGAAAATCAAGTTATAACCAGAGAGTTATTTGGTAAACATGGATTCAGTCCAGAATACTTTGATTATCTGGTCAGCCAAGATTTCCTCTCTCCTCACTCCAGGCTTTTCTCAGAAAGCTTCTAACTGTATTGGGCATGTACTGACTTTTTTTTTTTTTTTTTTTTTTTTAACTCTGACTCCCCTTTCTACACACTTAAAACTATTAATTCATTGTTTAAAATCAACTGGCTACAACTAAGTAAACCTTAGTGTCTAGTTTTTTGTTTTTTAATGAATTTATTTTAAGAAAGAGAGAGCATGCATGTTTGAGTGGAGGAGGGTCAGAGAGAGGAGGAGAGAGAGAATCCAAAGTATGCTCCATGCGGAGACCGGCTCAGGGCACAAATGCACAAACCCACAAACTCTGAGATAATCACCTGAACTGAGATCAAGAGTTGGACACTTAACTGACAGAGCCACCCAGGTGCCCCAATACCTGTTTTTTTAATAGGGACTCATACAAATAAACACTATTGTCCAATCAAAAATAATTCAGAGACAATTCTAATTTTGACTGTAACTCTTAACATTTTAATTAGTGCCATCTAGTTTTAATTTTGAGGACTCACATTTACAGAATCTCAGAAGTCAACAGAAAAGTTGCAAATACTGTTCAAAAATTTTTTTTTCCTCAGTAAACCATTTGAGAATAAGTCAACAGATTCTTTCAGTACATTCTTCTATGAACCCACCCACAATGCACCCTCAAAAACAGGAATTTAACATTGATACTGTCTATTTTTCAGATCTCATTCAAGTTTAATCCATTGCCACAATGATGCCCCTTATAACAAGTGGATCCAATCCAGAATCATGGGTTGCATTGAATTGTCATAGGTCATGACAGTCTCCAATTCATATTAAGCCACAGAAATTTAAAAAAAAATTTTTTTTTTGGTTTATTTATTTTTGAGAGACAGAGAGGGATAGAGGGCGAGCAGAGAGAGAGGGAGACACAGAATCTGACGCGGGTTCCAGGCTCTGAGCTGTCAGTACGGAGCCCAACCAACATGGGGCTCAAACTCACGGAGCGCGAGATCATGATCTGAGCCGAAGTCGGACACTTAACCAACTGAGCCACCCAGGCGCCCCAAGTCACAGCCATTCTTAATATTCTCTTCTCCACTCCCGTTTTGTTTTAATTCCCCATTAGTGCTCTGGAGTTTCTTCCCCAATCTCTTGCAAATCTCCTACTCCCTACTCAATGCAAACCTCCTGATACCCAGCTCCCTCCTTCCCACCTACCTCTTCAGTCATTTGTCTCAATTCTGTGCCACAGAATCTTGGGAGCCAGGCTGAAAACAAGCTGCAGGTGAGAAAGTGAGGGCAAAATTCTCTTTGTTGATAGGCTGGGATGTAAGAGCCAAGGCTGGGAGTGTATACATGTTAATACATTTTGGTTTTGTCAGTCTTTCCTGGGTTACCTCAATGGCCTCTTGATTTATTCAGAATGTTTCTAAATATCTTTAGTATCTATTTACATGTTTTCCAAAATCAGTTAGTTACACATTCAGTCTCCCAAGTTTTCCTTTCTATGCCTTCTTGCATCTTGCATTCTTTATGATACTTTCAGTTACAAGTTACAGCAGACTCAAACTGCCTTTAACAGTAAATGGGATCCATTCCCTAATGTGGTGTAACTCAAAAGGCTTTAGCGTTAGTCTGATTCAAAGGTCAAACTTCCCAACTCTTTTTCTGCCATTGGTAAGGTACCATTACCTTATTTTAATCTTACCCACCTTCTGGAAGGAGGGAAAGGACCCCTTTCTGTGCTATATCAGTAGTCCAAATTTGCTTATCTCCCAGAAGCACCCAGAAGATCTCTTGGAATGTAACAATCCTACGTTGGCCTACACTTGGTCACATGCCCACCTTTGAAATTTTTCTTTAACGTTTATTCATTTTTGAGAGACAAAACGTGAGCGGGGGAGGGGCAGAGAGAGAGGGAGACACAGAACCCGATGCAGGGCTCGAGCTCCTGAACCATGAGATCATGACCTGAGCGGAAGTCAGACAGCCAACTGAGCCACCCAGGCGCCCCAACACATGCCCACCTTTGAAATGGTAACTGGCCAGGAGGTGGAATTATGCAGATTAGTTTCAAAGGATCCAGAACCAAGGATGGAACTGACCAAGTGGGACAAGTGTATACCTCAGAATAACAACAGTAATGGTTATCAAGGGAAGGAGATATAATATTGGGGAGAAAATGACATCTTTCACAGTCTTTCCATGTACTGACTACAATGTAACATTGCAAAAAAGCACAGAAGCTAAGAAGTTAAGAGACTTGGCTAAACACTTTGTAAATATCTCTGAACTAGTTTTTTTTTTTAATAACTTTTTTTTTTTAAGTAAACTGTGCCCCCAAAGTGGGGCTCGAACTCACAACTCTGAGATCAAGAGTCACATGCTCTATAGGGGCACCTGGGTGACCCCATCAGTTAAGTATTCAACTCTTGGTTTTGGCTCAGGGCATGATCTCCCGGTTTGTGGGCTTGAGCCCCACATTGGGCTCTGCACACAGGATGCAGAGCCTGCTTGGGATTCTCCCTCTCCCTCCCTGTCTCTCTGCCCCTTCTGCACTCTCTTTCTTTCTCCCTCTCTCAAAATAAATAAATAAACTTAAAAAAATAATAATAAAAGGAGAGTCACATGGCTCTGACTCAGCCAGCCAGGCACCCCGTAAACCATAAGGGATTCTTAACAATAGAGAACAAACTGAGGGTTGGTGAGGGGAGGTGGGTGGGGGATGAGCTAGACAGGTGATCGGTATTAAGGAGCACACTTGTGATGAGCACTGGGTGTTGTATGTAAGTGACAAATCACTGAATTCTACTCCTGAAACCAATATTGCACTGTATGTTAACTGACTAGAAGTTAAATAAAAATTTAAAATAAAAACTATATTGGAGGGTAGTGTTACATGAGAATTAAATCTTTAACCAGAAAAAAAAGGACATTAATGAATACTGTTTAAAATTGTTAAATCAAGGGGCGCCTGGGTGGCTCAGTCGCTTGGATGTCCGACTTCAGCTCAGGTCTCACCATTCGTGAGTTCAAGCCCCATGTCAGGCTCTGTGCTGCCAGCTCAGAGCCTGGAGCCTGCTTGGGATTCTGTGTCTCCCTCTCTCTCTGCCCCTCCCCTGCTTGCGCTCTGTCTCTCTCTCTCTCAAAAATAAATAAACATTTAAAAAATTAAAAAAATTAAATGAAATAAAATAGTTAAATCAAGAAATATCTGTATAAGCATATTACTGTATTTAAAAATAAGGACATATCTAGGGGCACCTGGGTGGCTCAGTTGGTTGAGCGACTGACTTTACCTCAGGTCATGATCTCGCGGTTGGTGAGTTCAAGCCCCACGTCTGATTCACAGCTGTCAGCCTGTTAGCACAAAGCCCCCTTCGGATCCTCTGTCCCTCTCTCTCTCTCCCTCTCTCTCTCTCTCTCTCTCTGTCCCTTCTCTGCTTACATTCTCTCTTCCAAAAAATAAATAAAACATTAAAAAATATTTAAAAAATAAAAATGAGATATTTATAGTGCTAGAAGACTTTTGAAAGTGGCTGCCTTTGGGAAATTACACCAGGTTATGAAATGGAAATCAGCTCTTTCTTAGGCTGGCTCAGTCAGTAGATCATGTGACTCTTAATCTCAGGATGGTGAGTTCAAGCCCCACATTAGTCATAGAGTCCACTTAAAAAGAAAAGGGGGAGGGGTGCCTGGGTGGCTCAGTTGGTTAAGCCTCCGACTTCAGCTCAGGTCATGATCTCAGGTTCATGGGTTCGATTCCTGTGTCAGGTTCTGTGCTGATAGCTCAGAGCCTGGAACCTGCTTTGGATTCCATGTCTCCCTCTCCCTCTGCCCCTCCCCAGCTCATGTTCTCAAGAATAAATAAACATTAAAAAAAAAAAAAAGAGGGGTAGTTCACTCAGTTAAATGTGCAGCTCTTGGTTTTGGCTAAGGTCATGATCTCATGCTTTATGAGATTGAACCCCACATGGGGCTCTGTGCTGCTGACAGCACAGAGCTTGCTTGGGATTCTCTCTGCCCCTCCCCTGAGCATGCTCAAAGTAAGTAAGTAAACTTTCAAAAAAGAAAAGAAAGAAAGAAATTAGCTCTTTTTTGATAGTAAGTTTTATAATGCTCTCTGACATTTCTTAACCAAGCACAGGCATTACTTTTGATCAATATAAGGGTTAATAATAATTCTTTTTTTTAATTTTTTTTAACGTTTATTTATTCTTGAGACAGAGAGAGACAGAGCATGAACGGGGGAGGGGCAGAGAGAGAGGGAGACACAGAATTGGAAGCAGGCTCCAGGCTCTGAGCCATCAGCCCAGAGCCTGATGCGGGGCTCGAACTCACGGACCGCGAGATTGTGACCCGGACTGAAGTCGGACGCTCAACCGACTGAGCCACCCAGGCGCCCCGGGTTAATAATAATTCTTAAAAGTAGCAGTTAGCTAGATGGGGAAGATGATAAAAAACCACATGAGCACATTGTAAATACTTAATTGCTATGCAAATGTTAGAGCTTATTTAATTTAAAACGTATAAATGCCATGAGCTCCTTAAGAAGAACTACATATCTCAAAATAAACTCAGTGCAAATGCTTAACAAAACAATGCAGTTTAAATACTTAGAAATTTAGAAGAATAAATAGTCATGGAGATATATAGCATATAACCCCGCAATTCCACTTCTAGATGTGTCTTCTAGAGAAACATTACATATGTTCAAGGAGACATAGACAAGAGTGTTCACTGACTCACTGAGACAGAAAACTGGTGACAAATGTTCATCACTAAGGGAATGGATAAATAAAATGTGTATAATTGGACAGAATGCTCAAGAATGAAAGGGAGTGAATCAGATCTACATGTATCATGGATAGCTCTTGAAAACAATGATGAATGAAAAAAGCAGATTGCTGAGTGATATTTACAGTATTACTGTTTATGTAAATAAAAACAATAGTAAAGCATTTTCTATGGATATACATACAAATATAAAAAGTGTGCAGTGCTACCCACCAAACAGGTAATAATGACTACCACTGGGCCAAGAGGTGGAGATTGAATTTGGGGATAGAAGTCAAGGAGACTTTCAGTTTTCTCTGTAATTTTCTCATTTGTTTCTCCTCCCCCCGCCTCTTCCTTCTCCTTCTCCTTGGGCAGTGTTCTTACTCTACAGCGAGGGAAAAAAAAAAAAAAAAAAAACAACAAAAACCAGATCAACAAAACAGTATCTATTTTAGAAAAACCTTATTCTGGGCTAACAGTTTTATTTTTTTATTTAAAAAAGTTTTTAGTCTTTTTTAAATTTTTTTTATTTAAAAAAAATTTTTTTTAATGTTTATTTACTTTTGAGACAGAGAGAGACAGAGCATGAATGAGGGAGGGTCAGAGAGAGAGGGAGACACAGAATCTGAAGCAGGCTCCAGGCTCTGAGCTATCAGCACAGAGCCTGACGTGGGGCTCGGACTCATGGACTGTGAGATCATGACCTGAGCTGAAATCGGTCGCTTAACCGACTGAGCCACCCAGGCACCCCTCTTTTTTTTTTTTATTTTTGAGAGAGAGAGAGAGAAAGAGAGAGACACAGTGAGAGAGCAGGGAGGGGCAGAGAGAGAGGGGGACACAGAATCTGAGGCAGGCTCCAGGCTCTGGGTTGTCCTCAAAGAGTCCGATGCAGGGCTGGAACTTATGAACCATGAGATCATGACCTGAGCTGAAGTCGGATGATCAACTGATTGAGCCACCTAGGCGCCCCTTGGCTAACAATTTTAAAAGAAAAAAATAATTACCTCCAATTTCATTGGAGAAATTTGCACCCTTTATGTTGTGAAAACAATAGCAATACCATCTTTATGGTATTCAGATGGACACAGTTACATCCGTAGTTAAAATCAGTTTGCATAGCCAGATGCAACAAGGTGGCTTCCCGTTATTATTTGGTATATCCTTTTACCTGACCTACTCAGTTCTTACACACCATGCAGTTAAAAGTATGCACTCAACCAAAATAAACATACTCTATGTCTATATCACTGCAACAATAAACTCATGTGAAAAAAAAGTCAAAGCTAAACAAATCCGTGAAAAGAATGCAAATGAAGTATGAGATTATCATCACTACAA
The DNA here is from genome assembly GCF_027475565.1 of Acinonyx jubatus. Taxonomy (NCBI): domain Eukaryota; kingdom Metazoa; phylum Chordata; class Mammalia; order Carnivora; family Felidae; genus Acinonyx; species Acinonyx jubatus. The sequence goes on from NC_069397.1 coordinate 19,548,850, forward strand.
ACCAGCAAACCCCTGGAACAACTGGCACGCACTCCAACCAGCTGAGGCCATGATGTTGGGCTCCTGGCTGCCGGGGAGGAAGAAATCCGTGGGAAACAATGCCCTCTTTTGCTCAGTTTAGGGGAAAACGTCAGAATCTCGGATCCTGTGTGTGTATTTCGAGGTAAGACGCTTGCCAAAATAACATTTTATTCCATGGGGGTGGAATGTAATCAATTATTTCCTTTTCTGTATTTTTTGAATTTCCACTTTATTTTTTTGAATTTCCACTTTATTTTTTTTTTTAATTTGAGAGAAAGCAGGGGAGGGGAAGAGACAGAATTTTCTTTAAGATTTTTAAAAATATTTATTTATTTATTTATTTAATTCCTGAGAGCGCACCAGCAGGGGAGGGGCAGAGAGAGAGAGAGAGGGAGACGGAGAATCCCAAGTAGGCTCAGAGCTGACAGCGCAGAGCCAGAGGCGGGGTTGGAACCCATGGACTCCAAGACCATGACCTTAGCCGAAATCCAGTGGGTTGCTTAACTGATTGAGCCTCCCAGGCGCCCCTTGAATTTCCACTTTTATTTATTTTTAACATTGATTCATTGTTGAGAGACAGAGAAGAGCGTGAACGGGGGAGGGGCAGAGACATAGGGAGACACAGAATCCCAAGCAGGCTCCAGGCTCTGAGCGGTCAGCACAGAACCCGATGTGGGGCTCGAACACACCGACAGAGAGATCATGACCAGAGAGGAAATCAGACGTTTAACCCACTGAGCCACCCAGGCGCCCTTGAATTTCCACTTTTTACAAGGGGCTAGCCTAGGGCATCAAAAGTCTACAGTTTTAATTCTGTCACCGACGGACTTTAGTCAAATCACGTCCTCATCCGTGAAACTGGGCGGGAGAAGCCCCGCTCGTCTGAAATCCCTTGGTAAAACCAATCCCGCCTCCTGCAGTTTCGTCCGAGAAGTATTTTGGCCCTCTCTGCTTACCGTCCGCACAGCCTCTAGAAGCAATCCTAAGCTCCGCCCCATGCGCTCCAGACGGCGCGAAAACCCAATTGACAAGAATTCCCTCCGAAGCCCGCGGGTCGGGTCTGCGTTCGGCCTGCTTTCCCGGCCGGGGTCGCGGTCCCGGGCGCTTAGCCTGGGGGCGCCTGTGTCGAGGGCCCCCTGCGCTCGCCGGCCGCGCCCCGGGGTCCTCGCTGCCCGCGCTTTCTTACCGCCCCTTCCCGCGTTCGACTCGGCTGAGCTGGGCCCAGCCTCCGCGACCGCTCCGGGCGGGTGGGCGCGGGGGGAGTCCGGGACGGACCCCACAGCACGGCTGCTGCCTCTTCGGGGGCCGGCCGCCTCCATGGCCTTTAGGCTGGCGGGGCCCGGCCGCTCAACGCCCTAGGAGCCGGCATTCCGGGAAGCAGGGAGCATGGTGGGGGTCCTGGCCATGGCGGCGGCGGCTGCTCCCCCTCCGGTGAAGGACTACGAGATTGAGGTGAGCTAGAGAATCTCCGTCTGTAGGAGGTGGGTGAAAGGTGATCCCAACTTTGGATCCGGGAGGGGAGAGGAGGGACCTGGTGAGGCCCCATAGCAGTGACATTGTGTGCAACAATTGCTGGAGTGTGTCGCTTCCCAAAGTCGTGATAGGTACTGACAAACATCGAGATTGTGAGATGATTGCGGGGCCAGGAAAGTCAGGATTTAAAAGATACCTCGACCGGTCCCCAGGTCCTGAGATGTTGGTGGAACTTGATGTTTTGGACTTGTGAAATGTCGCAGAGGATCCCAGGATCAAGTCTGGGTTCATGGTAAGGAATCAGAACTTTAGCGTTGGAAAGAATCTTTAAGTTCCAGTAGTGTATCCATTTACCTATTGGAAGATGACTGCTTAGATTGCCATTACGGGGGTCAAAGTAATTTTTTAAAAAAATGGGTTTCTCATGGTTCCAGAGCTTAAAATAATGCAGTTAGGAGTTCCAGCGTGGAATGCTGTTATTCTTACGTATTCACCAAATTTCAGTGAAATGCAGTAAGCAGTCGTTATATAGATACTCTAATGCCATGAAGTATTGGAGTAGCATCTCAAGCTAGCGTTCTGAAATAGGCACACTGGTGTCCTTGAAGTGCGCCAAGATGTATGCTTATTTAACTAGGACTCTCCCTTATTTTTTGGAATTGAATAACTTTTGTCTACTTGCTGGTAGCTGTTACGCTGATATTTGTCTGCTAAATCAAGGGAGTTGCTCAGCTTTCTCCGATGTGAAGGAGGACTTTTGGTACTTGAATGAAACAGTTCTTGATTTTTGTGTGGTCGGTTTATCAACCTTTTCGTTACAGTTTCTGCTTTTGGTGCCCTGCTTAGCCTATTTCATAGCAATGATACTTATTGTTTAGTATTGCAAGGGTGAGGGCCTTGTACACATTATTTTGCTTAATATCAACCCTGTGCTGAGGTATCATTGCCTGTATAATTAGAAAGTTAAAAGTAATATGCTTAAGGTCCCATGCTAGTAGATACCAGAGCCAGCACTTGAACTTAGATCTGCCTGACTCCAGAGCCTATGGCATAGTGCCTTTGATACGATCTCATGGTAATATAATAATACTGATAACTCATTAGCATTTTCTCCTAATGCATTTACCATCTCATTTTAACATACAAAATTTTCATCTGTAATTTATTTTGCCTCGTAGTCATCCAAATGGTTAGAAATTTGTCCCAATACCATTTATTAAGTACTTCTTTGCTCACTAGCTTGAATACTACTGTTCTCGTGTACCAAGTTCTTAAATATATACTTATTTCTTTTTCTGGTTTTCTTTTTTATTTAAAAAAATTTAAAAAAGATTTTTCTAAGTTTATTTTTGAGAGATAGAATTCTAGTGGGGGAGGGGCAGAGACAGAGGGAGACAGAATCCGAAGCAGATCCAGGCTCTGAGCTGTCAGCACAGAGCCCGACTCTGGGCCCGAACTTACAAAGTGAGCGATTATAACCTGAGCCAAAGTCAGACGCTTAATCGACTGAGCCACCCAGGTGCCCCTAAAAATTTTTTATAAATTTTTTGAGAGAGAGAGCGCGAGTAGGGGAGGGGCAGAGAGAGGGAGACACAGAATCCGAAGCAGGCTTCAGGCTCTGAGCTGTCAGCACAGAGCCTGTCTTGGGGCTTGAACTCACAAACCATGAGATCATGACCTGAGCCGATATCGGACGGTCAACTGACTGAGCCACCCAGGTGCCTCTCTTCCTCTTCTTCCTCTTTTTTTTTTTTTTTTAAATGTTTATTTACTTATTTTGAGACCGAGAAAGAGCAGGCTCAAGGAGGGGAGGGGCAGAGAGGGAGGGGGAGAGAGAGAGAATCCCAAGCAGGCTCCACACTGTCAGCGCAGAGCCTGATGTGGGACTCGGCCACACAGACCAAGAGATCCTGACTTGAGCCAAAATCAGGAGTCAGATGCTTAACCGATTGAGCCGCCCAGGCTCCCCCCTGCCTTTATTTTCTTTCTTTTTTTTTTTTGTTTTTGTTTTTGTTTTAGTAATCTCTACACCAAATGTGGGGCTCAAGCTCACAACCCCAAGAGCAAAAGTTGCATGCTCCACTGACTGAACCAGCCAGGTGCCCCTAGCTTTTAATGCTTTCAATGATGATAGCTTTGTGATACCTTTTTTCCCCCCTTAATGTTAATTTATTTTTGAGAGAGAGAGAGAGCACAAGCAGGGGAGGAGCAGAGAGAGAAGGAGACACAGAATTCGAAGCAGGATCTAGGCTCTGAGCTGTTGGCACAGAGCCTGATGTGGGGCTGGAACCCATGAAGTGTGAGATCTACCGACTGAGCCATCCAGGCGCCCCTGCTTTATGATACCTTTTAATTTTCTAGAAGTATAATTCCCCATTCATTACTTAATTTGTTAAGATTTTATTTGATAAATTAATTTATTTTTAATGTTTATTTTTGCAAGGGGGGTGGGGAGGGACAGAGAGAGAGAAGAAGACACAGAATCTGAAGCAGGCTCCAGGTTCTGAGCTGTCAGCACAGAGCCCAATGCAGGGCTCGAATCCACAAACAGTGAGATCATGACCTGAACCCAAGTTGGATGCTTAAGTGACTAAGCCACCCAGATGCCCCAAGATTTTTTTTTTAAGTTTATTTATTTTTTATTTTTTAATTTTTTTAACGTTTATTTATTTTTGAGACAGAGAGAGACAGAGCATGAACGGGGAGGGTTAGAGAGAGAGGGAGACACAGAATCTGAAACAGGCTCCAGGCTCTGAGTTGTCAGCACAGAGCCTGACGCGGGGCTCGAACTCACGGACCGCAAGATCATGACTCGAGCCGAAGTCGGACATTTAACTGACTGAGCCACCCAGGAGCCCCTTGTTTATTTATTTTTTGAGAGTGTGTGTGCATGGGTGGTCTCTCTCTCTCTCTCTCATAAATAAATAAATAAGTAAGTAAGTAAATAAATAAATAAAACACATTAAAACATTGGAAAATTTTATTTGTGGTAAGTGTCCTTCAAAATTTTTACTTGATTAGTAAATTTTGGGATGCTAGGTTTGTTCACTGTGTGCATGTTTCTTAGAGATAGGATAATTTGTTTTTAACTAAAAAAGTGAAAAGGGAATGGAGTTAATATTTGTAGAGGTTCTACCATGCAGACTTCATATATTTTCATGTATGGTGTTCATTACAAATTTTGTGGGGTAGGTGCTAGTATTCAAAGGTTGTAAATAGAGACCAATAGAAATTAACACATTTGTACATAAGTATAGTGGCCTTGAAACTTTTTTTTCAAGTATATATATAAAGTAAAATACACAAATTATAAGTGTATGGCTTGTGACGTAACATTGAGATTTGAATGTAGGTTTAATTTTAAAGCTCTTTTTGCTTTAAAACATTTTTTTTTGTTTATTTTTGAGAGAGAGAGGGAGAGAATGCGAATGGGGGAGGGGCAGAGAGAGAGGGAGACCGAATCCGAAACAGGCTCCTGGCTCGGAGCTGTCACCTCCCGAACCCCGAGATCATGACCTGAGCTCAAGTCATTTGCTTAACTGACTGAGGCACTCAGAGACCCCTCTTTTTTCTAATATATATCATGTTTGTTACCTAAGGGAGCCTTCCTTTTTTTATCCAATTAGGTAAAATATTAGATCCATGTTCAAAATTTATGTTTTGTATTATCTTGCTTGACGTAAGTGCTTTCTTTTTCTTTTAAATTGATAGGCGTGCAAAAAGCGAAGGAAAGATGATGACAGATCTTCCTGCAAAACAATTACAAAATATTTATCACCAACAGGGAAGACTGGAGACAGTGTGTTCTCTCCACCCAAATCCAGTAATATTCTGAATTATTTTAGAAAGACGTCCCCCACAAATGAGAAGACACAATCAGCAAAAGAGTGCAAGATAAAATCATTGCCACCATTGCCTGCTGACAGTGGCAAAGACTGTAAAACACCATTGGGAGTGTTCTCACATATAGAGTTCAAGAAGAGAGGAAAGAGAGTTAATTTATCTCATCGACTAAATAATATTAAAGCTGAAAATGAATCTCCAATTGAAATTAACAGTGACGATAGCAAAGAAGACTCCGGTCTAAATAATGATTTTGCGGAAAGTAGTACTTCTGTTTTACTCTGCAAGAAACGTGTAGAGGTACTTGCAGAAAGTATTCAAGATATCAAAAAACAGTCAAGCACTAGGACCTCCATAAAAAGCTCCAAGAGAGTAAATCCTAAGCAAGGAATCACAAAAAATGATTGCAAAAAAATGAGGAAAAGGAAGCACAGAGATATAATAGATCTGTCTGAAAGCTTACCATTGGCAGAAGAAATAAGTCTCCTTCAAAAAGATGGTAAAGACAGGAAGGAGAGAGTGCCTTCCCTAGCTGATGAGATGGACAGTCCTACAGACTGTGCAGACTCTAGGGGTGATATAGCTAAACCAGCCCGCTTAAAGGATAGGACAATAACTGTCTCCTATGAGGAATTTTTGAAAAGTCACAAGGAAAATAAAGTAGACCTACCAGACTCTACAGTGGCGATTTGTATTCCTTCTGAAACTGTTGAAAATATAGTCAAAAGCGGTAGTATGAGTGACCCAGAAACCTGTGACATTTCCCAACACGTACGCTCCAAGACAGTTACCGTTCTTGCACAGGTTCATCCTATTCCCCCCAAAAAGACCCGGAAAATACCCTCAATTTTCTTGAAACAAAAGCAATTGGAAACAGAAAATAGCCTGTCAGATCCTGAGAATGAACAGACTGTTCAGAAAAGAAAATCGAACGTTGTCATACAGGAGGAAGAATTAGAGTTGGCAGTGTTGGAAGCTGGAAGTTCCGAAGCCTCAAAGCCGAAATGCACTCTAGAAGAAAGACAACAGTTTATGAAAGCGTTTAGGCAGCCAGCACCGGATGCGCTTAAAAATGGAGTGCGAAAGTCTTCCGATAAGCAGAAAGAGCTCAATGAAAAATCTTTGAATGATGAAGGAAGAGACGGTAATTCTAAAAAAATCATGGACAATGCTAATATTCAAATGATTTCAAATTATGGCAATTCACAGTCACATACTGACAAAGGAACTTTTCCTAAAGAGAAAAGTAAAAAGCTGAAGACAAAGGGTAAGAAGATGTTAGATACTGGTGCTACTCCAGGTGAAAGTAGACAGGGAAATACTCAAAAGAAAGGAACAACTTTTTCCTTTAAGGGTAAACAGAGTCAAAATAGGCTTAGAAGGAGTTTAAGACAAAAGAAAACGGAAGTTTTCAAAAACACATTATTTAGCAGTGAAAATCTTGTTGGGGAAGACCCTCTAAAGATTTCCTCTCCGTATAACAAGAAGTCTTCAAGAAAAACCAGCGTACCCATTAATGATAAGGTCATACATTGTAAAACCGAAACCGAAGACACTCTGGAAAATGTTTCCACACCCAGGTCAAGCAGAAGATCTGTAAGAACCAGCAGCACCCCTACCGCAATGGTCATTAGAAGTGCTGATTCTGAAGATGATAGTCCAATAGAGGCTTCCATTCCAAAAGCAGCCACCTTACCAGAAAAGCATAGCTTATATACGGCAGAATTAATAACAGTCTCTTCTGATTCAGAGAGCCCTATTAGGTAAAGTTTTGTTTCTATTCTGAAGTTCTAAGTGTTCTCCATATATTAGTTGGGAAGGAAAATGCTTGAAGCATTGGAGAGTATCATTTTTTTCTAGAATACCTGATTTATAAGGCACAAAACAGTTTCAAAATGCTTATTTTTCACATTTAATTTAAGGTCAGGCATGATTTCAGAAGAATTATAGATGTATTTTATTTATTTTTTTAATGTTTGTTTTTAAGGGGGAGAGGGGTGGAGGGGGGGGGGAGACATAGGATCCCAAGCAGGTCTGCCCTGACAGCAGAGAGCCCCGTGTGGGGCTCAAACTCACAAACCATGAGATCATGACGTGAGCTGAAGTCAGAAGCTTAACTCACTGAGCCACCCAGGAGCCTCCTAGATGTATTTTAGATGAGTTCTAACTTTTATTCATCATAGTTGCTAATCCTGAATTCTCTGCATCTAATATGAGATTAAAAATAAGTCAGAGCTTTTTTTCTTGGGAAACTGAGCCATATCGTATGAGGTATATACTTGCATGCTGGTTTTGGTCAATGAAAGAGTGATCTTATGAGGTAATTTTACGATTTCTAAAAGGAAACATTTTATATTTTTTAAGAGTTTGAGTTTGGCTTACTTCTGATCAGTAGTTTGAAACTAATGTAGGGGGTATTTTTGTTTTTAAGAACTGTCCAGAAATTGAAGCCCTAGGTGGCTCTTTTCTATACTTAATTAAAACTCTTACACATAATCATGAAACGCTTCTGAATATCTTTTTTATTCCTAGAATGAAATTCACCAGAATTAGTACTCCCAAAAAATCTAAGAAGAAATCTAAAAAAAGATGTGAGAAATATGAAGCAACCGATGGAGATTTTACTTCTCAGACTAGAAAGGTAATTGGAATATTCGGGTATTCCGTTTCCTAAAACAACAGCTACTATTAGAAGTAATGTGCCAAAAGAATATTCACATTTTATAGATTGGTTATATTAACTATAGCATATGTTATTACTCACTATTTTTCTGTTTCTCTAGTTAGTTTATTAAGTGGTCAACATATCTTATTGTGAGATGAAAGCAATTGATAAGGACAGTATAATTTGCTTAGAAAAACTTTTCTTGGTAAGAGTTACATGTTAGTCATTTTCCTTAAGGCTGCTTATAGGTTATGATTCAATTTTTGGTTTATTTCTATAGGTCAGAGGCTAAAAAGTAGGGTCTGTAACTCTGGGACACGTCTGAAAACCCTTGTACTATTGATATTTTGGGCTGGATAATCCATTTGTTATAGGGGACTCGTGCATTGTAGGATGTTTAGCAATAACTTAGGCCTCTACCCATGACATATGAGTCGCTGTCCAGCTCCCCTGGTTATGACAACCAAAAATGTCTCCACACATTGTAAATATCCCTGGGAAGGAAAAAAAAGAATTGCACATCACCCCCCCCCCTCCCCTGGTTGAAAACCTTTACCCTAAAGGGAAAGGTAGGATGTATAAGTAATTTAGCTGCTTTTAAAAATAATCTGCATATCCACACCTTGAGAGAATTGGATTCTCTCCAGGGTGTAGGCACAGGTATGTGTGGGTTCACAATGCCCGTAAGGTGATTTTGATATAATCCTTGGGTGAATGGCACTGCTATAGAAAGTTGTTATCTCTTTTGTTGTTATTTAACAGCTGTCATTTTTTTTGACTGCTTATCACATTCCAGGCACTATGCTTAGTACTCATCATTAATGTCATAAAGTAAATATTTATCCCTGTTTTGAAGGACAGTGGAGCTAAAGGAGGTGAGAACATTTTTCAGAGTGGATGAAGTGACGTGCAGTGGAAGCCAAGCTGGGTGGCTGGGACTAGAGGCTGACAAACAGGGAGAAAGTAGGGTGCCATCAGCACCTGGTGTTGTCAGGGTAACCAAGTAAGGCTGGGAGGATGGGTGGATATGACTTTTTGAGGTGATAGGATTATTGATGGTTTTAACTTTATTTTCCTGTTTTCTGTATAAACATGAACTTAAAAAAATTATTTTAGGTTTTTTTTTTTTTAATTTTTTTTTTTCAACGTTTATTTATTTTTGGGACAGAGAGAGACAGAGCATGAGCAGGGGAGGGGCAGAGAGAGAGGGAGACACAGAATCAGAAACAGGCTCCAGGCTCTGAGCCATCAGCCCAGAGCCCGACGCGGGGCTCGAGCTCACGGACTGCGAGATCGTGACCTGGCTGAAGTCGGACGCTTAACCGACAGCGCCACCCAGGCGCCCCAGTTTTTTTAATAGCAAGAGAGCATGAGCAGGGGAGAGGGGTGGAGGGAGAGAGAATCTTAAGCAGACATGACACCACGTTCAGCTCAGAGCCTGGACACGGGGCTCGATCCCATGACCACAAGATCATGGCCTGAGCCAAAATCAAGAGTCAGACACTTAACCGACTGATCCCCCCAGGCAGCCCTATAAATACGAACCTTTAAGAACTTTTATCAGGAAAGAAAAAAAAAAAACTATTAAAAAAAAAAAAAACTAATTTCAAGTAACAGCAGAATTACTTGCCAAAACGTGTATGTGTATGCTTTTTTCACATTCACTAAAACATATCTTTTTGTGTAACAGTTTATTTCAGTAATTGAGTTATCCATTTAAATTTAGGTGGATTATTTTGAATACGAACTTAATAAGGTTCATCAGCCTGCCAAAAATTTTGCTAGCAGAACAACAGAAATCTATTACTCTACTATACAGAAGATTCTACTATAGAAGAAGATTCTACTATACAGAATCTTTGTTTTCCTAACCTTCTTACATATATTTTGAATATCCATGCCTATGCTTTTCAATAGTTTTTTAAAAACATTTTGAAGGTTTTAAAAAACAGCAAACATTTGTTTAAAAACAGAAGTATATAAAATTAAAAGTGAAAAGTTATTATCTACTCTCTAGGGGTAACACACTTAAAATTTTTTTTAACATTTATTTTTGAGAGAGAGGGAGAGACAGAAACCGCGTGAGCAGGGGAGGGGCAGAAAGAGAGGGAGATACAGAATCCAAAGCAGGCTCCATGCTGTCAGCACAGAGTCCTCCGCAGGGCTCCAACCCACGAACTGTGAGATCATGACCTGAGTGGAAGTCGGACGCTCAGCCGACTGAGCCACCCAGGCTCCTCAAAGGGTAACCCACTTTAATAGTTACATTAAAACTATTAATGCCCTTCTAGACTTTTTCCTATGATTAAATAGGTATATGTGACTTTTAAAAGGGATCATATAATGTAAACTGTTGTGCACCTTGCTTGTTGGATGTCTTTAAACATAAAAACCTGTAGAACTCAATATGGAAAGCACATTGTCTGGAAGGTAATATTTAAATGCACAGGATCACTTCGTACATCAATGGCAAAGTCAGGCCTAAAGGCCAGACTTCTTATCTAGTGCTCTTTTCCATACTTAATGCCTTTTCAGCCTCTCTCTAGTGGATTCACCCTAAAGGTGACTAAAGTCAAATAGATGCCATGAAGATGGTGGGGAAATAACCAACAATTCTAATCCATACAGACATCTAATATAGACATCTCTCTGGGTGTTTTTCATGAACGTAATTATATTTATCTGAATAAATTTCTAGTTAAAAATAAAGGTAGACACATTACATTAGACATGTTAATTACACTAGACACACTAATTTAATTTCCTTGGTAAGATTTAAGTAACTATTTCTTTGTCTTTTTTAATACGACTTATGATTATAGTTTTATATATGTGTAATGGATTTTATTATTTATTAATTAAATGTTTGAGAGCGAGTGAGTGAGCTGGGGAGGGGCAGAGAAAGGGGGAGAGAGAAAATCCCAAGTAGGCCCCATGCTGTCAGCGTGGGGCCTGACATGGGGCTCCATCTCACAAACCATGAGATCATGACCTGAGCCGCAATCAACAGTCGGATGCCTAACCAACTGAGCCACCCAGGCGCCCCTGGATTTTATTTTTTACAACAGTTTTAGGTTCACAGCATAACTGAGTGGAAGATACAGAGATTTCCCATATACTCCCTGTACCCACACATGCATAGCCTCCCATATTATCAATACCAGAATAGTACATTTTTTAACAATTGATGAACCTGCATTTACAGATCATTATCACCCAGAGTCCCGAGTTTACATTAAGGTTCACTCTTGGTGTTATACATTCAGTGAGTTTAGATAAATGTGTAATGACATGTATCCATCATTCTAGTATCATACATATAGTGTCGTATCACTGGCTTAAAAATCCTCTGTGCTCTGCCTGTTCATCCCTCCTTCCCCACCTAACTCCTGGCAACCACTAACCTTTCTACTGTTTCCAAAGTTTTGCCTTTTATAATTTCTTTCTATTATTAAATACAAAATGTTTGCCACTGATCTAAGTTTTTCAAATTTTTGTTTAGGCAAGCAGTGCTTCAAAAAGTGTATCAAAAGCAAAACAATTGATTGAAAAAGCAAAAGCTTTACACATTAGTAGGTCAAAAACTACTGAAGAAATAGTGACGCCCTTAAGACGTTCATCTAGACATCAGACGCTTGCTGAAACGAAGGAATTGTCAGAAACAGCAGTAAGTATTAGAAATATTTATTGGTGTGAGTTCTGTCCTATTCTGCTGCTTGGAGAAGGAGGAGGAAGCCATATAAAGTTATAGGTAGAATTGTAAGATACCCCTGAGGTTGTGGAAAGAATATCATTTGCATTTCTGTTTTAAAAGCTCTTCGCTCCTTTTGCAAAAGCATACAGTCTGCATCCTCATCATGTCATTTGAGATCCTTCATAGGCTGAATTAGCTCTTCCCTTTCCTCCTTCCTCATATACGCACTTTTTGCTCTAGTCACACTGAATTATTCCTTTCTCCCCAAATGGTGCAACTTTTATTTCCACTTTGTAGTCTCAGCTTGAAATGCATATACCAAATACTCTTTTCTACCTGAGGAATTCCTACTCATACATTAAGTCCTGCTAAATGCTACCCTCTTTTCTTATGTATGTATGTATGTATGTTTATTTTTGAGAGAGTGCAAGTGGGGAAGGGGCAAGGGTGGGGGGCGTGGGGACAGAGGAGTTGAAGCAGGCTCTGCGCTGACAGCAGTGAGCACGATGCACGGCTTGAACTCAAGAACCATGAGTTCGTGACCTGAGCCGAAAGTCCAATGCTCAGCTGACTGAGCCACCCAGGCACCCCTGCCTCCTCTTTTTTAAAACCAGCTTTATTATAGAGATATAAGTCACATACTTATATCTTATTATAGAGATATAATTCACTATTTAAAGTGCCCAGTTCACTGGCTTTTAATATATTCACAGAGTTGTGATTCTATCGCCACAATTTTAGAATATTTCATTACCCCAAAAAGAACTCCTATTTCCCTTAGCTATCACTTCCCAGACTCCCCTCCCTCAGCTCCAGGCAACCACTAATCTACTTTTCTGTTTGTATAGATTTGCCTATTCTGGACATTTCATATAAATGGTATCATATAACATATGGCCTTTTGTGCCTGGTTTCTTTCACTCATAGTGTTTTTGGTGTTCATCCATATTGTAGCATCAATATTTCATTTATTTTTTATTGCCAAATAATACCGCTTTGTATGGCTATACCACATTTTTTTAACCCTTTCATCAGTTGACGGACATTTGGATTGTTTCCACTTTTTGATTATTAGGAATAATGGTACGAACATTCTGATACTTCCTCTTGAAAGCTTTGTTGGTGCCTTCAAGACAAGTAGTTTCTTCCCAAAATGTACTTAACTTCTGTGTGTTTTTTTGTATTTTAGTCAATGTTGCTCTCAACCTACCGTGTTATGATTGAGCTAGCTCTCCCTCTGTCCCCTAAACCCTGGTACAACCTTGAAGCCAACTCTTATTGCATTTGTCTGTGTATGCTGTATTGCCTGACACATGGTAGATGCTTAGTAAATGTGTACTGACCATCTGAAAGCATATCAGACTTTATCTAATACATTTATAGGATGTATGGCTCTCAAAGAGTAGAGCTAGAACTTGTATAGCTCAGTGATACTGACTCTTTTGTCTCGAGTAAAGTCTTTTGGTTGCTTCTTTAAAAAAGAAAACCCATGGTAATAATAAGTCCACCCTTTAATATGTGAACTTGAATGGTATAGCACAGGCTATTGTCATTTATGACATATAGCGTATGTTTTCTGTATCAATCAGGTAGTGTCTGATGAAGAGATGGATGGAGCTGCTAATGTAATTCTCTTACCTCTGGCTTCTAGCACTGTAATCCTTTTGAAATTTAAAACCTCAGTTGTCTGACATATTGTAAAAATGTTTTTCTTATTCTGTCTTAGGACTCTGTAATAATAATAGATTCAGATATTACTTCTTTAAAGCAACCTGAGAAAAATCAGAAGAATCTTCAGTGTCTGAATGATGTGCTAGGAAAAAAACTTAACAAGAATCCTAAAAACGTACCAGGTAATGAGATCTGATAATGTTTGTGACGAATATTAGAATGCTTTGGAGGAATTATATTGCTCTCATTTTAATTTAATTTCTTGTCTTCTAAAATATGAACGTTCAATTATATTACATATATCTAGTTTAATAAGTTAAGTTATAATGTAGTGAAGAGTTTTATAAAGGTAATTGTGTGTATTCAAGTTATTGCATTTCTTTCTATTTAGCTGCAGTTAAGATAGAGATTCCCAAACCTGATAATCAAAATCTTCTGAATAAATTAAAAATTTTCTTTAAAAAAAAAAATTTTTTTTTAATGTTTATTTATTTTTGAGACAGAGAGAACCAGCATGAGCAGGGGAGGGGCAGAGAGAGAGGGAGACACAGAATTGGAAGCAGGCTCCAGGCTCTGAGCTGTCAGCACAGAGCCCAACGCGGGGCTCGAACTCCTGAGCTGTGAGATCATGACCTGAGCAGAAGTCAGCTGCTCGACTGACTGAGCCACCTAGGCGCCCCAAATTAAAAATTTTCTTAAATCTTTAGGTCCTTCCCTAGGCATATTGACTAAGAATGTCTGGAGGGGGATTGTGGGAATCTGTAGTTTAAAAAAACATTCCCAGGAGATTCTGATAATGCTATTGGGAGACCAGATGATTATATAGAAAATTTTTTAATTAAGAAGTTAGTTTTAAAAAAAAGTTAGTTTTGTTAAAGTTGAGAAGAGTTCATTTTTTTTAAGTTTAAGAAGATAGAGCTATAATTGGAAAGTATCTGGAGGTAAGTAGAGATGATAAACTTTGATACTAACCTAACTATTTATTTTTCTAAGGGAAAGTGAAAGTTGCTCCTTTATTTCTTACCAGAAAAGCTCAAAAAACAGCTGATCCTATTCTTGGTTTTGATGAAAACAGGTCAGTCTAATACAAATTCTAAAATGCTGAAATGTCTTATGGAATGTATTTTGTATTTTTTCCTTGACTTTGATGAGAAAGCACGTACATTATCATTTGAACCTTTAAGAAGTTTATTTATTTATTTTTAGAGCGAGGGAGCACGAGTTGGGGAGAGGGGCAGAGGGGGAGAGAGAGAGAATCTTAAGCAGGTTCCATGCTTGGTGCAGAGCCGGATGCGGGGCTTGATCTCATGACCCTGGGATCGTGACCTGAGCTGAAACCAAGAGTTGGATGCTTAACCAACTGAGCCACACAAGCATCCCAATAAGTTCGTTTCTAAAGATGACAATATTGACAGTGCTACAGTCACAATTTGAAGATCAGACATTTTGAGGCCATCTCTAGATAGAATAGTGGAAAAATAAACCAAAAGCACCAAAAAGCTGATTATGAACTTATTCAGTATATATTTAAATACCTGCTATGAGGGTGCCTGGCTGGCTTTGTCGGTAGAGCATGTGACTCTTGATCTCAAGGTCATGAATTTGAGCCCCACATTGGGGGTAGAGATTACTTTAAAACAAAAAAATAAATAAAATGAAATCTTTAAATACCTGCTATGTACCAGGCACTGTTTTTCATACTAGGAATATTTGGGGGAACAAAACAAGACACCTTCCCTGTCCTCATGAGGCTTACACTCTAGAGGGAAGACAATCTGTGACAAAACATTAATTGGGCCATGAAGTGAAAAATTGCAGTTGTGCTAAGAAGGAGAGGTACAGAGTTTTATTAAGTTTATATTAAGTGGATTTGGTCTGGTCAAAAAAGGCTTTGCTGAGGAAATGACATCTGAACTGAAGGATGAACAGGAGTTCACCAGGGGAGGAACAGTGTTCTGGCCAGAGGGAGCAATCTGCAGAGTCCCTATAGCTCGAAGGAGCATGGTGAAGAGAGAGGTTGAAAGAATGCTAGTGTGACTTGAGCAGAGAGCTTGGGTGAGAGGAATGTGGGCCTAAGCTGGGGAGGTGGATGCCAGCCCACGTAGCACCTTTAGGCCGTGTGAGAGAATTTTGTCATTTTGCCAAGGGCAATAAGAAACAGAGGGTTTTAAACACAAAATATGCACATAAATGTTTGGATTTTTGGAACGTCTTTTCTGACTGCTGGATTGGTTTGCTAGATCAAAATCCATAATGATTAATTAGATCTGGGGGGTAGGGGTAGGAGAGAGGAAAGTGAAGGTGACACTCAAGTTCTGGTATCCCTGTGCAAGTGGATGGCATGGTGGAAGACCAGGTTTAGGGACATCATGGGTTCAGGTTATTTTTTCCTGTTTCACTCTTACTGAGGTATAATTACATATTGTTAAGATGCACAAATCTTTTTTTTTTTTTTTCCGAGGGATGGAGGGGCAGAGGGAGAGAGAGAGAGAGAGAGAGAGAGAGACTGAGAGAGACTCCCAAGCAGGCTCCATGCTCAGTGCAGAGCCAGATGCAGGGCTCAATCCCATGACCCTGGTATCATGACCTGAGCCAAAATCAGGAATCAGACTCTCAACCGACTGAGCCACTCAGGCACCCATTAATCTTTTTTTGATTGAAGTGTAATTGACATACAGTATCCTGTTTCAGATATACATGGTAGTGATTTGATATTTTTATAAATTACAAAAAGATTCCCATGATAAGTCTCGTTACCATTTGTCACTATACAGAAAGTTACTACAGTTGATTGACTATACTCCCTATGCTGTAGATTTCATTCCTGTGACTTAAATTATTTTGTGAGTAGAAGTTTGTACCTGTTAATCCCCTTCCCCTATTTTTCCTGCCTCCACCCTCTCCCCCTCCCCACTCTGGTAGCCACCAATTTGTTCCTTTGTCCATGAGTCTGTTTCTGTTTTGTTTATTTGTAAAATGCACCATTCTCTTTTTTTAATGTTTATTTATTTATTTTGAGAGAGAGAGGGAGCGGGGAAGGGGAAGAGAGAGGAGAGAATCCCAAGCAGGCTCCATACTCAGTAAGGAGTAGTGTTCTCAGTTTCACTGTGAGATCATGGCCTGAGCCTAAATCAAGAGTCAGACACTCAACCAACTGAGCCACCCAGGTGCCCCTAAAAATGCATCATTCTTATTATTTTTTTCTTTTTTAATGTTTGTTCATCCCTGAGACAATGCGAGAGAGTGCAAGCAGCAGAGGGGCAGACAGAGGGAGACACAGAATCTGAAGCGGGCTCCAGGCTCTGAGCTGTCAGCGCAGAGCCTGACGCAGGGCTCAAACTCATGAACCATGAGATTGTGACCTGAGCCGAAGTCAGACGCTCACCCGACTGAGCCACTCAGGTGCCCTTCTTATTTTTTTTTTTTAATGTTTATTTTTTTAGAGAGGAAGGGGGAGACAGAGAATCCCAAGCAGGCTCCAAGCTGTCAATGCAGAGCCCAGTGTGGGGTTTGAACTCCCAAACCATGAGATCATGATGTGAGCCAAATCAAGAGTTGGATGCTTAACCAACTGAGCTACCCAGGCGCCCCCTAACTGCACCATTCGTAAGCATACAGTTTTCATAAGTACATTATATCAAGATTTAACAATCTTTCTTTTACGCTGAAAGGTTACTCTTTTTCTGTTATTCCTACCACCACCATAACAAAAGGTTACCGCTATACTGATTCTTAACCATTGATTAGTTTGATTTCTATTGCCATGGATTAGTTTTGTTAGTTTTAAAACTTTACGTAAACTTCAGAACTTCATGTAAATGTGTATATGTATATATATATATATATATATATATATATATGTATGTATTCTTTTCTATCTAATTGCTTTTGGTCAGTACACATACACACACTTTCTTTTTTTAAATCAACTTTATTCAGGGGCGTCTGAGTGGCTTAGTTGGTTGAACATCTGACTTTGGCTCAGTTCATGATCTCATGGTTCGTGGGTTCAAGCTCCACGTTGGGCTCTGTGATGACAGCTCAGAGCCTGGAGCCTGCTTCGGATTTTGTGTCTCCCTCTCTCTCTGCCCCTCCCCCGCTCACACTCTCTGCTTTTCTCTGCTTTTCAAAAATAAATAATTGTAAAAAAAATTTTTTTTAAATCAACTTTATTCAGGTATAATGTACTCGCAATCATATGCATACAATTGAAGTAAACAGTTTGAGGTTTAACAAACGTACACATCTGTGTAATCATCACAATAGAGAACATTTTCACCACATTCCAGAAAGTTCCCTTTTGCCTCTTTGCAATTAATCCATGTCCCCAACTCAATCCCACACAATTTCTGATCTGTTTTCTGTTGATATAGATTGGTTTGCCTTTTCTAGAATTTCGTAGAAATGAAATCATACAGGACGCTCACTTTTGTCTCTGTCTTCTCTTAGCCAAGGTAATATGTCAGTAGTCTTTTCTTTTTTATTACTGAGTAGTATTCCTTATATGAATATACCGCAGTTTGTGTATCCATTCTTTTATTGATGGCCAATTGGGTTGTTTCCAGTATTTGGCTATTATTAATAAGGCTGCTGTGAACATTCCATTCCATTCCATGTGTAGACAGTGTTCTCATTTTTCTTGAGTAAATACCTAGAAGTGGAATTGCTCTGTCATTGGGTAGGTGTATGTTTAACATTGTAAGAATCTGCCGAAATTTCCCAAGTGGTTGTTCCATTTATACTCCCACCAGCAGTATATGAGAGCTCCGGTTGCTAACGCTTGGCATTATCAGACTTTTCTTTTATCGGTTATTTATTTTGAGAGAGAGTATGCACATGCAAGCAGGGAAAGGGCACAGAGAGAGGGAGAGAGAGAGCATCCCAAGCAAGCTCTGTGCAGTCAGTGCAGAGCCCAATGTAGGGCTCGATCTCATGAACTGTGAGATCATGAACTGAGCTGAAATCAAGAGTTAGATGCTTAGGGGCACCTGGGTGGCTCAGTTGGTTAGGTGTCCAACTTCGGCTCAGGTCATAATCTCACGGTTCGTGAGTTCGAGCTCCACGACGGGATCTGTGTTGACAGCTTAGAGCCTGGAGCCTGCTTCAGATTCCCTCTCTCTCTGCCCCTCTCCTGCTTGCGCTTTGTGTCTCTCTCAAAAATGAATAAACATCAACAACAACAACAACAACAACAAAAGAATCGCTTAACCAACTGAGCCACCAGGTGCCCCCAGACTTTAATTTTAGCCATTCTCATGGGTTTCTAGTGGTATAGTATTATTTTTTATTATTTATTTTTTATTATTTTAATCAATTAAAAATTTGAACCTTATTGAAGTATAAATTACATAGTCACCTGTATTTAAAGTGTATAACTTGGTGAGCTTTGCCAGTTGTATATGTAGTGAAAGCACCACCACTGCAGTAAAGATAATGCTTTATTTCCACTATCCAGAAAGTCTTTTCCTCCACAAGCGTCCTCATGCCTTTCTGCAGTCCTCCTCCTAGTCCCAGGTCAGGCAAGCACCTGTCTCTTTTCTGTATGTTAATTTGCGTTTTCTAGAATTCTGTATTAATGAAATCGTATGATAATACACTCTTTCATCTGGCCTCTTTCAGTCAGCTTGATGATTTTGAGATTTGTTCATGTTATCAAATACCGTTGACTCTTTGAATTGCACAAGTCCACTTACATGGGTTTTTACATTACGGTACTGTGAAAATGTATTTTCTCTTCCATATGATTTTCCAATATTTTGCCTCTAGCTTACTTTAAGAATATAGTATATAATATATATACTGTATACACAACATAACGAACTATGTGTTAATCAACAGTTAATGTTAATCCTTTAGGCTTCCAGTCAGTAGTAGGCTATCAGTAGGTACATTTTTGGGGAGTCAAAAATTATGCATGTACTTTCGACTGTGCAGAGGGTCAGCAACCCTAACCTCTATGTTGTTCAAGGTCAACCATATATCAGTAGTTCATTATTTTTGCTGAATAGTATTATATGGATAAACCACTTTTTGTCTACCTGGTTACCTGTTGATGGACATTTGGGTTGTTTCCAGTCTTAAGAATAAAGATGCCAGCAACATTCATGCAGAAGTCTCCTACAATTTTGCTGATGATTCTGTTAAATAGTGAGAGAATTGATATCTTAACAATATTAAGTTTTCTGACCCAAGAACATTATATTTCTATTTTTAATATCTTTCACCAGTGTTCGGTGGTTCTCAGTGTAGAGGTTTTATACATGTGTTAAATTCATCTCTAAGTATTTCATGTGGTTAATGTAATTATACACGGCATTATTTTCCAATTGTTGATTTCTGGTATGTGGAAATACAATTGATTTTTTTTTTTTTAACCTATACCACAGTCCACCATTTCACCTAATGCTATTATCTTTTTAAAAAAAAATTTTTTTTTCAACGTTTATTTATTTTTGGGACAGAGAGAGACAGAGCATGAATGGGGGAGGGGCAGAGAGAGAGGGAGACACAGAATCGGAAACAGGCTCCAGGCTCTGAGCCATCAGCCCAGAGCCTGACGCGGGGCTCGAACTCACGGACCGCGAGATCATGACCTGGCTGAAGTCGGACGCTTAACCGACTGTGCCACCCAGGCGCCCCATAATGCTATTATCTTATATGCCTTTGCTTTACCCAGTAGAATTGTTTGAAGGAAGAAATTTGCTGGTTTTGGACTACTTAACTTAAATTTCTTAGAAGTTTCTTAGAATTATTCTTATGTTCCTAAATTGGTATACTATGAAAGAATTTAAAAAATAATTTATGTTGAAATAACTTTAAGAAAAGTTGCCAGACTACTACAAAGAACTCCTATCCCCTTCACCAAGATTTCCCATGACCTTGACTGTGTTTATTGAAGTGTGGAGACTCTCAACCTGGGTCTGTCTGATAAAGCAGATAAAGCTAGGATACATATATAAGTATGTATATATTTTTTATATACACGCATATACTCAAAGCTATTTATAATTGTATATATTACACAGTTTATCACATATATATAATATGTGTATATTTTGTATTAGCACTTTGTACACTTCTGCTTAAAGTTTACCTTCTGCTATTGGCATATACTCTTTTTTTTTTTTTTTAAGGTTTTATTTTTAAGTAATCTCTACACCCAACATGGGGCTCGAACTTACAACCCCAAGATCGAGTCACATGCTAGGGACACCTGGGTGGTTCAGCCCAACTCTTGATTTCGGCTCAGGTCATGAATTCACAGGTTCATGAGATTGAGCCCCACGTCGGGCCCTGTACTGACAATGTGGAGCCTTCTTGGGATTCTGTCTCTCCTTCCCTCTCTGGCCCTCCCCTGCTCATGTGTGCGCGCTCTCTCTCTCAAAATAAATAAATAAACGTTAAAAAAAGAAAAAAGTTGTATGCTCTACCTACCGAGCCAGCCAGGTATGCCAGCCTCATACCTACTTAGCTACAACTTCACGAATCTCTTCCTCCTTCCCTCCAACTAACAGTAAAAAAAGCTACACCTCCTCTTTTCTGAGATAAATGCCTCCACACTGGCTTTAAATCTCTTCTTTCCCTCATTTCTCTCAAAAAGGAAAGGAAAAGAGAAATGGAAGTCTTTACATCCTCTTTTTACTTACCAACTCAAATTTCTGTTTGTAGAGAATATTACAATTCTCCATATATGGCGGGCTAGGAAGGGCAGATTAGCTGTCGTACCACCCTCTCCCCCTTCCGCTGCTCCCGTATCCCATCCTCCTCGCCTCCCTCCCACCGAAGTCAGGACTCTTAGGATTAGCAATATGAAGATAAGCGAGGTAAAACTGAAGCATCTGTAAGAAAGGCCCTAATGGTCTTGCTACTATATTGGAAACATCACGTTAGAAATTCTTATATTAACTTTTTGAAATATAGTACTTACTTTGTTTTCTGATTATGATACAAATGCATGTTCTTTTAAAAAGAAGACAAAATACACAAGGGAAAAAACTCACCTACCACTCATAGATAGACTCTGTTAACATTTTGCTGGATGTTCTTCAAGTCATTTTTTTCCCCCCTATGTATTTACTTTTATTTCTTAATACTGATCGCTTTCATTTTTATGATAAGCAAAAGTGAATGTGCCCAGCTAACATCTCAGATAGCGGATTCATTTTTTGAAATTAAAAAGTATTGTGTATTTTTTTAAGTGTTTATAACCTTAGCTTTCCTTTGTCGCATCATTTTCTTAAAAGCCAAGATACATCTGAAAAGTCTCAGGATTGTGATGTGCAGTTTCAAGCCAAGCGCGACTTCCTAATGAGCGGTTTGCCGGATTTGCTGAAACGACAGATTGCAAAGAAAGCTGCTGTATTAGATGTGTACCTTGCAGCGAGTACTAGTTTCCAGACAGTTGTCCACGTACAACAAAGAGATGATGGTGAGTTTATTATAATTAAACATTTTTAAATGTAGGGTGCCTGGGTGGCTCAGTTCAGCGTCTGACTTCGGTTCAGGTCACGATCTCCCAGTTCGTGAGTTTGAGCCCTTCTTGGGCTCTCTGCTGTCAGCCTGTCAGCACAGAGCCCACTTCGGATCCTCTGTCCCTCTCTGCCCATCCCCTGCTTGCGCTGTCCCCCAAATAAATAAATATTAAAGAAAGTATTTTTCAGTGTTAGAAGTAATATGAAAGTGTAAGTTGACTTGAAATGAGGCTAAAGTTTAAAGATAATTCTTAAGGAGATTTTAGTGAGAATTCGCAGTATATGTTTCATTGTCTCTTCCTCAGTCTTGGACTCCCTGTACTGCATATGGGGTGTCAGGGCAAGAGAGCCAGAGGCATCCTCAGCCCTCACCACCTTATGCAGCGAAGAGCAGGCGTGCGGGCGGGACCTCAGGTGGATGTTGTTCTCCAGGGAGGCACTGTGTTCCGAAAGGAAGGCAGTGGTCTTCACGCATGCAGCCTGTGTGTGAACAGATCACCTGTAAGACTTTCTCAGAGGAGCTCCAGCCCTGTCCTCGTCCGATGGGCTGTTGAATGTGCAAGGGAGATAGATGTTTGCCTCCTTTCCAGAACAGCTTTTCCTCTCTCGTTGCATCTAAATCCCCCCTGGAGCAGGTAGCAAGTAGCTCCACACTCCAGTTCACCCTTTCCTCACACACACCGTGCACAAGGGTGAGCTGTTTGCACAAGCCTTCTGCACGGTGGTCTTGGCTTGATCAGAACCTGATTCTGGTTGGATTCAAATGCTACCGCAACCGCAATCTTACTTGACTTACATAGTTTTTAATTACCAAAAGTGTACAAAGCTTTATTTCTTTTCCTTGTCGTTGCTCCTACCAAGAGGGTTTTGTGTTTGTGTGTGTGAGTGTGCACGCTCGCGTGCGTGCACAAAAGCATTTGTATTCTTCTCAGCTGGCTTTGTGGTTTGGTTTAATGCACTCCTTCTACTCCTAAAATATGCTCTATGTTCTCTTCTTTCTTTTTTCCTTTTGTGTTTCTGACCTTGATAGCTTTTCGGTTTTGTTCAGCCTCCCATTTGTACAGGGAACTTCCCAGCCAGTCCTTCTGGTGATATTCTTCTTTCTCTTTCTTCCTCAGCTCTGCCATTGGCCATTCGGTGGACAAAGCCCTTCTTGTTATTTTCACCAGTTCAGTTTTATACAGCATATTCCAATAGTATATTCAACTGTAGAAGTTAGTTATATGTTTCTTCCCTGATTTTGATCAACATTTTCACCAGAGTGCTACTGTAAAATGTATCATATGTGTTTGTGGATCAGGAGATGAAGCAAGCACAGAGACAGCCTCTCTCTTTTAGAGCCTGAAGAGTTGGGGCGCCTGGGTGGCTAAGTCAGTTGACCGTCCGGCTCTTGACTTTGGCCCAGGTCATGATCTCACATCTCGTGAGTTTGAGCCTCGCATTGGGCTCTGCGCTGACTGTGAAGAGCCTGCTTGGGATTCTGCCTCCCTCTCTCTTTGCCCCTCCCATGCTTACTCTCTCTTTCTCGCTCTCAAAATAAATAAAAATAAACTTAAAAAAAAAATAGAACCGGAGGAGTTAATCACACATTTATTTACTGGTGTGCCAGGTCTGCCCTCAGAGTTTAAACCTTAAACCAGGATGCAAACTGCCCCTGAAATTCTCACCCCTAGTAGCAAGGGTTGATTTCAAAAGAAACGAAGTTTGCTATCACTTGGTTATTTTAAACAATTGGGAAGGAAGACTCAATATTTTTGTTAATTGTATTTGTTGGAGGAGAGGAGTTTGGTTTTTTGAGTTTTGGTATTTTTGTGTTAACTATGTAGCTGTCAGGTCTTTTCACGTTTGCGTATTTGGCATTCGATGTAATGAATGAAGATAATTAAGATCTTTGTTTTCGGTTTTGCTTTAGGATGCCATTTGTGGCATTTGAAACCACCCACTTGCCCTCTCTTAACCAAACTTAAAGAACTGGATACTAGAGTAATAGATCTCTCAAGATGTGTTCTTGCTCTTGGTGAATTTTCAACATTGAATTCAAATTCTAAAAGTACTAATTCTGCTGTTGTGGTAAGTACCAGAGATCCCGGCTATTGTACGGTGTTTCCTTCATATCTTCATAGGGAAAGCAAACAGATACCTGCTACTGTGGCCTAAAGTTCTTTTTTCCCTGGAGTCCAGTTTTAAAGAAAAAAATCCCAAATGAGGTTGACATCTCTTTTAAATATTCCTGGAGCTTTAGAAACATTTTAAGAATTAATGGTAGCCAGGGCACCTGGGTGGCTCAGTTGGTTGAGTGTCGGACCTTGGCTCAGGTAATGATCTTGTGGTCTGTGAGTTTGAGCCCCACATCAGGCTCTGTGCTAACAGCTCGGAGCCTGGAGCCTGCTTCGGATGCTGTGTCTCCGTCTCTCTCTGCCCCCCCCCCCCCCAAAAATGAATAAACATCATGGGGCGCCTGGGTGGCTCAGTCGGTTAAGCGGCCAACTTCGGCTCAGGTCATGATTTCGCGGTCCGTGAGTTCTAGCCCCGCATCGGGCTCTGTGCTGACAGCTCAGAGCCTGGTACCTGTTTCAGATTCTGTGTCTCCCTCTCTCTGACCCTACCCCGTTCATGCTCTGTCACTCTCTGTCTCAAAAATAAATAAACGTTAAAAAAAATTTTTTTTTAAATGAATAAACATTAAAAAAAAAATTCTATAAAAAAAAGGAATTAAGGGTAGCCAGTTTCAAAAGAATATTAGATTATATAGCACATTTAGATATTGTGTAAATCAGCATTCTAATCTAATGTGTAAAGTACAATTAGTTGAAAGAGGGAACAAAAAAAATATGAATTAAGTCCCTAAAAACTATGCAAATGCAGCTTTGCTGTTAAGGTTTTATTTAGTCACTGAAGCTAATTCTACACTAATATTGACTAGTTATCGACAGAAAATGGTTGGTGACTAATATTAATAGACAACGTGGGGGGCACCTGACTGGCTCAGTGAAGCAGGCGACTCTTGTTCTCAGGGTTATGAGTTCAAGTCCCACGATGGGTGTAGAGATTACTTTAAAAAAAATCGAAACGTCTTTAAAAAAAGTAGACAATGTGGGTCCATTATTGAAGCTTTTTTTTCTTTATTGCAGTTTGTGGAGAGAAGGAAAGATTTGACTGAAGAAGTAAGAAATGTTTTGCTGGAGGAAATTAGGTGGTCAAATCCCGAATTTTCTTTGAGGAAATATTTTTCTTTGCTTCTTAAAAAACGAAGTGAGCACCAGGTCCTTTCTGAGTGTCATCGTAAACAAGGTTAGTGATAACTGTTATCATTTACATTAACGTTTTGTTTTTGAAAACATTAAGACTTGGTCTTTGACTCTTGGAAGTCCACTGAGAGGATATTGCTTATGGTTGGCAGGGAAAATTGTTCAATTGTATTAAAGCATCTTGTTCAATGCAGTGTTGGCCCCTGCCATTCTCCACAGGTACAAACCCAAAGACAGCTTTAATTTTGTTAAAATATTAGTAGTTCATTCAAGGAAAGCCATAGGTGAGATCATTTGAACTGACTTGCCTTTATATAACTTGTACAAAAGGCAATCTAGATAACACAATATCCTGCTTGCTTTCAGTGGCCCACATTTGATTCTTGCCTCTTCATTTTATAGTAATAAGATTGTTGGATATTTTGAAGTAATATTAAGATTTTGGATATTAAAATTTGTTTTTTGTTAATTAGTAAGCACATGCATTTCTCTAACTTCTGAAATAGAAAGTCCACAACTCGAACCTGATGTCAATCAAAAAGAAACCAAAAGGAAACGAGTGGAAACGGAAATTCAGAAGTCAAAAAGAAAGAAGCCAAACGAGTATTCACAAAGCCCAAAAAAGATAAATGGGAAACCAGAAGAACTTGACAAAAGAAACAACTCCACTGGGATAAAGCTAGACTCTTGTAAAGGCCTTCTTTCTAAAACATCCAGGAAGAAACAAACTGCTTCGAGTACAACATGTAAAATAGAAACAGAAGCAGTTGAAGATTCTGATGTTCTGATAATAGATGATGGCAAAGAGCCTACATCAGAAAGATCTCCTGTTCCTGGTAAATTAGATCTTCTTCCTCTGGGCCTAGAACTTTTTTGTTTGTTTTCTCTTCTTGTTCATTTTCTCTTTAATATATGTTCTTTGCAACATTCGAACAATATATGTTTATAAAACAAGAAGTGGAAGCCTTACTAATTATAATCACAGTCTTACAGAAAACCACATTTAACAGATAGGTGTTTGGTCTTTGATTTTTCTATATGCTTTTTAAACAACCTGGGATTATATCTCTTTAACATGTCTCTGACTTACTCCCATTTGGGTTCTTTAGCTTTTTCAAAAATATTCTATTGAATTGATTAATTCGTCCATTTATGTGGCTGAATGGATGTTTTAATAGTTGTATAGCAAGTCTCCTCTATCGTTTTTTTAAAAACTATTCATGTATCGGGGTACCTGGGTGGCTCAGCTGGGTGATCATCCGACTTCGGCCCGGGTCATGATCTTGCAGTTCGTGGGTTTGAGCCCCACGTCGGGCTCTGTGCTGATAGCTTGGAGCCTGGAGCCTGCTTCAGATTCTTTGTCTCCATCTCTCTCTCTCTCTGCCCCTCTCCTGCTCGTGCTCTTTCTCTCTCAAAAATAAACATTAAAAAAAATTAAAAAATAAAACTATGTTCATGTATCTACTCTGCTGAATAAACTATAGATTCTCTTACTCCACAAATCCCACTGGGGTTTGATTTTGCATTAGTGTATAGATTAATTTGGAGTGAATCGGCATATTTACCACATTCAGTCTTCTCAAACAGGAGTGTGGCACATCTCCATTTACCTAGGTTGACTTTGTAGATCCTACAAAGTTTCTTTTCAGGGATCAAAGGATGCTTCACAAAAATTACGCTGCCTTTATTCTTTAGATTATTTCCTAAGAAATAATAAATTCCTTTTCATATCATGTTTTTTTAGTGATTACTTACATTTTAAGCATGTACTTCTATTTTTTCATAATTTTTTTGTAAGTAATCTCTACCTCCAACATGGGACTTGAGCTTACAACCCTGAGATCGAGTCACATGCTCTGCTGACTGAGCCAGTGAGGCACCCCTAATTGAGTACTAACTTTTATTTTTTATTTTTTATTTTTTTTTTCAACATTTATTTATTTTTGGGACAGAGAGAGACAGAGCATGAACGGGGGAGGGGCAGAGAGAGAGGGAGACACAGAATCGGAAACAAGCTCCAGGCTCTGAGCCATCAGCCCAGAGCCTGACGCGGGGCTCGAACTCACGGACCGCGAGATCATGACCTGGCCAAAGTCGGACGCTTAACCGACTGCGCCACCCAGGCGCCCCGAGTACTAACTTTTAAACTTTACTTCCATGAGACTTTATGGCAGTTAGTTTTTTGGGTTTTTTTGTTTTTTGTTTTGCTAATTATTTTTTTAGTGTTTATTTATTTTTGAAACAGAGAGAGGCAGAGCACAAGCAGGGGAGGGGCAGAGAGAGACACACATAGAATCCGAAGCAGGCTCCATGCTCTGAGCTGTCAGCACAGAGCCTGACGTGGGGCTTGAACTCATAAGCTGTGAGGTCATGATCTGAGCTGAAGTCAGACACTTACCAACTGAGCCACCCAGGTGCCCCTATGGTGGTTAGTTTTTAAGGGGGAAGAATTGATATGAAGATATGAAGAATATGATATGAAGAATTTTAAATGTAATGTTAAGTTTTGAAATTGCCCTTTTGACATTTTGTAAATATAAATACTGTACAAATATTCATTGTTTACATGAAACAATAATGTAAATGTGTAAAAATATATGCTTATGTTAAGGAACAATGCTTCAATGTATATGTTTTGCTTTAGATTCTGGAACTGAAGACATGCTATGGACAGAAAAGTATCAACCCCAGAACTCCAGTGAGCTCATAGGCAATGAGCTAGCTATAAAAAAATTACATAGGTTGGTAAAACATGTTAAAGAATTGAGAAATAGTTTTACATTTAGTTTGTTTTGAATCTAATTTGTTTAGTTTGTTTGAATCTAGTTTTACTATTTATTTAGTTTATTTATACTAAAATATAGAAATTATAAAGTATTACTTGTATGATAAAATCTTTGTAAAAAAGAAACTTAAGAAAAACATGAAAAGTAAATATCCTTCTTTTCTATTTCTACTCTCTAGAGGTAACAACTATTAAAGGTTTCTTGTAGAATCTTCCAGAAAAAAATTTATGCATATGTTAGCTCCTTTCTTCCTAACAAATAGGGTCATATTACTACTAATTCAGGTCCATAGTCCTTTGTCTACAATTCCCACATCCAAAAAAGTTCTGAAAATTAAAAGTTACTAACTTACGGTTTTTATGGATCCCACTTGGTAGGAGTTCATACCTTTTTAAAAAAATTTTTTAACATTTATTTGTTCTTTGAGAGGGAGAGAGACACAGCGCAAACAGGGAAGGGGCAGAGAGAGAGGGACACACAGAATCCGAAGCAGATTCCAGGCCCAAGCTGTCAGTACAGAGCCCTATGCGGGGCTTGAACTCATAAACCACAAGATCACGATCCGAGCTGAAGTCAGATGCTTAACTGACTGAGCCACCCAGGCGCCCCTCATATCTTTTTTTTAAATAAAAACATTAAGTGATTATTTTGTAATACCAGAAACCCCAGAGGGGTATTGTGTTATGTGTGGTATGTGTACCAAATTACTTTTCTGGTATCTAAAAAATTTTGAATTCTAAAACTCACCTGGTCCAAAGGATTTCATATAAGAAATAGGGGCCTATAATAATAGTTAACACTTTGAGCTTAGTACTGTTCTAAGTGCTTGCATTGTTCTTAGCCCCTGTAATCCTTACAACTATACTATGAGAGTAAATACTGCTGTCCTCATCTTATAGATAAGGAATGGACCTACAGAGGTTGAATTATTTGTCCAGGGTCACCCAGCTTGAAAGTAGTGGGGCTGGAACTCAAACTTGAGCAGTCTAGCTCTAAACTAGAACTTAATCTTTCTGCTTATACTTAGCACTGTGTATTAGACATGTTTCATATCATCACACAGTCTACCTGAACTCTTTATAGTTGTTCTGTACTGGTTTCATAGGTGAGGGTACTGTAGTATCTCTTTTCCCCTACTGAGGTACTTTTATGTTTTTCCCTTTGGAACCTAATCTGAACAAGGTTGCAGTGGATATCCTTGTACATACAGTGTTGTATATTTTGGTAAAAAAATTACTTCCTTTAGAAATATTTGTGCCCATGTAAAAATATTTTACTATTTCGTTGATTCAAAGAGATATGGCTCTATTCTGTGAATTAGTTAATTAACACGTATTTTCTTATGGCAGTTGGTTGAAAGACTGGAAGAGACGAGCCGAATTGGAAGAAAGACAAAATTTGAAGGGAAAAAAAGATGAGAAACAGGAAGGTATCTTGAGGCATTTTCTCCATTTCACTGAACGTGTTTAGTTAGATTGGCTCTAAATGTGTATGAAATTTCTTAATTGTATTTTATATTTGATTTCCTAGTTTTTGTAAATAAGTGTCTAGCATCTATTGCTGCCTGAGCAGTTATCAAATGATAATTTGCATTTGAATAATTTTTCAGATCTGTCGGATAGCATTGATTTTAAAGGCAGTTCAGATGACGAAGAAGAGAATCGCCTTTGCAATACTGTTCTGATAACAGGGCCGACAGGAGTGGGGAAGACTGCCGCGGTGTATGCGTGTGCTCAGGAGCTTGGATTTAAGGTTAGTAACAGCTACACCAGGAGGATGTTAATGTATCTGTTGCACTCGAATTAAAGGAAGACCGACCATTCTGCCTTGCTTTCATGTATTCTTCCAGATATTTGAAGTCAATGCCTCTTCTCAGCGCAGTGGTAGACAAATTCTGTCTCAACTGAAGGAAGCTACCCAGTCCCATCAAGTGGACAAACAAGGTGTAAAC
Source organism: Acinonyx jubatus (assembly GCF_027475565.1). Lineage (NCBI taxonomy): Eukaryota > Metazoa > Chordata > Mammalia > Carnivora > Felidae > Acinonyx > Acinonyx jubatus. Next base: position 19,578,673 of record NC_069397.1, read on the forward strand.
TCTCAGAAACCTTGTTTTTTTAATAGTTACAACCTAGGCAAGTCACCAAGTAAGTAAATTCTTTCGCTTAGGTCATAACCTTTGAGAGAAAGTGAAATCTACAAAAATAATTTTAATAATCAGCATTTTTTTTTTTTTGCCTTTTGTTTTTTAACCTTTTCCTATACACACACGTGCGTGCACCTTTTTTATGTTTTCCTGGATGGTTTTAAAATAAACCTCAAGACCATCATATAATTTTATTTGTATGTACTTCAGTAGGTATCTCTAATTGATAAGGGCCTTTAAAAAGCATAACCAGGGGTGTCTGGGTGGCTCGGACTGTTAAGCGTCTCACTCTGGATTTCAGCTCAGGTCATGATCTCACACAGTTTGTGGACTCGAGGCCCACATTGGGTTCTGCACTGACAGTGCGGAGCCTGCATGAGATTCCCTGACCCTCCTCCGCTCACACACGTGCTTGCTCCCTCTCTCAAAATAAATAAACGTAAAATAAAATAAAAAGCATAACCACAGTAATCATTATTAGACCTAATGAAATTAGCTATGTATCTTAATTTGATCTAATACATACTCTTATTTTGGTGTTCTGTTGTTTCAAATGGTTCGTGCAAATTTGGATTCAAACAAGGTTTACATCTTACATTTGACTGATGTCTTTTAAATGTCTTTCAGTCTCTCTAATAATTCCCTCATCCTTTTCATATCATTTATTTGTTGAAGAACGTGGGTCATTTTTCATAAAATCTCTCACGTTTTAGATTTCGCTGATTGTATGTTCATGGCGTCAGTTAACATATTCCTCTTCCCTATATTTCTTGTAAACTGGCAGTTAGATCTGTGATATTGATTAGATTAAGGTTCTGTTTCAGGGCTACCATACATGCATAGGCGGGGCTGTGTGCTTCCTATGGCATCAAAGTGGAAGATAACATTTGTGATAGTCACATGGCTCAGTGAGTTCAGTTGTTTTCAGGCTGACCCATCCATTATAAAGTTCCCCATCACTCTTTTATGTAGCCATGAATGATCTTTATCTAGTAGATTATTTCATTAGGAGTTAAAAAATGGGTGATTTTGTAATTCACTGAGCCTTTCTGAATTTATTAGTTGAAATTGTAAGGAGAATTTCTCCTCATCAGTTGTTTGGACACTTTGACATATAATTTGTACAAGAAAGGCACGAGAAATGTTTCATTCTTTCCTTTTTAAAAATTTATTTTGTTTGTTTTTTTAGAGAGAGCATGAGTGGGCGAGAGGGGCAGGGAGAGAGAATCCCAAGCAGACTCTGTGCTCAGCGTAGAGCCTGACGTAGGGCTCAATCCCACAACCATGAGATCATGACTTCTGAGCCAAAATCAAGAGTCAGACGCTTGATGGACTGAGCCATGCAGGCACTCCCATTCTTTTCTTTCATTTATCAGTTCTTAAAGTAATGGTGCCCTAGTAATCTCTAAAGTTATCCAATGAGTTTTTGGGTAGTCTACTTTTTTTTTTTTTTTTTTTTTTTTTTTTTTTAGTATTATGAGGAACTCATGGATTTGTATCTATTTAATGTGTTTCAGTCCTTTGTGTTCATTATTCGTTGTGGCTATTACAATTTTCTTTTTGTCACTAGTTTAAACAGCTGTGATTTTGATGTGGGTTGCTGGAGTTTTCTTCATGTTTCATGTGGTTGGGGTTTGTTGAGCTTCTTGGATGTATGCGTTTATAGTTTTCATCAAATCTGGAAAATTCCAAGCATTGTGTCTTTTTTACTCTTAATTAAAATAGGTTTGACATGTAACATTGTATAAATTTAGGGCATACAAGTGTTAATTTGATACATTTCTATATTGTAATATGCTTGCCATTGCATTGATAATTAGCATCTCTATCATGTTACATAATTATCACTTCTTTTTAGTGTTTGGAATAATTAAGTTATAGTCTCAGGAAGTTTGGTGATTATAATACAGTGTTGCCTGTATTTACCATACTGTGCATTAGATCTCTAGGATTTATTTACTCATTGCAAGTTTGTACCCTTAAACAATATCTATCCTGTCCCCAGTCCCTTTCTCCTGGCAACCACCATTTTACTCTCTGTCTTTGTGAGTTTGACTTTTTAGGTTCCATATATAAGTGATGTCATACAGTGCTTGCTTTTCTCTGACTTACCTCACTTAGCCTCATGTGCTCCAGGTCCATGCATGCTGTCATAAATGGCAGGATGTTCTTTCTTAACGGCTGAATAATATTCCATTGTGTATATATACCACATCTTTATCCATTCATGCATGGGTACTTAGGTTGTTTCCATAGCACATTCTGTCATGAATCATGCTGCAGTAAACATGGGAGTGTGTATATCTCTTTGAGATCCCATTTTTGTTTCCCAGAAGCACAACTATGGCAGATCTATTTTTAGTTTTGGGGAGAAACTTCATGTTGTTTTCAATAGTGGTTGAACTAGTTTACATTCCCCTCAACAGCGCACAAAGCTTTCCTTTTCTCCACATCTTCGCCAGCACATGTTATCCCTTCAAATAATTTTTCTCTTCTCCTCTCCTTTGACGATTTTAATTATATATATATTAGACCACCTTGAGTTGTCTTCTAGCTTGATGATTGCATGTGCAATTTTTCAGTCTTCCTTTGCTCTGCATGTTTCATCTTGGATAGTTTCTAACTATTCGAGTTCACAGATCTTATTTTCTGCAGTATCTAGTATACTGTCAGTGCCATCCAATGTATTTTTTTATTTCATACATTGTAGTTTTCATTTCTAGAAGCTTGACTTGGGTCCTTTTTATAGTTTCTGTGTTACCATGCCCAATTTTTCCTGTAAGTTTTTGAACAGAAGAAACACAGTTATGACTATTTTAGTCATAGTGTTCTTGTTTACTAATTAGTGTTCTTGTCTATTAATTCTGTCATCTGTGTCATTTCTGAGTTGGGTTCAGTTAATTGATTTTTTTTTTTTCATTATGGATTGTATTTTCATGCCTTTTTGGTGCCTGATAATTTTGATCAGGTGTCAGACTTCGTGCAGTTTACCTTGTTGGGTATTGGACATTTCTACATTCCCATAACTACTCTTGAATTTTGTTTTGGAATACATTTAAGATACCTAGAAACAGTTTGATCATTTCGGGTCTTCTGCTATATTAGCAAGACCATAGCAGCATTTAGTGTAAGACAAATTTTGCCATTGCTTAGGTAAAATCCTTCTGAGTACTCTGTCCACTTCCCCATTAATTCTGAAGTTTGCCGTTCTAATAGGAAGAGGAACTGTTCCCAGCTCTTTGTAAGCCTTAGATTATTTCTTCTAATCTTTCACTGATCACTACTCCATTGAAGGCTTGAGGGAGACGCTCTGCAGATTTCTGGAACACTCTGTGGAGCTCTCTGCTCTTCACTATTCTGCCCTGTGATTGCAATCAGCCTTGGCCTCCCTGGAGGCCTGTTCAGTCTCCTGAACTCAAGGAAACCTCTGGACTGGCTTCCCCCTCTTCACTGTGGCCTATACATTGTCTCAAGGCAGGAATTAGGCAATTCCTGGGGTTCACCTTGTTTGTTTCTTCTCTTAGGTATCACTGTCCTTTTTTGCATTATTTCCAAAGTCTTAAAAAGCATTGTTTCATATATTATGCTTGGTTTTTTGCTGTTATTTCAGATAGATTGGTAACTCCAGTATATGTCTTGGCCAAATGCAGAGCCCTTTTTTCTTTTTGTGCTTTTTGACTAGCAGTAACCTGACTTAATTGGCTCGTGGCCTTTACACATAGCCCCAGTAATCTTTGATATTTGTTTTTGCTTTCTGGCTTGTTAAGATGTTCCAGACCTAGAAGGTAGCTACTTCTCCATGGAGCTGATTGTTTTGGTGAAAGATCCTTTAAGAAGATTATATAAATAAGGGCACCTGGTGGCTCAGTCAGTTAAGCGTATGACTTCGGCCCGGGTCATGATCTTGCGGTTTGTGAGTTCAAGCCCTCTATTGGGCTCTGTACTGACAGGTCAGAGTCTGGAGCCTACTTTGGATTCTGTGTCTCCCTCTTTCTCTGCCCCTCCCCTGCTTACACCCTGTCTGTCTGTCTCTCTCTCAAAAATATATATTAAAGAAAAAAAAAGAATATATCAATAAAATTTAGCCAAGTACCTACTACCTACTAGGTATATTATTTAAATTTGGCATGTATTTTCTTTTTTTTTTTTTAATTTTTTTAATGTTCATTTTTGAGAGAGAGTACAAGCAGGGGAGGGACAGAGAGAGAGGGAGACACAGAATCCTCCAGACCCCACCCAATGTGGGGCTCGAATTCACAAACTGTGAGATCATGACTTGAGTCGAAGTTGGACACTTAACCTACTGAGCCACCCAGGTGCCCCTTGGCATTTATTCTCTAAAACCAGTCTTCGGACTGATGCCAATCCATGATCAAACAGTCCTTGTACTATGCCAAAATTAGAAAAATAAGGACAAAATATTGAGTTTTTTATAAATCGCAATCTCTTCAATATAAAGAAATATTTTTTTATTTTAAGATTATGTTCCAGGGCACCTGGGTAGCTCAGTTGGTTGAGCGTCCAACTCTATTTTGGCTCAGGTCCTGGTTTCATGATTCGTGAGTTCAAGTCCCATGCTGGGCTCTGGGCTGCTGGTGTGGAGCCTGCTTGGGTTTATGACATAATAGTGATGTCTAGGATAATATCTCAAATTCAGAATTTTCGGTAAGTTTTCAAACATCCATAATATGCAAAGAATATCATAAGATCTGTGGAGATGGGGTGCAAGAAAAAGAATAGGACAGATACAGTCATGGAATTGTGCACATATGATGGTACAGGAAAAGATCGTGCTCCTAATAATAATTTGCACATGTGAGGACTGAATCAGAGCACTTGGAGGGGAGAAAAGACATGCTCTGGTACAAATGCTTGGTGCCATAGGACCTCAGGAGGGTAGAGATCAAACATTTGCTTTTAAACTTTGTATTGATCCTCCATAGTATCCTTAAAAAAACATTCTTTGCTTGTGATATCCACATACTATAGGGAAACTGAAGTTGGATAACAGTGTTCTGTCTGTGCTCAGTATGTACATTATCTCTCTTCCTCCAGCCTCCTCTGAACCCAAGCAGATGTACAGAAAGTGAATGGAGGGATTATGAACATTATTTGCTTCAAGGATGTATGTTTGTTTGGAAAAGAATATCTTTTCTAAATGCCCAGTTTTACCTTCTCTGATGATAGAATAACTGTAACAATATGCTAATATTTGTACACAGTGTAAGAATGAAAGAAAACTTCTGTATCAATTTTTAACTGGTAAGAGTAGAAATATAGGCTGTGGATAACTCAGTCTTACCATCTGTTTAACTTTTAGAATATTTACCTTTACGTAAATTTGGTTTTGGCAGAAAAATTAAGCTCTCCTAAGAAAGTTATTACATCACCAAGGAAACTTCCTCCGCAGTCACCACAAAGTAGCGTACCAAAACGAACACTTCCGCCTAAAACTTTGGCAAATTACTTTAAAGTTTCTTCTAAGCCAAAAAAAAATGAAGAAATAGTACTTCTGGAAAATAATAAAGGTAAGACATTAAATTGACAAAATATATGTGATATTTTTTAATAATGACCTTCATACATAAAATATCCTATTTCATGAGTTCCTATTGCTATTTATTTTTTTAATGTTCTAATTCTTTTTTATTTTTCTGTAATCTATTTTTCTAAATGTTTATTTTTGAGAGAGGGAGAATGAGTGTGGGTGGGGGAGGGGCAGAGAGAGAGAGAGTGTGTGGGATAGAGGATACAAGGCAGGCTCTGGGTCAGGTTTCACAAACCAAACTTGAAATCATGACCTGAATCGAAGTCGGACGCTCAACTGACTGAGCCACCCAGGTGCCCCTATTTTTATTATTTTTAGAGAGAGTGAGACCACAAGCAGTGGCAAGGGGACGGGGGGAGGAGGGGAGAGAGAGAGAGAAAGAGAAAGAATCTTAAGCAGGCTCCAGGCTTAGCGTGGAGCCCGATACGGAGCTCGATCCCACAACCCTGGGATCATGACCTGAGCTGAAATCAAGAGTTGTTCACTCAACTGACTGAGCCACCCAGGTACCTCCTACTGCTATTTATTAAACCTCAGCTACTTTGAAGGTCATACATATAGGAGTTTTGATATTTTGTTTCAGCTTTTTTCTTCCCCCACCCTTGTTTCAGTTTTGATAGGGGGTTTCACTTTGAGCTTAGTTTGCAGAAATATCCAGTGTTCTGTTAAAGGTTGATTTGAATCTAAAATATTAATATTTTGTTTATGCAGGAATCAAAAATTCTTGTGAACAGAAACCAATTATTCAGACTAAATCTACAAACACAACTAAGTCAAATGTCAAAGAATTTGGAGCTGAGGAATCCAACAGGAAAAACGCAACATCTCTCATTCTTTTTGAGGAGGTAGGCTTGTGGACATATGTTCATGATATCTTATAATACAAATTTTTGTATGAGGTGCCTGGATGGCTCAGTCAGTTGAGTGTCCGACTCTTGATTTCAGCTCAGGGCATGATCTTGCAGTTCGTGAGCTCGAGCCCTGCTTCAGGCTCTGCTCTGACGTTGCGGAGCCTTCTTAAGATTCTCTCTCCCTCTCTCTGCTCCTCCCCAACTTGTGCATGCATGCGTACTCTCTCACTCTCTCTCTGTCTCTCTCAAAATAAATAAACACTAAAAAAAAACTTATTCTACAGATTACTGCATGTGTTACTGTGAAGTGTTGTAAAATAGCCAAGAAAGTCAGGAAGACTTGTATCTATTTGAATTTTAAGTGAATGAAACTGCAACCATAGAAGAATTTTTCAGAAAGATGATTAATGCAATTCAGGGTTATTAATTATTGTTCAGTGATTATAGAAATTATTCTGATTCATACTTGTTCAGGTATAGGTGACTGCTTTTTTTGGTTTAATATTTATTTGATAATTTTTTTTACTTACAATGGTGTAAAACATTTTAAGCTTTCAGTGTGGGCTGAATTCACAGTGTTCATAAATATAATAAATTCATAAACTTTGTCTCTGACAGACTTACCGTGTATCTAGTATGTGTACATGACATATCCAGCACATGTTTTGTTACTCAGTACACTAATATTCTCATAAATGGTTCTTAGGTTGATGTCATTTTTGAGGAAGATGCTGGGTTTTTGAATGCAATCAAAACATTCATGGCAACAACTAAAAGACCTGTAATCCTTACTACAAGTGGTAGGTAACAGTGATTTGACAGCTAATTACTTTTGGTTAAAATATTTGAGAAAGCCTCAAATTTTAGTTAGAAATGTTCCTTTAAAAGTCTGCTAGTAAAGGGGCTTCTGTTGGCTGAGTTGGTTAAGCATCCGACTTTGGCTCAGGTCATGATCTAAGTTTGTGAGTTTGAGCCCTGCATCACAGCTCACAGCCTGGAGTCTGCTTCAGATTCTGTGTCCTCCTTACTCTCTCTCTGTCCCTACCCTGCTTGCACTCTGTCTCTCAAAAAATAAATAAACTTTAAAAAAAAAAGTCTACTAGTGGGGGCATCTGGGTGGCTCATTCGGTTAAATGTCTGACTTCAGCTCAGGTCATGAGCTCACGGTTGTGAGTTCGAGTCCCACTTTGGATTGTCTGCTGTCAGCAGAGAGCCTGCTTCGGATCCTCTGTCCTGCCCCCCCCCGCCCTCACCTCTCTGCACCTCCCCTGCTCATGTTCTCAATCTCTCAAAAAAAAAATAAACAAACATTAAAGAATAAAAAATGAAAGTCTACTAGTAAATTAACTTTTTTTTTCTAAAATTTGAAGGCTCCTAGATCATTTCTTAAATGAGGAATTATTCAAATTTATGATCAGTTCTCAGCTTTGAGTAATTATAAAATTAATATGTTACCTTGCAAATGGCACCAAACATCATTCACTGGTCGGAACTTTTTATGGAACCCAGCCTTTCTGCAGTTCCTTAATATTGAACTTAGCCATTCCTTAACCCCTGAGAACACTTCCGTATGGATTATTGCCTATTTTAAAGTAAGTTGTAACCAGCCTGATTGCTCTAAACTTCCTAATGATTAGTGTTTGGCGTTCAATTTTAAAACTCATAGTTTTTTTTTTCATTATAAACACTGAATTATAACACTGTTTTCTAATATTTTTCATTGCACATATTCAGTAGCATATCTCTGCTATGAATTTCTAGAGGAAAATAAATGTTAGTTTATGTCAGACTCCACTTATAAATTAATGGGTCATTTGACTGTTAGTGATTGTCCTCTAAAAATATTGATATAAATTGTATTATTCAAAGGTTACATGACAGTTTAATTAAAAGATCAATTATTTTAGGTCAAGATAAAAATTCACTTCCTTAATGATTTATAATTTGCATATTTTTATTACCGATGAGATACAGAATATTTTCATAGAAAAAGTATAACTGGACAAAGTAACTTAATGGTCTTAATGGTTTTTTAAAATGTTTTTCTTCCTATAGATCCAACATTTAGTTTAATGTTTGATGGCTGTTTTGAAGAAATTAATTTCAGTACTCCTTCGCTTGTAAGTTTTGAATTTTGATCATAAATCATATATCACAATTCTGTAAAAGATGGTTTCTTATGATAGTGCCATGTATCTTCAGTACATTGCTGATTAGAAGAGTGAACATCTCTGCCCTGTTCCTGATGGTAGGGTGAAAGGCATTCTTTACCATTAAGTGTGATATTAGCTGTATATTTTCATAGATGGTCTTTATCGGTTAGCTGTATTTTTATTGTGAATGGTGTTAAATTTTATCTGGTGGGTTTTTTCCTGTCTTTTGAAACAATCATCTGGTTTATCTTTTTAATTCTATCACTATGGTGAATGATGTTGTTTGATTTTTGGATGTCAGACCAGTCTTGCATTCTTAGGATAATATGGTCATCCTGCGTTATGTCTTTTATATATTTCTGGATTTGAGACTTTTCCCCTGTACTTTGTGAATATATTGTAGATTCTGTTATGTTTGTGTGAACAGATATTCTCCTGTAATATGTGGCAGCTAAAATTTCTGTTCCATTCTTTTAGTCTTAGCTGGGCTGCTTTGAGCTAGGCCCACACATGTGAAGTTCAGGTATCAACCAGGGATTTGCATTCTTCTTTTAGCTAGAGTTTCTGTTTCCCTACTTTCACTGAACTCCCCTGTCACTTTCCAGCTACGGCCATCATCCCAAACTCTATCCTCTGGTTCAGGCCAGTAATATTGTGAGTTTGTGTCTGAGTTTTAGCCACCATTGCTGCCCCCTGCCCTCAGTCAAAAATCAACTTAGAGGAGGTAGGAGAGGATGGGAGTTCATCCAGGGCCATTTTCTTTTGTCCAAGTGTTGATGTCCCTTCAGTTATCTTCTGCTCAGGTTACTCTCTTGTGCCTTCAAGTAGTTTGTTTTTTATATTTATTTGTTACTGATTGTAGAGTTTATAGTTATTACTGAAGGCAAGGTTTGTCTGATAATAGGGTCTTTGTTATTGAAAGAATTCCTAGTTTGTGGGAAGCAAAAGTCCCAGAAGTATGCAGGAGTAATGTATGCACATAAAATAAAGTCAAAAATTTAATAGAGGAAATCTTTTAATTGTCTTGTTAACTTCAAGGTAAAAATGCTAGTGATCTTGTAAAATATGCAAAATGTAAATACAATTTTATTTGTTTCAGCTTTTGAAGGTAAAAAGCTTTCCATAAACAGCGGGAAGAGAAGAGTATATGTTTTGTCATTTTACAAAAAAATATTATAGTAATATTGATGAAAACGCTAAATAAAATGAAAATTTTTACTTGGTCCATTTATTCTTAAGAAATTACATGGGTTTTTTGTTTTTTTGATTTTTGTTTTCATTTTGTCTCATAATGTTTCTTGTTAACTTACATGTATACGTTTGTGCATGCATTGATATAATTTTCTAACTCTGGCTTTTAAAAATTATATGAGTATTTTTCAGTATTGTAGTATTCACATTGTTTTTCTTCTATAGTATTCACATTTATAATTTTAATGGCTGTGAAATATTCCATCAAGTTGTACCATTATTTAAGCTTAAGGGAATTTCTCAAGGTTTAATAACATTGCCTCCAGGGTTCGTGTTGGAAAATTTCCCGTAAAAGTTTCCTTACTGTTTTTAGACTGTATACAGTTAATAAAATAAGTATACGTAAAATCTTTTTAATTTAGAAGTATATTCCTTTATATTTTTCTAGATCAGTTTCACTCTCAAGAGCTAAGATATTGTGAATTTTAGTGAAATTTGTCCTACTTTTAGATATGTATTACTGATGTATTTCTGTTAACTCTACAATTCACCATGTTTCTTTTTTCTTTCTCTGTTTGTTGCTCAGCTAAATGTTGCCAGCTACCTACAGATGATCTGCTTAGCTGAGAACTTTAGAACTGATGTGAAAGACTTTGTAACATTGTTAACTGCAAATACTTGTGATATTAGAAAAAGTATCCTTTACTTACAGTTCTGGATTAGAAGTGGAGGTGGATTTTTAGAAGAAAGACCATTATCCCTTTGTCGTAAGTTGATCTGTTATAAAAGAAATTTCTATAAGGGGACCCTCTGTTAAACTATATGCTGTACCAAAATATCTGAAAGATTTAAAAAATTGTGAGCATCCAGAGATCATATTAATCTTGAACATAAACATACATATGTCAATTTAGTTGATTAAAATTTTATAAACATGAAATGTGGTTAGAGTAAACCTGCACATGGAACAAATTGTTACTTCTACATTTATAAGCATAGTTTCTTATAAACAAATAGAATTAAATATTATTTAGCAACTGATTTCCTTTTTCCACTTACTAAAAAACATGTTGGTGATTTTCCCCATATATAGGTTATTTTTGTCTGACTGTAAGTTCTCCTTTAGCTTCAATAGTCTATCATTCTTTTCTCATAAGAACTTTATCATTTCAGAAATGTTTTATTTCTTATCAATCTTTAGCCTCTGTTACCGACATTTATTGAGGACTTTCTCTATGCCAGGTCCTGTGTTTACATGAATAAGACATGCTTCCTTCCCTGAAGAAGTTCATAGTTCTGTGGTTTTCATGCTCCATAGTCACAGTTCTGTAGTTACAGATCCTGCTCTGGGAAATACACAAATATTTAAATAAAACCAAGGTGAAGTTCTGTAATATTAATCCCCTGTCAAGTTTTTTTTTTTTCTTCGATTAGTTCCAAATTTTAATGTGTTATTCTTTTTTGAGTTAGCAAACGTATATATTTAATTCAGTGTAAGCTTGGAGCCTTAACTGTTTCTTAGAAGTAAATATGATAAATAAGACACAGAAAAATCTTCTTATAAAAAACAAATTAGTAACTATTGCCATATGACTGGAAATAAAATGCTATACCAAGAACTTTCAAAGAAAAAAAACTATGTCATTATTTCTTTTCTTGAAGATTTTATATGCATTTTATTTCTGTCTAAAAAAATGCAGCTGTGTACTCATTGGGAATTCAAACAGTACAGAAGTATGTAAAAGAAAAGTAAAAGATCTCCCCCCTTCTTAAGATTAGCCACCGTTAGAGCTTTATCTATGCATGTACAAATATTGCTACCTACTTACTTAGCAGAGTTAACCAATACTGTATGTACTGTTAAGCAATTTGCTGTTTTTACTGGAGAATGTGTTGTTAGTACGTACAGTTTTAGCCCTCTCTTTTTCACAGCTGCATGCTATTCCATAATAGGGAATGGATGTAACGTAATTTAATTAACCATCACTTATTAGTGGAAATGGAAGTTACCTTTTGTTGTCATTAAAATGTGCAGTGAATATCCATACACATATCCTTGAGCATATCTGTGAGTACTTCTGTTGAAGAGAATTCTAGAAGTTTGGTTGCTAGGCCAAAGGCTAGAGTACATTTGCATCCTGGTAGGTATTGTCCGGTTGCCCTCCAGAAGATAACTGTACAAATTTATGTTCCCAGGAATAGTTTATGATGGCTTTTTTATGTATACCTCTGAGAAAATTAGGGAGCCAGTTGTTTTAGTTTTGCCAATTTAAAAGGCGAAAAGCGAATGGTATCTTATTCTAATTTGCATTTCCAAGATCACTAGTAAAATTGCACATCTTTTTATGAGTTTATTAGATATTTGTATTTCTTCTGTTACTTGTCTGTTCATAGTCCTTGTGCTTTATTCTTTTGGATTGTTTTGTAAGCCGACCACCACCACCATCTTAACCTCTGTATGCTAGAAATAATGTTTGTATCGTACTTTTTGTGAATTAAAAACACATGTGGAGAAGAAGAAAATGGGAATATAGGTCCAAAAGATGACAGGATCTTAGATTTTAAATAATTTTTTGCTGTAATTTATTAAAAATATAGATAGCTAAGATTTTCTTTTATTAATTTTGTAGGAGGAAATAGCAGAAGTGTTCAACTGGTTTGCTCTGAAGATGGCCCTGATTCCAAAAATAAACCTAAAAATACTAAAAGGAGCCCTACAGACCTCCCCAAATGTGACACTGGCTGTGTTGAGACCTTGTTTGGCCTTAAGAACATTTTTTCCCCATCGAAAGACTTATTTTCATTTCTAAAGGTATTTTCAATGTCTAGTGTAAGATATTAAATTTATATTCCTTTTCATCTTCCTAACACTCACTCCTGTGTTTTAAATCTTAAAGTTAGGGAGACCTGGATGGCTCAGTTGGTTGAGCGTCTGACTCTTGATTTCGACTCAGGTCATGATCCCAGGGTCGTGGGCATGAGCATGGAGCCTGCTTGAGATTCTCTCTCAGGGCGCCTGGGTGGTATCAGTTGGTCAAGCATCTGACTTTGGCTCAGATCGTGATCTCACGGTTCATGGGATCAAGCTCTCTGTCATCAGCATGGAGCCTGCTTTGGATCCTCTGTCCTTTTCTCTCTGCGCCTCCCGTGCTTGTGTGCGCGCGCTCTCTCTCTCAAAAAATAAACAGACATTGGGGCGCCTAGGTGGCGCAGTCGGTTAAGCGTCCGACTTCAGCCAGGTCACGATCTCGCGGTCCGTGAGTTCGAGCCCTGCGTCAGGCTCTGGGCTGATGGCTCAGAGCCTGGAGCCTGTTACAGATTCTGTGTCTCCCTCTCTCTCTGCCCCTCCCCCGTTCATGCTCTCTCTCTGTCCCAAAAATAAAAAAAATAAAAAAAAACGTTGAAAAAAAATAATAAAAATAAATAGACATTAAAACAAACAAACAAAAGATTAAATAAAAAAAAAAAGGAGGGGGCACCAGGGTGACTCAGTCTGTTGAGTGTCTGAGTTTGGCTCAGGTCATGATCTTCAGGCCCCACATTGGGCTCACTGCTGTCAGCCCGCCAATGCAGAGCCTGCTTCAGATCTTCTGTCCCCCTCTCTCTGTCCCTCCCCAACTTGCGTTCTCCCAAAAATAAATATTAAAAAGAATAAATTAAAAAAATTAAGATTCTCTCTCCCTCTGTCCCTCTCCCCCACTCTCTCTGTAAAAATACATACATATTTTTAAGAAATAAATAAATCTTCAGGTTAACATAAATTTGCCTATGATTTTCATAGATTTCTGATTTTAACACACTATACCACTTTGACAAACAGTTGATGGGTAATGCTCTGAATGCGTATTATCGGATTTAGACTAGAATTTAGAAAGATTTCAGAATAAAAAAAGAAAATTTCAGAAAAGTAGTTTTTAAACAAATGAGCTAACTATTGAATTGGGGTATAAACTATTAAAAATTTAATTCTTCAAATTTTAATAGTTTAAATGTATTTTTTAGGCTCAGAACTATTTTATTATTATTACTTACTTATTTATTTTTAATGTTTATTTATTTTTGAGAGAGAGAGAGAGAGCACGAGCTAGGGAGGGGCAGAGAGAGAGGGAGCCCAAAGTGGGCTCTATGCTGAGAGCAGAGAGCCCGATGTAGGGCTCAAACTCACGAACCAGTGAGATGATGACCTGAGCCAAAGTCAGACACTTAACCGACCAAGGCACCCAGGTGCCCCCAGAACTGTTTGACAAATTAAGGGAGTGTAGGTTAATAAAATTATGAGAGGGTAGCAACTCATTACTTTTAAGATGGTCATATGGGTAGAAGAATGTTCAGACTATGTTCTAACACTTCTTCATTCAAAATTTTTTTTCAGCACAAGATCAGAACAAAGGAAGAATGGTATCAATTCATCCAGCTTCTTACTGAATTCCGAACACAGAATGTAGATTTCTTGTATAGTAATCTTGAGTTCATTCTGCCATTACCTGTTAACATCATTCCAGAAACGGAAAACTTTTGTGGTTCATCAGGAAGTGTGGAGGACACCAGTGCAGCAACAAAAAATATGAAATGTCTTGCTAGGAAACATTCTGAAGGAGAGAAGCCATTGAAAAAGCCACAAAAAAAGAAACAAAAGAAAAAGATGACAATTCTAGATGATAGTGACTTATTTGACTCTGAAGTGGACTTTTCTAATGAATTCCTTAGCCTTTCCCCTGTATCTTCTTCCTCAAATTCAGAAGAAAGCAAAGCCAGAGATAAAGAAAGCAATCCAGAGACAAAGAAACTAAACAAATGTTTAGAGTCTAACATTGAGTCTGTTCCTTGTCCTCCTAAAACACCAGCAGAAAAAAAATGTTCTGCCCTCGTTTCTCAGTGTCTAAATTCTCTCACTGAGTTCATGGATAACATGTCCTTCTTAGATGCTCTTTTAAATGATGTAAGAGAACAAAAGGAAATTGGTAAAAATGACTTCAGTTGGACAAATGTTAAAAGCGGACTTTGTGATGAGTTTAGTCTCGAGACTACCGATGGATGGACTTCTCCGAGCTCCGGAGAATTAAAGGCAGCTGTAGAAGCTCTCAGCTTTACTAAATGTTCATCTACTATTTCAAAAGCATTGGAAACCTCCTTGAATTCTTGCAAGAAATCAGGAAGAGATCCAACAAAAGAGCTTACTTTTTATGTTTCACAAAAACGCAGCAATGTATATTTCAGTCAGTCAGCGGCTAATTTAGAGTAAGTCTTGCCTCCTTTTACTTTTTATTTTTCAATAATAAATGATAAAGGGGAAATTATTAGTTTCTTTTTACTAATTTTGAAATGCTTGGCTTTATTTATCATGGTAAACCCTTAATATTAATAATGTAGCTCCTTTTTTTTTTTTAATTTTTTTTTTAATGTTTCTATTTATTTTTGGGACAGAGAGAGACAGAGCATGAGCAGGGGAGGGGCAGAGAGAGAGGGAGACACAGAATCTGAAGCGGGCTCCAGGCTCCGAGCCATCAGCACAGAGCCCGACGCAGGGCTCAAACCCACAAACCATGAGATCATGACCCGAGCCGAAGTCGGATGCTCAACCGACTGAGCCACCCAGGCGCCCCAATAATGTAGCTTCTAATAAGACAGGGAGACCATCCTGATTGCTGGGAAGAAAAATGAGAGATTAGGAGACTCTTGAATGACAGGGAGTGGGGTTTTGATTTGCTGTGACGGATAGCAGGTAGCCATTAAAGGTTTTTTTCACTTGTGAGTGATTGATGTGTTGAAAATGATACAGTAAGTTAACCCGGAATCTAGTTAATCTAGTCTAGACCACAAGCAAGGAGAAGTGGAGACCAGAAGCTGGTTGTGTTTGGGATTGTTGCATTTTTATTAGACCTTAAAAGTAAAAAGTAATGCATTCCTTTTCATTTACAGCAGTGCCTGGAAGAGGATAGCAGTCATTAAAAGTGTATTTTCTAGCCGATCCCTTCTAAACCTGGGCAATAGACAAGCTAGTATAATTGAGTACTTGCCAACTCTTCGAAACATTTGTAAGACGGAGAAGCTAAAAGAACAAGGAAAAAGTAAAAGAAGGTAAAGAAAGGCTCTATACAAGTAACATTGTAGACAGCTATTTCAAGATTAATAAATATCCTCAGCTGATGGTTAAATTGAATTGTTCCTTGTAATTTTGACAGGTTCCTGCACTATCTGGAAGGGATTCATCTTAACATTTCGAAAGAGACTGTGAACACTTTGGCAGCTGGCTTCCCTTAATGTTCACATTAACAATGCCTTGTACAGATTATTATGTGGTCCTCAAGATACATTTTTATATTGATTCATGGAAGAATTTATTTCTGAATGTACATTTAAAACAGGCTATTTGTATATTTTTTATTAGTGTGCAGATATTTAAAATGAAAAAATTTGAGTTACAAATTGTATTTATGATTGTGGTGGTATTTTTTTCTGAAATTTTTTATATTATCTGATTTAGCTTTGTTATAGTATTTTTGTATGTGAGTGAGCTGTTTCTAGAAGGGACAGTTCACTAAGATATTTCTAAAAATGTTTCAGTGTTAAATTAATCCATAATTTTTCTCTTTCCTGTTACCTTTAATCCACCTCTCCCCAACCCAACCTTCAGTACTCTGTCAAGTTGTATATATGAATCATCTAGGTGGTGATCTTTAAAAAATAAATTTATGCAATACAAAATTATGTAACATGCAAAAAACTTCCTAGGGAAGAAATTATGCATCAGTTTTCAAAAAGTAACATCTTCCCGATAAATTTATTTTTAGTGTATTCCTCTGGCATATTTTACCATTGGATCAGCATGTTGACAAAGTGAAAACAAGATTATGAATTGTCGTTTTCATAAATCTTTTTTAGCAACCATACATATGTGATACCTTGTATATTTTGCCAACTCAAATCATTTGCCTTGTACATTTTTCTTGTATTTTTATATCAGTGATGTTTTATTTCATAAAGATATTAATGACGTTAATATATCTATTTTGGACAAAGTGCTACTCATCAAAATTGTAACAAGGGAGAATTCTATACAGGCTTTCTACATCATAGCCATCTCCATTTAAGGTTATGCTTTTGGAGAAAGTGTATATTTTTAATTACAAGATTGTAAAATCCCACATTTCACTTAAAATTATTTTTGCGATCATATAATCAGGTATATCTGAAAATAGTGTCCTATTTCCAATGTTTATATTATGTACTAGCCTAGAATTCAGTTACATTATCTGAATTATGTTTTTACCCCAAAAGGTAAGGATCCTAATTTTGTACAGATGGAAGATATTGTTGTATACCTGTTTACAAATGTGTATGAAGATATGTTTTTACCTCATTTGTTCAATTTACTTTTTCTTGTTATTGATAGTATATGGATTTAATTAAAGGCTGAAGCTAAGAGGCTTTATGCAATGTTTAAATAGGTGTTCAGGTGTAATCCTCTGGGTAAATATGGGTATTTTATTGGTTTGGATATAGGCTATGTCTTACAGGTTTCGTGCTTGTACAAGAGAGAGAATAGATCTGAAGTTTTGTGGGTTTTTAAGTATATGGATCTTTCTACTGCATACTAGTGTTCATTCACTATTTGTAGACCACTTACCTGTTAATTTGGTCTTTTATTATTAGAAAATTCTGGTAATTCTCAGTAATTGAGAACCAAAGTAAAATAACTAGAATTGTATTTAATAAGATCAAAAATCAGGGAACAGGATATTTTCCTCCCTAATAGGGACACATTTAAGATTTTTTATTTAGGTTTAGCATGATTTGGGGAAAAAATTATGAATTCTTAAAGGTAGTAAATTCCTAGACTTAGGTCCCCTTTTGAGATAAAGTAACCAAATTCTGATGGCTTTTCAATACTTAGCATCTTATCCTATAAAGTCCTAAAATGAACACATTTTCACTTAAAGCTATTTCCAGAAATACGTGGAAGACAGAATGCCACGTATCTGGCATGAACAACTGGATGGCTGGTGAAGCTGTTTACTGAAGTGTAGAACAGTGGCAAAGCGGGGGGGGAGGGAGATTTGAAGGAAAGAGAATTATTTCAGACGTGTAGTTTGAGAGATCTACAACATATCCAAGGTGGAGATGTTTTTGTACAACCATATAGGTAAATGTAGAGCTTTATAAGTGAAAGGCAATAGGTCTAGAGTGCAACCCAGATTCCACATATTTTATATATTTCTGATTATTTTTTTTCCAACAAGTATATTTCACTTTTTAAAGGAAAAATGTATTGCTTTGACATCAAAGAGACTTGGGTTCAGGATTGGTGAGATAGAATGAGGGCCTGAACTAAGGCACATGTAATGTGAGATGCGGGTGGAAAATTAGGTGCTATGCTACTTTTTTTTAAATGTTTATTTTGAGAGCACACAGACACAAGATGGGGAGGGGCAGAGAGGGAATCCTAAGCAGGCTCCACACTGAGCATGGGGCTCGATCTCACCACGACATCATGACCTTGGCTGAAATCAAGTCGGGATGCTTAACTGACTGAGCCACCCAGGCAGCCCAGTCCTACTTTTCTCAAAAGATGGTCTGTCCAAGTAAAATATTTCAAAAGTGAAAAAAAATGAACCTATTAGACAAAGCTTGTTTGTTCTGGGTTTGATAGACCGAGTTGATGAAAATCACCTTTGGAAGCAGTACATCGAACCACGTGCTACTTACGGAAGAAGAAGATGTAAGTGGTGTTCTCGGTTATAATTAGTGTTATTCCCAAGATGAGCACCACCCAGAAAAATCATTACTCCCTATTTTAGCAATATAACAATTCAATCCTTTAGGATGGGATTTGCTTTTCAGGGGAGATAACTCTGTTTCTTGTTTTGGCTGTTTAGGGAGCATCTTACCATTTAACACTAAAACCCAAAAGGCACACAGTCTCCTCTAAGATATTTATTGATTTGGCCTAGACCTATTATTGTGTGAACAATTCAACAGCCGAAAGTCTGACCCTAAACATCCGAATATAAACGTTTCCTTCTCCATAAACATGGTCGTTAAAAACAGTTGGTTTTACAGCTTCAGAACTAATAAATACAATTTAATAGATATAACAGTAGAGCCCATTACAGTAACCTCAGAATTTTAAGGTTCAGTACCAAAAACTGCTAATTCGTAGAAGGCAATGGCTTGTAACAATGAATCATATAACTCTTCCGCTCTCTGTTCTTCAGTGGACGAAAACATCTGTCTGTAGCGGACGATCTTCTCTGATGGGAAGACTACCCGAGGCTCCTCCTTCAGTACGGACTCTGAAAGGAACTGCTTCACTAGTTCTTTTCCACTGGTCCGCGTGTCACCAATCATCAGCTCAAAGTGCTTCCCCACTCCATTTCGATTCATGCTCAGTACCCGGTGCTGGCCGTCCTGGACAAAAGTTTTATTTAATAAGGCATACAGCATGGCTTCCATGATGTGAAAATGTAACAGTACAGGAAACCGAGAGGAGTTCTGAATTGAAAGCCCTATTTTTTCCAGAACATAGAGGTCAGCGTTAGGCATCTTTGAAATGACTGAAGAAATCTTTAAAAAAAAAAAAAAAAAGACAAAATTAGTGACAAGAACTACTTTGTTGTTTGGGTCCCCTCTCCCATTTATTTTTTTAAATGTTTATTTATTGTTAAAAGGCAGAGCATGAGCGGGGGAGGGACAGAGGGAGAAGGGAGACAAAGAACCCAAGGCAGGCTCCAGGCTGTGAGCTGTCAGCACAGAACCCGACATGGGCTTGAACCCACAAACCATGAGATCATGACCTGAGCTGAAGTCAGACACTTAACTGACTGAGCCACCCAGGCTCATAACCTGTATTTTTTTTAATATATAACTTAGGTTAAACTCCTGCTAACAGTTCTGAAGTAACTGAAAAAGCATTTAATGGAGGCCTCAGGACAGCCAAGTTCTGGTCATTGTTCTATCAGGAATAAGCTGAGTTAAGACAGGCCATTTAGTCCTCCCAAGTACTGGTTTCTTCATCTGTAAAATGGGCTTCATAATTTCTTTCTTCCTTTTTTTTGGAAATGTTTATTTTTGAGAGAGAGCACTCGAGTGAGCAAGTGAGCTCAGGGGAGGGGCGGAGAGGGAGAAAGAGGATCTGAAGCAGGCTTTCTGCTGTGCAGTGCAGAGCCTGATGTGGGGCTTGGAACTCACAAACCATGAGATCATGACCTGGGCCAAAGTCGGATGCCCAACCAACTGGCCACCAGGTGGTCCCCTGGGCTTCATAATTTCTAAAATCTGTACTAGACAACTTAACAGGCACCTGGGTGGCTCAGCTGATTGAGCGTCCAACTCTTGATTTTGGATCAGGTCATGATCCTATAGTCATGGGACTGAGCCATGTTGGCGTCTGTGGGGTGCGTGGAGCCTGCTTGGGATTCTCTCTGCCCTTCTCTTCCATTTGCTCTCAAAAGAAAAAAAAAATTTTTTTTTAATTTTACAAAAGATTAGACAACTTAAAACTTCTATTAACCTTTTAAAAATGTCTAGGGGTGGGGCGTCTGGGTGGCTCAGTGGGTTACATGTCTGACTTCAGATCAGGTCATGATCTCACAGTTTATGAGTTCGAGTCCTGCACTAGGCTCTCTGCTCTCAGCACACAGCCTGCCTCACATCCTCTGTCTCCCTCTCAAAAATAAATAAGCATTTGGGGCGCCTGGGTGGCGCAGTCGGTTAAGCGTCCGACTTCAGCTAGGTCACGATCTCACGGTCCATGAGTTCGAGCCCCACGTCGGGCTCTGGGCTGACAGCTCAGAGCCTGGAGCCTGTTACAGATTCTGTGTCTCCCTCTCTCTCTGCCCCTCCCCCGTTCATGCTCTGTCTCTCTCTGTCCCAAAAATAAATAAACGTTGCAAAAAAAATAAAATAAATAAATAAATAAATAAATAAATAAGCATTTAAAAAAGTAAATAAAATAAGGGACGCCTGGGTAGCTCAGTCGGTTAAGTGTCCGACTTTGGCTCAGGTCGTCATCTCATGGTTTGTGAGTTCAAGCCCTGCGTTGGGCTCTGTGCTGACAGCCCAGAGCCTGCTTTGGATTTTGTCTCTGTCTCTCTCTGCCCCTCCCCCACCCCGCTCTGTCTCTGAAAAATAAACATTAAAAAAAAGTTTTTAAATAAATTAATTAAATAAAAATGTCTAGGGTAGAGCACAGTTAGAATAACTAGCCTATAATCAATCATCTGCAAATGATTAATCCCATCAGATGCTTGATTATACCAGTTCCCCGTGTGTAATCAGGATGGTAATTACTCTCCATCTCACAAGGTTTTGAAGACTCAATGAGACAATTAGTGACAGCATTTTTGAAAAACAAGCTTTATATAGGGATAAAATTCTATAACATTTAGAATAATATATTTTAACACTGATTTTTCTTAGCATATGCCTTTGACACATGAAGGTATTTCATGAACTAAATGAAGATTCAACCTTTAAAAATCATAGGTGATGAAAACATGATAGGAATGGGTGAATAATAAGCACGCAAAGAGAGTCCATCGTTAGTACTGTATTTCATTCCTCTTAGGACTAGAAGATTAAACTACACGAGGAGTTCCGGCAGGTGGGAATTTGGAGGTGCAACTGCTTTACCTCTTGTAAATAGATAGATGATAAGTATGTTCCTTTCATCAACTGGCAACACTCACTTTGCTGCCAGTCTAGCACGGCCAATTTACGATCCAGGTGAGCCCAGGCAATTCTTCTAGTTCCAAAAACAATGGATACGATACTATTAACTGCCTAAAACAAAAAGGCTGGTTTAATGACAAGTATAGACATGTTAATAGATACAAAATTTAAGCTATAAACTCAGAATGCCAAATTAGTTTCTATAACAAATATATTTACAGTTTATGAACTGAGAATTGTTAAAGAAATGCAGCGATAATATTTAAAAAACAAACAGTAGCAATTTATAAACAAAGAACCTTTACTTATTCTCAGTGCCTTGCCCAAAATCGGCATTCAAATATTCAAATGTTGCTGGGGACTGTGCTAGGTACTGGGAAACAAAAAACATACCCATACATTGTAAGAAATGCCAGCACAGTTACACTGTAGAGAGGAGACCAGGTCCGGGAAGACTGACTGGACTAGGAGAGTGAGTAAATGCTAAATGGGACGTTATTTCACCAGATAGGTTCACCAGATATCCACACAGATAGGTTGTGTGACACCTCACACTCAGGCTGCGGTATGAGTGCAAGTGGGAAAAGTGCCGAGGGGTACGCAAATTTCTGCAAAAGCATCTTGCTTTATCCTGAGAGCTCCAGGAAGCCCCCAAAGCAGGTAACATTCAGGTACAACATGAGACATTTCAGAACCATCACTGACTGCTGTGTGGAAGACGGACCATAGCAGGCTAGACTAGAGGTGGTACTGGTTAGGTGCCTGTTATATGACCAAGCATTAAGAATCGGGGGCACCTGGGTGGCTCAGTCGGTTAAGTGACCATCTCCTGATTTCGGCTCAGGCCATGATCTTGCGGTTTGTGAGATGGAGCCTGGTGCCGGGCTCTGTGCTGACAGTGCAGGGCCCATCTGGGATTCTCTCCCTCCCTCCCTCCCTCCCCCTCTTCTGCTTGGGCACCTGCTCTCTCGAGCGCTCTCTCTCTCAAAAATAAACAAACTTATAACAAAATTGAAGACAGTGACAGTGAGGACAAGAAATAGAGCAGAGATAATGGGGGTAGAATTGATATGTGGGATGGAGGAGCTTAGGATAAATTCAGTTTTATTTCAGTGATTGAATGGCACCTGTTAAAGATGATGATAGGAAGCAGATCAACTTGGGAAGGTTAAGGGGAGGTGAGTTGTTTTTTTATGTATTCCATTCAGGTTGCCTACAGGGCTTCTAAGGGGAAATGTGTAGTAGATAATTGGATATGTGGGTTCAACTCTGCATGAAGTCTGGGCATCACTTCACTCCCACACAGTTCATCTAGTTATATGGATATGCAACGTGCTCCACAGATACAAAGGCAGATAAGCAGGAACATTTTCTAATTCTATGCCCATCTCCCTTTCACTGCTAAGGAATGGATAAATATCCACTATGGGCAGAATAGTTTGGATGCCCAATCTACAAAATACAGGCCTTCTTTTGGTTCTTTTCTTTAGCTCAATGATTGCCGAGATATACTGTACATAACAATTACTGCACCAGGTCACACACAGTACTTCACGGGCAAGATTTTTTTTAAGGACTACTGCATGACTTTTTCCATACAAAATAACTTTAGAACCTAACCCTCTAAATAAGATTGCAACTCCACTGTAGTGAGTATAAATAGTATTTGTAGCAAACACTTTGAAGGAAAATCCAACCCCTGAAAAATGTCGTTTGAAGTATGTTCCAGATCAACTGCAAGAGTTCTATCAGGAGTCCATGGATGGGCTTCATGAAACTTACAAACCCTCTGAAAGTACATGCAACATTCTATGTATACATGTTCTTGTTTTCCTGAAAAGAGGTCCATTGCTTTCATCAGGTTTTCAGAAAGTATCCATAATCCCCCAAAACTGAGAACTACTGGTCTAGAAAAAAGTGTGCTTACTACTGGTATAGGATGAGAGAATATTTTATCATGTATTGTTACACAGGACCTAAGTCCCTCCTCCAAGGTTTAATGTCTGATGTGCCAAGTAATTCTAATATTTGTCTTAAAGTGCCTGGATGGCTCAGTCGGTTAAGCTTCCAACTTCAGCTCAGGTCATGAGCTTGCAGTTTGTGAGTTTGAGCCCCATGTTGGGCTCTGTGCTGAGAGCCCAGAGCCTGGACCCTGCTTCAGATTCTGTGTCTCCCTCTCTCTCTGCCCCTCTCCCGCTTGCACTCAGTCTCTCTCTCAAAAATAAACATTAAAAAAAAAAAAGAGGGCACCTGGGTGGCTCAGTCAGTTAAGTGTCTGACTTTGGCTCAGGTCATGATCTCACAGTTCGTGGGTTGAGGCCCCACATCGGGCTCTGTGCTGACAGCTCAGAGCCTGGAGCCTGCTTTGGATTCTGTGTCTCCCTCTCTCTCTCTGCCCTCCCCTGTTCGTGCTCTGTCTCTCGCTTTAATAAATAAATAAATAAAGGGGCGCCTGGGTGGCTCAGTCGGTTGAGCGGCCGGCTTCGGCTCAGGTCATGATCTCGCGGTCCATGAGTTCGAGCCCCGCGTCGGGCTCTGTGCTGACAGCTCAGAGCCTGGAGCCTGTTTCAGATTCTGTGTCTCCCTCTCTCTCTCTGACCCTCCCCCGTTCATGCTCTTGTCTCTCTCTGTCTCAAAAATAAATAAACGTTAAAAAAATTTAAAAAATTAATAATAATAAATAAATAAATAAATACAACACTAAAAAGGATTTGCTTTTAGAATGCTTTTTAAAAGGAGGTAGGGAGGGAAAGATTACGTTAAATCCTGCTGGAAAGACCAGTATAATATTGTACAGTCACTCCCTGGCCATAACCATCTCTGCATCTTAATTTCTCATTACTCTCGATAGAACCCTCAGACACAGCCAGATAGCTTCTCAACATTCCTCTTAAATAAACCTTGCACAGACCTATTTCTCTACAACTGTTCTTTCTTCCTAGAATGCCCACCTCCTCCAGGTAGCCTAATTCTCTCTCTCTCCAAGATCCAGGTTGAGTTCTACCAGTAATCTGCCCAACAGTCACAGCCCACAGTTCCCTGCCCCGTCCATTGCCAACTTACTATCTGTATATCTCATTCTTCAGTACTGATCACATACCAACTAAACTCTAAGCTGTCTTGATGCCCAGAATAGTGCTTTGCAAAGTATGTTCTCAAATATGTAGGCCATATAGCGGACATTAAGAAAAATGATATACCTTAAGTCTCTCTCTTTTTATCTCTGGTTTGATGAGCTTTCTCAAGAGCCGGTTGTCTTGGAACTTTCTTTTTTCCCCTTCAGTCTCTGGACAAAGAATGGAGTTACAAACCTGAATGGTAGTTTTGTACTGAAACAAGGGCACATTCATTAAACTTTCCAAATTCTGAAATGGCCCAAACTTCTCTCTGTGCTCTATAATATTGATGGATTTTCTTCCTCGAAGCAATTTGAAAGCTTCAAGTTCTTTATTAGATGCTGTATTCAACACCTGCAGGATGGAAGCCTGCTGCTCTGAAGAGAAGAGCTTGTCAAGTGCATTTCCAGATTTCTTTGTATTTTCATCACAAAGAGCAACACTGGGAATAATCTTCTTAGGTGCGGTGGATTTTTTCCGACAGCAGGAATTATGGAGACCCTGGACCAAGGATGACCCTAACGGAACTGGAAAACATCGCCACCTTCCTGAAAAGAAAATTTAGCAAAATGTAAGTTGGAATGTCCTACTTCTCTTTAGTATTAGTTGTGGCTTCACCAGAGCCTTTGCAAAGTGACAGAGACTTTCCCATAATTTTAGAAGTAGTAGACCAAATTCACAAGAGGTGTCTTCTGATTTTTGTGGACAAGTCCTAAGTTTTACAACCTGGAAATTTTATGCCCTTCAATGTCTTCAACTGCTTAACGTTTTGGCATTTTTAACTTTAGAAAGATCCTTTTGTAATTACTATCTCTTGTTAAGAACATTTTCACTAGTTTCTTTCTCATCCGGGGGAGCCAGATAAAATTAAATTTTATACGTGTGTAAGAAATGTTTCAGCTGAGTGGTACATTGAAGGACGATTTTTGTTTCTCCGATACACTTTTCGAGATTTCTACTATGACTATGCTTCTGAAAGTGCAAGGGCAAAAACTATGCAAGAAACAATTCTGTAAAACCAATGGGAAGTCACTCTGACACTGCAGCCCCAGGAAGAAAATACAGCCAGAAGTCAGCAAACGGCCGTTAGAATCTGAACCGTCCGCCCGCCCGCCACCCAGTCCGGGAAGGAGCCCCTCGCGGACCCCTCCCCCGGGAAGCACAATCGCTCCGAGGCGCCTCTCAGCTCAGCGAGGACTCCAAGACGGAGAGCTGGACAGGGGACCCGAGAGAGGAAATATCCCAGGACAGACGGGAAATTAACCTAATATTCCAGGAACGCTACCTCCCGCCACGAGGAGACAATGGACGCTCATCCTCCAGGTAAAGCACCGGGTTCCCATAGTCCAATCTTCCTCCGCCGACTTCCGGTCCCTATGTGCTCCGCCCCAAAGTGCCCGGCCTCTCGGCGGAAAGGTTCCGGCCCGCGTGGCGTTCCGGCACCGGCCTGAGGAGCGGGTGAGTTGCCTGTGGGCTGCGGACTCCGGGCGCGCTGCGGCCGAGGCGGTGTCTCCAGATCCCCAGCCCCTGGGCGGCCCGCACTTTCCTTCCACTGAGTCCGGGAGACGTTCTCGGCCCGGCCGGCCCCTGACAGCCGCTGAGCCCAATCTCTGGGATGAAAACGCCTAGGCCACTTCTAGTTTGTAGTTGGCAAGAAAACGCCTAGGCCACTTCTAGTTTGTAGTTGGCAAGGTCCCTCCTTCAGGGAGACTCCCTGGGTTTATTCCAGGCACATGAACTGATACGGCCTTGTGGTGGCCTTGCCTGGGGCTCAAGGAGCGGAGCCTGGTGGGGAGCAGAGACAGGGACACAAATAGCCCTACCTCTAGGCAGAAAGGGGCAACTGGGAGAAGCAGGAGGTCAAGGAAGGGCGAGGTAGGAGGAGGTCGGAGCAGCGTTCCATTTGGCAGGGATGGGGGTGGGGTGGCACATGAAGCTGGCACAAAATTTGGTTGGGCCTTGAATGCGGAATGGAGCAGTTAAATAGCTTCATTAGGTAGCCCGAAGCTACTGAGGCTTTTGTAGGGTCAGACGGGAGATGGTGTTTCTAGAAAATTGGCCATATATAAAAGTGCCAGACTGGGTTGGAGGTGGGAGAGGGAGGGAGTGTCTCTTCCCAAGGGGCAGGCAGCCATCAGGAACTGAACCTGGAAGGGGTAAGGAGAATGGAAAGGAAAGGATTCTGTCTGGAACATGGGGAGATTTTAGCGAGTTTTGTGAACAACACAGAAGTCAGGAGGGAGGTGGGTTTTGAAGGGAAAGGGGGTGGGTTTGTGTTTTCATGAGGTGGTAATGTCTTTGTAGATATTGTCCAGGAAGTAGTGGAAATGTAGGGACTTCTAAGTATTCATAAGAAATACTCAGGAGAATTCTAGGAATCTTACCAATTCCTGGAGAACTTAGGACTGTAAAAAAGAAATAATCTCAACTTTTTGTGCAAAATCCTCCAAATCAAATAATTTCCTTTTTGCTCCTGGCTTATTCTGCTTAATGAGGTGTTATGGGTTGAATTGCATCCTTCAATAAAGATATGTTGGGGTGCCTGGGTGGCTCCGTTGAGTGACTTTCTTTTTAAGTTTATTTACTTATTTTGAAAGAGGTTGGGGCGGGCGGGGGGGGGGGGTGGGGAAGGGGACAGGATCGGAAGCAGGCTCCGCACTGACAGCAGGGAACCCGATGGGGAGCTGGACCTCATGAACCGTGAGATCATGACCTGAACCAAAGTCAGACATGTAACAGACTAAGCCACCCAGGCGCCCCAAGTGTTAGATTCGATTTTGGCTTAGGTCATGATCCCAGGGTAGTGGGATTGAGCCCCGCACTGGGCTTCACACTGAGCATGGAGCCTGCTTGGGATTCTCTCTCCCTCCCTCTGCCTCTCTCCCCTGCTCATGCTCTCTCTCTGTATATAAAATGAAATGAAATAGTGAAGTGAAATGAAATGAGACATGTGGAAGTTGTAGCCCTCAGTACCTCAGAATGTGACCTTATTTGGAAATCGGGTCACTGCAAATGTAATTAGCTAAAATGAGGTCATCCTGGAGTGGGGGCAGGTGACTAATTCAGTATGACAGTATGACTGTGCCCTTAAAAGAATGACCAAATGAATGCCGTGTGAAAATGGAGGCAGAGGTGGGAGTGGTACATGTATAAGCCAAGGATCACCAGTGGGTCATCACCAAGTAGGAGAGAGGGAACAGATTCACCTTCAGAAGGAACCAGCCCAGGGGCGCCTGGGTGGCTCCTTGGTTAAGCATCTGACTCGATTTCGGCTCAGGTCATGATCTCACATTTTCATGGGTTCGAGCCCTGCATCGGGCTCTGTGCACTGACCGTGTGGAACCTGCTTGGGATTCATTCTCCCTCCCTCTACCCCTCCCTCTGCCCTTCCCCCACTCACACTGTCTCTCTCAAAATAAATAAAAATAAAATAAAACATAAAAAAAAAAAAAAAAAAAAGGGAAGGAACCAGCCCTGCTTACACTGTGATTTCAGTCTTCTAGCCTCCAGAACCAGGACAGAATACATTTCTGTTGCTCTAAGCCACGTGGTTTGTGGTAGTCTGTTACAGTAGCCCTAGGAAATTAACACCTGAAGCCATCGGGAACCCTGGTGATTGATGCTTTCAGAGATGATGATGTTCACCGGCAATCAGGTCCCCTGTCTCCTTCTCTCTCTGCCCTTGCCCCGCTCACGCTCTCGCTCTCTCTCAAAAAAATAAATAAACGTTAAAAAAAAAAAAAAACCAACAGCTGGACAGCCATTGCAGTACATCGGGCTCCACAGACACAGCACCGGGGCAAGTGAGAGGCACACGGGCACTGGGCGACTCTGTGCCTCGCTGAGGAAAATAATTAAACACGGGCCAAAGAGATCCTAAGAAGCCGAGAGGCAAAATGTCATCATATGCACTCTTTGTGCAAACTTGCTGAGAGGAGCACGAGAAGAAGCACCCAGATGCTTCAGTCGACTTCTCCGGGTTTTCTAAGAGGTGCTCGGAGAGGTGGAGGACCATGTCTGCTAAAGAGCGAGGAAAGTTTGAAGACAGGACAAAGACAGACAAGGCCTTTATGAAAGAGAAATGAAAACTTCTATCCCCCCCTAAAGGGGCGGATATCAAAGGAGAACATCCTGGCCTATCCATTGGTGATGTTGCAAAGAAACTGGGCGAGATGTGGAACAACACCACCGCTGCAGATGACCAGCAGCCTTATGAAAAGAGGACTCCGAGGCTGAAGGAAGAATGTGAAAAGCATATTGCTGCAGACTGAGCTAAAGGAAAGCCTGACGTGGCAAAAAACGGAGTCGTCAAGGCTGAGAAACGCAAGAAAAAGAAGGAAGAGGAGGAGGACAAAGACGAGGAGGAAGATGAAGAAGAAGATGATGATGAATAAGTTGGTTCTAGGGCAGTTTTTTTGCTTGTCTATCAAGCATTTAACCCCCCTGTACACAACTCACTCCTGTTAAAAAAAAAATTGAAATGTAAAAAAACAAACAAAAAAACTGGATGCAGAGAGCCCAGCACATAGTAAGGGTTCAGTAAACGTTAGTTCCCCTTTTAAAGGATTACCTCTTCCTGGGAGCTAATTATTAATGACCTTGAAGGGAAACTCCCTCATTCCTCAGAGCATTCGTTCAATATTACTTGGACCAGAACCTGGAAGTGGAAGGTAAAGGGGCAACTATGCTGTATGATTTACTGTAAACCAGACTCCGGGTGTTCAAAACAAAAGTTGTTACTCCCCCACCCCCCAAACCAGCTCCTCCTAACTTCCCCGTTTGTATTGCAGATGTCCCTGGCTCCTCCCACTCCTTCCATCTAGCTTGTTACCTGGTTTCAATGTTTTTAAAACCTTTTGACCTTTTAAAACCTTTTTGACCAGGACGCAGGACACATAGGCGTCTGGTGTGACACAAAAGCTTCGTTAAAAAAAAATACTTGTGTGGGAGCACCTGAATGACTCAGTCAGTTGAGCGTCTGACTCTTGATTGCAGCTCAGGTTATAATCTCACGGTTCATGAGATCAAGCCCCGCATCAGGCTCTGCAACAAGTTCCATGATGACAGCACAGAGCCTGCTTGGGATTCTGTCTCTCCCTCTCTCTCTGCCCCTCCCCCACTCGTGCTATCGCTGCCTCTCTCAAAATAAATGATAAAAACAAAAAGTCTACAGGACACCAGGTGGAAATGCCTAGTAGATAGATGCTAAGTCTGATGCTAAGGGAGAGGACTGTGCTGGGGTATAGATTTGGAGGTTGTCAGTGTAGAGAGATGGTACTTTATCCCTTGAAAGTGCAAGGGATGAGCTGGGGAGAGGGTAGTGTGAGAAAATCACACCAAGTCAAAGAGAAAACTCTGGGAGCACCAGTATTGGGGGTGAGCAGATAATTCAGATTCCCCAAAAGACTAAGAGACAATGTTTAGAGAGATTTAAAAGGAAACAGGACAAAGTCAAGTTAAAGAGACTACGGGCATGCAGGATCCTGGGGAGGTAAGAGGTTTTTTGTTTTTGTTTTTGCTTTTGTTTTTTAAGCTAGGTTGGGGCGCCTGGTGGCTCAGTCGGTTAGGCATCCGACCTAGGCTCAGGTCGTGATCTCGCAGTTCGTGAGTTCGAGCCCTGCGTCGGGTTCTGTGTTGACAGCTCAGAGCCTGGAGCCTTCCTCAGATTCTGTGTCTCCCTCTCTGCCTCTCCCCTGCTTGCTCGCTCTCTCTCTTTCTCTCAAAAACAAACATTAAAAAATAAAATAAAAATAAAAAATCTAGGTTAGTTGGAACCACTAAATCAATATTCATTTCATGACTCACTACTGTGTGGTAACTTGCAAAATTTTAAAAACACACAAAATTCTACAACCTTACCTGCATTATCTCTCACCTGGGCTCTTGCAATACCCCCCCCACCAATTTTCCAGCTGCCTATCAACCTAACCCCTGCCCTGTCCTTTATACACACCCTACCTGTCCTTGCCAGCAGCCCCAGGGCTGACTAAATCTCCAAATCCCTGCCCTGTGGTGGGGCCTCACCTTAATGTTCTAGCTCTTTCTCTCTCTGCACACCACCAGGCACCCTCTCTGGCACCCAACACCCACAGTGCTGCCTCTCCCAATAGATCCCTGGTTGTAGGCAGGTGGCAATGTCTCCAGGGAAGGCGAACCGGTTAAGGTAATCCATTTCCCTTTGCTGCAGATTAAGAAGGGTGTGATTCTGTTTGGGGGCGTATCAGGAAAGAGAAGCAGCCGCCTCCCCTTTCTTCCTGAGGCTCTGGTAGCCGGGAGGAGGAACTAAGAGCAACAGCCACCTCTGCGGGACAAGTAATGCTGACAACAGAGCATGAAGAACAGAGGCGCCTGGCTGGCTCGGTCAGTTAAGTGTCTGGCTCGATCTCAGCTCAAGGCATGATCTCATGTCATGGTTTGTGGGATCCAGCCCCTTGTCGGGTTCTGCACGGGGCCTGCTTGGGATTCTCTCTCTCCCTCTCTCTGTGCCCCTTCCCCCCTCTCTCAAAATAAATAAACGTTTTAGAAGAAAAACTGTCAAGGCAAAACCAACACTTAAAAAAAAAAGCATGAAGAATGCCTTGATGACGTTGTTCCCTGAAACCATCCACCTGCAGACTTTTGGTTCAGTACGAGATAAACTGACCTAATTGTTTCAGCCACTTGTAGATCAGTATCGTGTTACTTGAAGCTAATAACTTCCTCCTTAATACATCCACTCAGGAGACAGACTGGGTGACTTAAAGTTCCCCATACACGTTCCACACTGTCTCACCTCTGCACCTTTGTGTCTGCCGGTCCCTTTCCCTAGGATCCCCTCCAAATGAATTCTCACCTCTCAAGGGCCAACAAGGGTGTCTCCTGCCCCAAGAAGCCCCCCTCTCTGCCAAGCCAGAGCATCCTGGCCCTTTTGCCAAACACTTGATTCGTATCTCTCTCAAAATACAATCTGTCTTCAACTATGGGGCTTTTTGTTTTGTTTTGTTTTGTTTTGTTTTGACCACATGGCTTTGTCCCCTTATTTGACTCTGGGGATCTGGAAGCTACCAACTAAAATATATCAAAAATCCATTCCCGGGGGCACCTGGGTGGCTCAGGCGGTTGAGCATCCGACTCTTCGGCTCACGTCATGATCTTGTGGTTCGTGGGATCAAGCCCCGCATCGGGCTCTGTGCTGACAGCGTGGAGACTGCTTGAGATTCTTTCTCTCCCTCTCTCTCTGCCCTCTCCCTGCTTGTGCTCTAAACAAATAAATAACTGCATTAAAAAAAAAAAAGACAACAGGGAAAAAGCAAGTCGCAGAGTGAAAGCAAATATTTTCAAAACATATAACTAACAAAGAACTGGTATCCAAAAAAAAAAAAAAAAAAAAAAAAATATATATATATATATATATATATATATATATATATATATATATATATAAATTCCTAGAAAGTAAGAAAAAGGCAGGCAAACCAACTGAAAAAAAAATGGGCAGAGGATTGGAATAAGCACTTCACCTAAAGAGGGCATTTAAATGACCAATTAGCAGATGAAAATGCGTTCTTTTATTAGTCATCAGAGAAATGCAAATCAAAATCTATGATGTGATAGCACCACACAGACATGAGAACAGCTGAAGTGAAAAAGACATAATATCAATCAATAAACCTGGAGTGTTGGCAAAGATGTGGAACTCTCACACTTGCTTGTGGAAGTGGGGATTGGTGGAATTACTTTGGAAAACCACCTGGCAGTATCGACTAAAGCTGAGCATATGTATCCTCAGTGAGCCAGCCATCCCACCCCTGGGTGTAAATTCAATAGAATGCAAACATACGTGCACTAAAAAACATGGAATATGTGTATAAAGTTGGGAGTATGCAGTAGTTTTTGATTTATAAAAACTGCAGCTTCCCAGAGTCAAACCTCCTACCAGAATGTTCATAGCGGTGTCCTTTGTATAAGCCAAAACATGGGATATCTCAAATGTCAAAAGATTGTATATGGAATAAGCTTCAAATACATCCAGCATCATGGAGGAATTTCACAAACATAATGTTGAGGGAAAGAAGCCACATGATTTATATAAAGTGTAAAAATAGACAAAAGAATATAGGGGGATAAAAATCAGATTACCTTTAGGGACTAGAAACTGAAGGGGAACGGGAGCCTTTTGGAATGCCGGTTTCTGTGTTTTTGTGGCTTGTTTTGTTTTTGGTTTCATTTTGTTTTGTTTTTAGCTCTGGGTACTAAACATGTGTGTGCACTTAGTAAAAATTCATCAAATTGCACATTTATTATTTGCGCTTTTCTGTTTGTTATATTTCAATAAAAGTTTACATCCAAGTGTAATTCTCCGAGTCACCTGAATTAGATATGCATCATATAAGGTTTGAATGTTTATTTAGTGATATAATCTATTCTATTTAGTCTTCAAAGTTGTTCACTTCCCAAACGTAGCCCGGATCTCCATGAAAGGGCTGCTGATTCTTGCATAGACCATTCTGGGCAAGGAGCACAAGACGTCTCTTTGCTTCCCCTCCCCAGGAAGAGATCAGAGGGGACAAGAATGGGTAGAGGGAAGGTAATTGGTCCTCCTAATGTCACTTGGGCAAAAGTTTTGGATTTTTTCCCCCTGCTTTTATGTTACATTGTCTTACTGTCTTTTTAAAAGATATTACACAGGGGCACCGGGGTAGCTCAGTCACTTGAGTGCCTGACTTTGGCTCAGGTCATGATCTCATGGTTCATGAGTTCGAGCCCCCACATAGAGTTCGCTGCTGTCAGCACGGAGCCTGCTTTGGATCTTCTGTTCCCCCACCCCCCCGCCTCTGCCCCTTCCCCGCTTGTACTCTCACTCTCAAAAATAAATAAATCTTTAAAAATAAATAAATTATAAATAAATAAATGGTATTACACAATTAAAATTATAAGGCAAATGATCAAAATAAGAAACTATTCAATCTGAAATTCAGAATACTTGGGTTCACGTTCCGACACTGCTACGTATTACATATGTGTATCTCAGTTTACTTCTGTAAGAACAGTTTTGTGCAAAATAAAGTTCAAAGTACTGCTCTCACAAGGTTGTTGTGAAGATGAAATTGTATAAATCATAGGGAAAAGAGAAAGTGTTACACAACGGAAATGACTTTTTTTCCACAGTGGAAGATATGATAAAGTGGACAATTGATTCTGTAGGTTGAGATGAAATGTGATTGCCTAAGAAACCACCTCAAGAAGAAAACCCCTAGATGTTTTCTAAAACCATCCTCAGAGCACCTGGCTGGCTCAGTCAGAAGAGCCCGTGACTCTTGATCCTAGGGTTGTGGGTTCGAGCCCCACGTTTGGTGTAGAACTTTCTTGAAAAAAAAAAAAAAAACTTAAATAAAATAATCCTCTATCTGATTAATTTAGGTATAACAATAGGAAATAGAAGTTTTAGATTTTCGAGCGCAATTTTAAAACTCCACTTCAACAGGGTAGCACCAACGTTCAAATCACATTTCCAACAGGTGTCACCCTAACCCCCTTGATTGTGGGTTTGAGCAAACCTCTGTGACTAACTTCTCACTCACTGCTCCAGGTAATGACATCAAATGTAAACACTCAATTACCGTGTGTTAATCCGGGACTTCTTTTCCGGCTCTTCAGATTTCACAACGGGATGTTTCAACTCCTTGTTGTATTTTACTCAGAATGCAGACCCGAACGAACGACGGGTTGCCTGTGTAATGGAGGTCTCAACTCCACCCCCAGTTCAACGAACATTTTTTGGGGGGGGTGTGTGGCAAAGCTCACATAGCATAAAATTCACCATTTTAACCGTTTTAAAGTGTACAATTCAGTGGTGTTTGGTACATTCGCAGTGTTGTGCAACTATCACCACTATGTAGTTCCAGAACCTTTTCAACACCCTAAAAGGAAACCTTGTACCCTTTTGGCAGTCATTCTCCTGCCCGCCCCTCCCAGCCCCTGGCAACCAGGAATCCACTTCCTGTCTCTATGGATTTGCCTATCCTGCACATTTCACATAAATAGGTCAACCAACTGGGCGTGCCTGGGTGGCTCAGTCTGTGAAGCATCTAACTTTGGTTCAGGTCATGATCTTGCGGTTTCGTGAGCTTGAGCCCCGCTTTGGGTAAAACATGAGCCCTGTTTCTCTCTCCCTCCCTGTCTCTCTCTCTGCCCCTCATTCACTTGCGCCCTCTCTCTCTCTCTCTGAAAAAAAAAAAGTCGGGGTGCCTAGGTGGCTCAGTGGGTTAAGCATCCGACTTCAGCTCAGGTCATGATCTCATGGTTCATGGGTTCAAGCCCCTCTTCGGGCTCTGTGCTGACAGCTCAGAGCCTGGAGCCTGCTTCGGATTCTGTGTCTCCCTCTCTCTCTGCCCCTTCCCCACTTGCGCTCTCTCTCTCTCAAAAATAAATAAACATTAAAAAAATTTTTTTAAAAAAGCGATTGATCAGCATTTTGGGGGCCCAGCACTTGCTAAGCACCAAGAATACAAAGATGAATATGACAGTCTTCTGTTAACAAGGTCACTGACAACTGGGACAAATAGATTTTAAAAAATGATAGTGCAATGTGATGATTATTGTAACAGAAATATGAGCATTGTGAGGAAATAGATGCGGGAGATAGGGCAAACTGTAAGAAGTAAGATTTGATGGTGCCTGAGTGGCATAGTTAAGTAGCCAACTCTTGGTTTCAGCTCAGGTCATGATCTCACAGTTTCGTGGGTTGGAGCCCCCCCACATCAGGCTCTGTGCTGCCAGTGCAGAGCCTGCTTGGGATTCTCTGTCTCCTCTCTTTGTTCCTCCCCTGCTCGCTCTATCTCTGTCCCTCTCAAAATAAAGAAATAAACTTAAAAAAAAAAAGTAAGATTTGAATATAGGCATAGAGGCAAGAGTTTGCTAGAACAGTGGGGCTGGGCAAGAGGGCAGGGTAGAGGAGGTGGGAGCTGCAGTAGTAGAGAAGTAGCTGGAGCAAGGCACAAGAGCAGAGAGTTGGACAGCTCTGTGCTCACAGGAGGTTGACAAAGCACACCCCAAGCATGTTTCCACCCTAGGGCCTTTGCATTTGCTGGCCCCTTTTCCTGGGACACTCTTCTTTCAGGTCGGTGCCTGGTAGGCTCAACCCCTTCCTTCAGATCTTTGCTTCAATGTCACCTCCTCAGAGAGGGCCTCCTTCACCTCCCTATCAAAACAGCATCTTTATAATAAACTTTTTAAATAAAGTTTTAATAAACTTTATTAAAGAAAAACAACAGCATCTTCTGTCCCTCTCTATCTTCTTACTCTGTACTCCTTTTCAGCCTTTATCACTCTGGTACCATATTGTATATAGGTATATGATTCTCTGTTTATTTTCTGTCTCCCCCACTTGAAGGTAAGCTGTACAAAGGCAGACTCTTTGCTTTGTTTATAGTTATATTCCCAGCACCCATAACAATTCTTGGCACATAGTGTAAGCCCCATACATTTTAATGATTGGAGAAGCAATCACTTTGGCAGCATTGCGGTGGGGAGTCCCTCTGGGTTCTGAGCTGCTTCCTGCTGAAGTCAGAGCAATATTGAAAGCACCAAGCAATAGGTAAACTCGATCAGATTCTTCTGATTGGCTGTCACAGACTATGAGTCTGGAGTGCTCTCTTGTCCAGCGAGAGCAGACGCAGAGTTGAATACAAGAGAGGCTAACGTCCAGAAGGAGACAAGAGCCACTAACAGGGGTTTCATCTTCGTGTTTCTTGAGCTCACAAGGTATTACCCACCGTGTGAATGTGAAGAAAACAATCAGATAGCAATTAACCGGTGTGTGTAAGAACAAAGGGTCTGGGAGGCAAGTGGAGTTTGTGATAATATATTGGCATCAGGTGGAAAGTAATTTCCTGCAGCTGACATAAGTTACTTGTGATTCCATTACAATATCTCACTAGCTAACCTCAGGCACTTTTGCCCCGTGATGGTGACTTTCTGCCCTAAGCTTTCCTCTAACCCATTTATATAAACAGCACCTATTTCCCCACAATTGGCTGCTTGATTTTCCGATGTTTCCCGTCCCTGCCTATTATTTCCCTTCAAAAGGAAAACATTTTTGTGATCCCAAGTCCTCTCACCTTATTGTTTATTATTTTTTACCTGTATTCATTTTTTCGTTTATTTTACAAGTATGTTTTGAGTCCCTGCTACGCAGCAGGCAGGTGCCGGGATGCAGCAGAGGACAGAGCGACCTGTCCCTGCCCTCAGGAAGCTGAGATGAGTAAGGGAGACAGGAAACCAGTGAGCAATTACAGGCGATTCAGGTACTTGAAAATCCTAGCATTAAAGAGGGGAAACTCTCTGGACACAAAGATACTCATAGTTGCATCATGTGTAACAGCGAAATATTGGTCACAATCGATGTCCGACAACAGGGAAATATACATATCTCATGGAATATTGCAGAGCTATTAAAATGATGTCATGGGGCGCCTGGGTGGCTCAGTCGGTTGAGCGTCCAACTTCGGCTCAGATCATGATCTCGTGGTCTGTGAGTTCAAGCCCCACGTCAGGCTCTGTGCTGACAGCTGGGACCCAGGAGCCTGCTTTGGATTCTGTGTCTCCCTCTCTTTCTCTGCCCCTCCCCCACTCATGCTCTGTCCCTCTCTGTCTCAGAAATAAACATTAAAAAATAATAAAATAAAATGATGTCATGATACATCTATAACAATATGATAAGGGATATTATGTGAAGAAAGTAAAAGAAAAAATTATATGAAAAAATATGATCCCAATGATATATAAAAAAATGTATGGAAGTCCAGAAGAAAATCTAGGAAAATGTTAATAAAGACTGATAGTAGGACAATTGAAAGGATAATATTAGGTTGAACTGCATGCCGTTACTTTTTTTTTAAGGTTTACTTATTTATTTTTGAGAGAGAGAGAGTGCACATGTGCCCTGGTTGTGGGGTGTGGCGGGGGGGGGGGCTAGGGGTCGGAGCTGGAAGGGGGAGGGGCAGAGAGGAAGGGGAGAGAGGGAGAGAGAGAATCCCAAGCAGGCTCCATGCCAATGAGGGACTCCATCTCACCAACGATGAGATCGTGACCGGAGCCGAAATCAAGAGTGGGATGCTCACACAACTGAGCCAAACAGGCACCCCAACTTTTGTAAGTCTACTTCATACCATCAACCAAATATATTGATGAAAGGGGTCCAAGGCAGACTTGGATTCAAATCCCAGCTCCAATACTATGTACCATCCAGTATGCATCATCTCAGTTGTGTAACCTGAGTAGTAAATTTACTTTGTCTGGGGCCTCCGTTGCCTCGACTATAAAATGGACATAAAAATAGTTCAGACTTCAGGGTTGTATTTAAGATTAAATGCAATAATGTCTGACATACGTTCATCTCTGAATAAATGGTGGTCATAATTGTAAGGTGCCGTTTTCTTCCTTCTTTATTGTATTTTCCAAATTTCCTGTAATTAGAGTTCAAAAAAACTATCTAGTAAACATAATTGTTTAAATTTTCAAAGGGGTTGCGATCTATTCCCCAGGGATCTGGAGCCAAGTCCAGGGCTGGGAATGTGGTTGAAAGCTTTCTTCCAACCCCTGCGGTGGCTGGACTCCGCTCCACAGACAGTGACCCTGAGAGCAGGGCTTGATGTTTGTGCTTGGTGGACCCTGGGAGCTTTGTTTACAGAGGACACTCGGTCCCAGGGCCTGAACTGCCCCCTCACCTCTGCAGCTGCTACAGACTGAGCCCACGAAGAAGGCTGCCTCAGCCCACCCTGCCCCTCACAGCCTGGCCCCTGATCCCAGTCACAACAGCCTTTGGCACAGTTATCTTCTTCCCTTAAAAGCAGCCTCTGGTTCCCGAACACAGGCCCGAGCTGAACCCTGATCATGTCCCATGCCCACGGAGTGGGCTGTAGCATTTCTGTTTGTGGTGATGAAATAGTTGTGGAAACTGTTGTGATAGTTGCGTGGCATCGTGAATGTATTCAATGCCACTAAATCGTACACTTAAAAATGGCTAAAGGGGCCGATTTTACGTTATAGAGATTTTACCACAATTTTTTGAAAAGTGAAAAAAAACCACACAAAACAAAACCCAGACGAAAGAGGGCAGGGTTGACCTGTGGGATTTGGTGACAGAACCTGGGCTGACACCAGGAGGCCTCTATTTTGACCTCCATTCGGTCCCTTTGGCTCTTTGACCCTGGGTAACTTAACTCCTCTGAGGATAGATAACCCGCTGCCCTCAGGGCAGTCATGGAACTCAAATGTGACCAAATGGTGTGAAACTCTCTGTAAAACAATCAATAATTCTTAATTAGTATTATCGCCTTAACCTTGCCCCATAAAAGAAACCCATTACAAACAAAATACAATAGTACCTTTTTTTTTTTTTTAATATTTATTTAGTGCCTGAAGACCTTAAGGCTTGGAATTCTGCATAATGGAAACCTCCAGAAATAAGGACAGGTGGAGGGCAAACAAAAGGAATCTCTCAATCTCTGGCTCCTCACCAGGAAGGAGATGCTGTGTTTTTCCTGGTGTTGTGGGGAAGGTGCATATTCAAAGGTGCATAATCTAGGAGGGCTTGGTGTGTTGCCTTGGCACTGGGCAGCAGAGAAATGATGTCCTTGCCCTGTCCTGTCTTTGCCCCCCTACCTCCCCCCTCCTCTTGCCTTCCTGTCTTAGGTTGCCTTTCCCATCTGTCTCTTGGGAGATTTATTTCTGTCTCTTTTTTCATCTTAAGCAGCGGAAATGAATCATCTTTCAGCCTGTTTGGTAAACAGCCCCATGCCCTCTGACCCCCGCTGGGCTCTCTCTGGCTCCTCTGGAGCTGCCCCTGGGCTAGGTCTCACCACCCCCCCCCCCCCCCCCACACACACACACAGTCAAGACCCTCCTGGCTGGTTATTTTTGGTAATGTCCCTCTCCTCCCAGGCATGGAGGCTTGACCTCCTCTGCCCTGTGGAAAATGGGAAATGACACACAGCATTCCACATGATGATCCCACGAGCTGACCAGAGAGGGACAGGGAAAGCACGGGAGCCACCATGTTCTGAGGGTTCTATGTGCCACGCACCCACTGGCACATCTCAGTGACCCTATTAAGTGGGTCTTCCCAAATCCTCATTTTCCAGAGGAGGAGTACAAGGCTCAGAGAAGTGAAGGAATATGCCCAAGGCCACTGAGCTGGTAAGGGGTGGAGCCAAGATTCAAAACCTGTGTTCTTGGATTCATTCCATGATACCATGCTGCCCTATGTATCCACAT
Organism: Acinonyx jubatus; assembly: GCF_027475565.1. NCBI lineage: Eukaryota > Metazoa > Chordata > Mammalia > Carnivora > Felidae > Acinonyx > Acinonyx jubatus. The sequence continues at coordinate 19,618,505 of NC_069397.1, forward strand.
GTGTATATGCACGTATGTTGAACTGGGGATACAGGAGGGTCAGCTAGAACTTCGGCTGCAACGATCAGGATGAAAATGGAACATCCTTGCGCATTAAGCTATATGCATATGACAGATGGGTGTTTACCTACGGAGGGGAGGACAAGCGTGAGCAGCGTGTGCTTTCCCAGGCACCTGGGGACCACAGAGAAAGGGATCAACGAGGGCCAGGGATGGGGGAGGGAGACCCCAGATTCCAGACCACCTGAACCCTGCCCACACCTCACAGCGATGGAACCTCGCAGATAAAAGTGCCTAGTTGATGGGGCGCCTGGGTGGCGCAGTCGGTTAAGCGTCCGACTTCAGCCAGGTCACGATCTCTCGGTCCGTGAGTTCGAGCCCCGCGTCGGGCTCTGGGCTGATGGCTCGGAGCCTGGAGCCTGTTTCCGATTCTGTGTCTCCCTCTCTCTCTGCCCCTCCCCCGTTCATGCTCTGTCTCTCTCTGTTCCCCCCCCCAAAAAAAAGTGCCTAGTTGAGTCCGCGTTGGTGAAACCACGCTTCCTGGTGAACACAGTCATGCAACTATTGGACTTCTAAAAATGTGCAGGTGCTGTTTCTAGGAATTATGTGGGATACAGAAATAAATCTGCTGACGTCAAACTATCCAGCGAGGCCACGTGTGTATTGGAGGTGTGGGAGGGATTAATATAAATACATAAATAACCGATGCAGCGTAGATAGAAAATGCTCAGGGCCAAAGGGATGGACGGATCCTGTAACAGGGTTCTAGCAGGACCAGAAGCTGGAGAGATTGCTCTAGGCTGGGTATTGAGGAGGGCTTCCTGGGGAGGTCTCTAAGTAGATGTAAGCGCTACATCAGTAGAAAGCTTTAACGGAAGTTAGATCCTGTCTAATTTTCCACGGAGCCCAGAGACACAGACATGCCCTTATTCCCCTTTTACAGAGGTGGAAACTGAGGCCAGAGAGGTCGACTGGGATGTCCACAGTCCCGCAGCTAGCAAGCGGCCGACGGGTTTTTGCTCTTGGGCCAGCCAGCGTGAGGGTCTCCCAGTCCCGCACTCGGGTCCTCCCCGCGGGACGGGCTCCAGCTGGGCGCAGAGTGGCTGGAGCTGGGGCCGCCGGCACGCGCCGGGGGCGGGGCCGAAGGGCCGGAGGGGCGGGGCTGGCTGGCTGGCGGCGGCGCTGGCGCGCGGGAGGCGCAGGGTCTGAGTCTCTTTCCACCTGCCGGCGCGAGCGCAGCGCCATGGGCGGCCGCCAGCCGGGGGACCGCCGGGCTGAGCCCCGCTGAGCCCACCGGGCCGGCCATGGGCGACCGCGAGCGCAACAAGAAGCGGCTGCTGGAGCTGCTGCAGGCGGCGGGCACCGGCAACTCTCACTGCGCCGACTGCGGGGCGGCGGGTAAGGGCGCGGCGGCCCGGAGCAGGACCCCTGCCCTTCTCCCCTCCTTCCAGACCCGGTCCCGTCCCGGGCCCCCGCCGGACTCGGGCGTGACCCTTCTGACACCTTCGCACCCAGCCCGCGAATCTCCGACCCGCGCCCCTGGCCGAGCTCTCCACATCCGATGCGGCGCCCACCCGAACCCAGATCCCCTGACCTCCCCACTCTGGACCCCTACACTAGACCCGGACCCGGATGCCCTGACCGTCTCGATCGCCTCCCAGCCAGACACGTCCCCCCCTTCCCCCCCAGACCTCAGTCCCTGACGTCTTCATCCGGACCTGGTCACCTCCCACGCTCTCGGACCCAAACATCCCCCACACCGAGGGGTCCAGGCCCACGGCTCCTGACCTTCCAGTGACCCCTTCCCTGCCCCCGGACGCCCCGGGTCCTCCCACGTTCCTGTCGCGCAGCGCGCGGACCCTGCGGACGTCCAGGGGCCCTGCGGCGCACTTCCCCACCTGCAGCTCCCCAGCTTGGCGTCCCGGGGTCGGCCCCTCCCTCCGCGCTCTCCTCTCGGTTCCCCGGAGTCTTGTCACTTCCACTTCGTGCTCGCCGCAACTTCTCGCCCCGCATCCCTACACTCCTTCCAGGATCATCCTGGTCGCCTCCGTGCCTTGGCGGGTGGGCTGACCAGAAGGTTGCATGCGGGTATCTTAGTTAACAAGGTGGGGGGGGGGGGGGACCGAGAGAGAAAGGTTTCTCAGCCTGGGCAGCGCTGGGCACCTCCGCATGAATTCTAACCGCCAAGCCCGCCTCTCCCAGCACCCCCAGCCCAGCCCTGGTCTCCGTGCCTAGCTCACCATACAACTCCCCTTCTACCCTCTTTGCCCCGCAGATCCTGACTGGGCCTCCTACAAGCTGGGCATCTTCATCTGTCTGAATTGCTCCGGCGTCCACCGCAACTTCCCAGACATCAGCAGAGTTAAATCCGTGAGACTTGACTTCTGGGATGACAGTACCGTGGAGGTAGCGAGGGGCGCGCGTGGACAGCCTTGGAACCGCAGAACCGGGGTGGAGGCGGTGGGTAGGGCGTCCAGAGCAGGAAACTGAGTTCCAGAGAGGAGCAAGAACTAGCAAGAGAAAACACAGCCTGTTAGAGTGCCTGCCTAGACAGAGGCCCTGAGTTCAAGGCCCTGAGCTTGTTATTTCCCTCAGTTTCCACATCTGTATTGTAAGGATACCACTACCCCTTCCCCCGGTTGCCTTAAGGATTAAATGTAGGCTCAATGCCTACAAAATAAATAGTCAAGTAACAGCTGCTGTTATCATTAGCTGAAGTCTTGGACTGGACTGGAACAGTATACTGATCATGGTCTGCAGTCCCCCTTCCGGCCCCCATAACCAGGAAGGGCACCATTTTGCCCTCCTGACCTATGCAAATGGATGCAATCTGGATGATAATACCGTTTTTGGCCAGAAGACCTTCAGAGAACAAGCACTTCTAAACTGTACTGGTTGGCTGAGGATTTCAAGGACTATTGGAGGAGCAGGCCCATGTTTACAGAGAGCCCACTCTGTGCCGGGCCCTGTGCTAGATGCCTTATTCGTCGGACACATAGTTACTGTAAGCTTACTAGGTGCTGGGTGTTAAGGAAAGAACAATGAATGAGATAAAGTCTCGTCCCACGGGGAGCTTACACCCTTCTAGTGCAGGGGAAAGACAGGAAACCAGTAACCAGCACATAGACCTGAAGGTTGTTTCTTTGTGCTTACAACCCCCCTGTTAAGCTTTCTTCATTTTTGCAGTTGAAATCCCGGAAGCTCACAGGGTTAAATATCGCCCAGGGGTCACTCAGTGAATAAACGGAACAGCTGGAATGTGAAATCTGCTCTGTTGGGGTCCAAAGCCCATGCAAATCCTGGGTCACAGCCCAGCAGCCCCAGGGGAGGGGAGAAGGGTTCACTCTGCTCACAGGATGTGAATTAGCAACCTGATGTCTCTTCCCACATGGGCCCTAACCCCAGATATGCCACCTCTGTTACTGAGTGCTAACTCTTGGCCAGGGCCACTCTTGGCATGTCTGCCTCTGGGTACCTCGGGCGTCATAGGGCCCCAGTGATCACCCTGACTTAAGTACTCAGTGGCGCCAGCTCTGACTTCTTCCATCCCCCAGCTACGTCTATCCGCTGCAGGCTTGCCGGGACTGGTGCTGGTGGTCCTGGCCATCTGTGGAGGGGGTGGGACAAAGTACATGCGCTTTGGAGTTGGACAGGTTTGGGTTCAAATCCTAGCTCTCCACTTTCTAGCTGTGCCACCTTGAGTAAGTCACCTAACCTCTCCGAGCCCCAGTTGCCTCACCTTTAAAATGAGGATGGCGGTATTAAAATTGTTGAGGGGATGGAATGAAGTAATGGGTAAGAACTGTGAAGGTCTCTGCCAGCGTGAGGCGTGGTTGTTACTGCACCTCAGTGTTCTGGCCTGGGGCTTCCCAGCAGCATGAATGACCAAGCCTGGGGTGCATCAAACCCCAAGTAGGAGTGTCTCCTGACTGGGTCTAGGAGCCAGTGGGAAGAGTGGCCTTCTGGGTAGACCATGGTTTCATTTCACATTTCTTCATGTTCTAATATTACCCCAACTTGCCGCTGTCTTGCAGTTTATGACCCACAACGGGAACCTCCGTGTGAAGGCCAAGTATGAAGCCAGAGTCCCTGCTTTCTACTATATCCCCCAGGCCAACGACTGTCTGTGAGTGGGTGATTTCTCGGTCTCACCTCCCCCACCCCTGTTCCATTTGTCTGTGGTGGTCTTTTCTTTTCTTAAAAAAATTTTTAATGCCTATATCTGAGAGAGAGAGAAAGCACGGGGGAGGGGCAGAGAGAAAGGGGGACAGAGGGTCCAAAGCAGGCTCCGCTCTGACAGCAGAGAACCTAACGCGGGCCTCGAACTCACAAACCGTGAGATCATGACCTGAGCCGAAGTCGGACTCTTAACTGACTGAGCCACCCAGGCGCCCCTGTGGTGGTCTTTTCTATGGACCTGGTGGATCCAGAAAGACATTTGGTACTGTCATGGAGAACACGTAGACGTGGCCTAGTTCCCTCTCTGTCTTTATTGCGTGGATTGTCACTTCACTGTCTGGGACTCAGTTTCCAAGCTGTGAAATAGGGCATTTTCTCTGTGATTCCTTTGCCTCTGATGTTCTCCTAGCCTACTGGTGGTGGCTAACTTGATAGAGAAGAAAAACGCTGGTATTTTAGTAGAGCAAATGTGTTCCAGCTACTTCCTGTGGAGTGTTGTGCCCAAGGCTGTCCCACAGGAACTCAGCATAGCTGCAACGCAGCTGTCTGGCCTCAGGTCCCTAAGTAGTAACCATATAAATAAGAGTAGCCACTAATATTCATTGAGCTTTACCTAGGTACCTGTGCTAAATGCTTATGGGCATGAATTTGTTTAATTCAACAACTCTGAGACAACACTGCCTTGATCTCCATGATACAGATGAGGTACCTGAGGCTCATAGAGACAGAACTGGGACTGACTAGCCCATCTGACACCAGGGCCTGCTGTTGGGTACCATGGCACTGGGGAAATTCAATATAAGGGCGGGAAGCTGTGAAGCATCATGAGGTTTCAGGTCCCTGCACGTGAGGGGTCAGTGTGACTTCAGCCTCTGCAGGACTGACTGCCTGAGGCTTAGCCTCCCTCCCAGGGACTCAGCCTCACTGCCAGGGTTGCTAGGCAGCGCCCCACGCCCACCCCCAGTATAAATGTGAAGAAGGTACCCTTTGGGCAGATATAGCTCATGGGGGGTATGGATTGCGGAGGGCAGGCTGTATTTCAGCCACCACTGTCTTCTAGTGTCAGCAGGAAGCTCTTGGCCAGTGCACCAACTGTACAACTGTACTTAGTACCCTGCCATTTCCCAATATTTAAGCAACCCAGGGGCTACTGATGTAGCATGGAGTGGCAGGGGAGGCACAGTATTGCACTCAGAGGATCCCAGTATCGTTTCCTGACTCTACCACTCTGTAGCTGTGAAAAGGTGGACAAGTTACCCAACTTCTCTGAATCATGGCATCATCATCTGTGAAATGTAGATAATGATGCCCATATCATGGCATGGTGGTAGAGATTAAATGAGATAATTTGTGTAAAATGTCTCACAGGCCACATGACGGGCTAGTTTTAACCCGTTTCTTTGGAATGCTGTCTGGTCCCTGGGCCAGCTGAGGGATGTGCCAGGCTTAACTCGAGAGGGTCTGGCTCACCTTGCCTCACTGCTGCCACTCAGCCCTTTGCTGCAAAGAGAAAGGAACAGGCATTTGATGAACACCTACTACGTGCTCAGCTTTCTGCCAGCACTACAGATACTACTTGCTGTGACTTTAACCACAGCCCTGTACCTTACCCGCTTTTAGCAGAACACTCACGGCTTCTTCCCTGTAATTCTAAAGGTCCTTGAAGTAGTTTCCCACCTCTAGGACCAGGCCTGGGGCCTCAGTCTCCGTTCCCTCTCCCGGCTCTGATCCTGTCACTCAGGATTCCATGGTGGGCTTGGTGACTCTCCTCAACGTGCTGGGTGTGAGGGCTGTCCATTAGGTAGGACTCTTGGTGGTAAGTGACAGAAACCCAGTTTAAACCAGCTTAGGCATGAGGGGATTTTATGGGTTCTGGGAATCAGACTGTAGGAGGGACACAGGTGGAGCCACCCTCAGGAAGGACAAGCCAGGAGCTCAAACGCTGTCAGGCCTCTCCTACTCTGTCTGGCTCTCATTCCTGCACCTTTTCCTCAGCCAGGCTTTTTTCATAGAGCTGGGAACAAGGCCACTTCCCGGTCCCTGGCCCCAGCTCTCAGCCTGACCCAGAGAGGGCTTCCAATCTATCCCTCTCTTGGTTTTGCTCCACACAGCCCAGGGCAGAGCTCTGATTGGCCAGTTCAGGCCAAGGGCCCAGCTCTAGGTCATTCCCAGTGTCTTGGAAGTAAACCTTGGAACATTTCCCTGGAAGAGGCAAAAGGGAACCAAACAGTTGAAATAAGTTTCCTGCAGGGTTCATGGAGGACAATATCTGATTAAGCTAACATTAAACTCCTGCTATGTGCTGATCGTGGTACTAGGCCCTTTTATATACATTTAAACCCCTCCTAGACCCTGAGGGGTAGGTAGGTATAATATTATTGACATATCCCCAAGTTCAGAGAAGTTAAGTAACTTGCTGTTGGTCACACAACGGATAAATCGTAGAGGAGGATGAGGTCCCAGGTGGTTGGACCCCTATGTCACTGCTCTGTCCAGTGTGGCATGCCCAGACTTTGTGGGAAAGCCACAGGAAGAGGTTCATGGACTCCCCTGGCGTCAGCTTATGAGCATGCAGTGGGGGGTGGCAGTGTAGATGGTCCAGGGGAGCCGGTTGACCTAGAGGGCTGGGCTGGGGTTGGAATAGCCCAGTAGTTTTCATAGAGCCCCTTGGGGGAAATCTTTTTCCTCAGGAGACACTGGAAGTATCTAAAGGCATTTTGGGGTGTCCTAACTAGGGGTGGGGGACTATTGGCATCTAGGGGATAGAGGCCAGAAATGCTGCTAAACCGGCTACAGAACACAGGATGCTGCCCCCTCCCCCACAACAAAGAATTAGCCCCAAGTGTAACGGTAACAAGGCTGAGAAGCCCTGGGTAGTCTGAGCAGACAGTTGTTGTGGTGCTCCCACCCTGTGGTAAGAGGATGCACCAGACACAGTTGACTAAGGGCTCTCTCTTTTTAGGGTCTTAAAGGAACAGTGGATTCGAGCTAAGTATGAAAGACAGGAATTCATGGCCGATGGGAAAACCATCTCACCCCCAGGTAAGTTCTTTTGTGGTCTGCATTCTAATGAGTCCTGGAGAATAGAGTGTCTGAGTATCAGGGCCTAATCAGGAGATATCTGCCGGCCTCACTCTGGCCACAGAGGCCAAGGTGTGGGTTCCTCTGCCTCTGAAACAGCAACATGTCAGCTGGTGGGGTTTTATGGTCTGAGTGGTTGAGAAGCATTTTTATCTCAGGTCCCCGCAGGGCCACAAGTGTGTATAGAGTCTTAGTATAAAATTGCAGGAAGACTCACCCTCTGGGCAGAGTTATTAGAAAAAGGCACCCCTGCTCCTGGTGAGGGTAGCCCCTGGTGCGGCACGAGGCTCGGGAAGGCACACGGGAGGGATTTCAGCCTCCCTTTCCACCTTTGTGTGGGGCACGACCTCATCGCTGGCCCTCGACCCCTGGCGGTTGCTGCCCAGCTGCTCTGAGTCCAAGCTGACACCGACCCAGAGTACAAAGTGCACAAAACCACTGTGAGGACCCAGCAGCAGCCGGTGTCAGCGCTCCTAGCCACCAGGAGCACGCGGTATTCTTTGGCCAGCGGGTGCCTGGAGGTCGCTCATTATTTCCGCCCTCTGGAGAGTTTCATTAGGCCGATGTCAACGTGAAGTCGGGCAGGACCATATGGGCGTCTTTCAGAATCATCCCGTTTCTCAGGGCTTAGCCTCCTTAAGGGCTTACTCTGTCTTGTGAAACAGCCAAAGAAGGAAGTTAGTGGGGGGAGCCCAAACAAAATCATAAGACATTGCGAATTTGGCTCCAGAGGGAACCCTGCGTGCTGCAGCTGATAGAGCTAAGTTAGATTTGAGAGGTTTTTAGCACGGGGTGGAGCGTTCATTCTCCCCTTAAGGAGGTAGAATCTTGAGGGTGTAGGTGTTCACTCTTTCTCATCTTTGGCGGCCAAGGTAACCGAGAAGGGTTCTTGTGGAAGCGGGGAAGAGACAATGCACAGTTCCTGAGAAGGAAGTTTGTTCTCCTGGCAAGAGAAGGCCTCCTGAAATACTATACTAAAGAAGAGGTAAGAGGCCAGACCGGCGAGGGCTCCCCTCCCTGAGCCCTGGCTCCCACCCCCCGCCGGAGGCTGCATTTAAATCAATGGTGCTGAGCCTTATGGCTAGTCTCAGACACTGAGCGTCCAGCACTACATTCTGCCGCTCTTCCTTGGTGATGCAACTCACAGAGTCCACAAAAAAACACACCTTCTCTTCGCTTCAAATCGGATTAAGCCTTGGATGATCACTTGAATTTACTTCACCTATTCATGCGCGCGAGAATTTATTTAGTGAGCACCTACTATACACTAGGCATAATTGCAAGCACTGGGGAAACAGCAGTGAACTAAACGAAGCTGCTGTTCTCACGGGGCTTTCATTCTAGTGGAAGGAGACAGGTGGTAAACCAAAACGTACGTCGATATATGACATGTGAGGTGGTAGGAGGCGCTATGAAGTATAATAAAAGAGGGCGAAGAGTCAGAGAGGATGGCGAGAGCCTGGCTGGCAACACACAGTGGTCGGGGAAGGCCCCTCTGATGACATTTAAGCAGAGAAGTGAACACAAGTGAGCAAGTCATGTGCATATGCGGGGAAAGAGTAGAAGTAGAGGGAGCACGATGTGCAGAAGCCCTGAATACGGCCGTGGCCATGGCTGGCACACACACCGCGTGCCAGTTAGAAAATGGCTCCTCTGAGACGGCGCAGCCCCGGGGCCCCAGTCTAGACGACCAGGAGCCTAGCCTGCAGTTTTCCCTTGCGCCTTAATCCGGGGACTTTTTGTTTAGTGTGCAGACTACTCGACCATAAGCCACAGCCCTGGCCTGAGTTGGGTGTGTGGTTGGTGGATTCGTAGGGCATCAAGGAAACCAAAGTGGAATGTGCAGAGGGAGCAAAGAAAAGGAGGGAAAGAGGTGAACCCATGCAGGTGAGGACCTTGTAGGGCCTAGTAAGACTCAAGATTGTTTTCTGTTTTTGTTTTTTTATTGAAACAGCTTTATCAAGACCTAAATTCACTGGGCGCCTGGGTGGCTCAGTCGGTTAAGCGCCCAACTTCAGCTCAGGTCATGGTCTCACGGCTCCTGAATTCGAGCCCCGTGTCGGGCTCTGCGCTGTGTCAGCATGGAGCCTGCTTGGGATCTTCTGTCCTCCTCTCTCTCTCTCTGCCCCTCTCCTGCTTCTACACTCCCTCTCTCTTTCTCTCTCTTTCAAAAGCAAATAAAGAATTTAAAAAATATATGTAGATTCACATACTATGCAATTTGCCCATTTAAAGCATGCAATTAATGGCTTTTAGTATATTCAGAGAGTTGTGCAACTGTCACCACAATCAATTCTAGAACATTTTCATAACCCCCAGAAGAAATCCCAAACCCGTTGGCTGTAATCCTCTATCCACTCGACCCCCAGCCCCAGGTGACCACTGCTCTACTTCCTGTCTCTCTAGATTTGCCTGTTTCGGATCCTTCATACACGTGGAATATGTGGTCTTTTGTAACAGACCTCTTTCGTTTAGCGTATGTTTTTCTTTAAGTTTATTTATTTTGACAGAGAAAGAGAGAGAGAGAGCAGGGGAGGGGGCAGAGAGATGCAGAAGGAATCCCAAGCAGGCTCCTCACCTTCAATGCAGAGCCCTACACGGGGCTCAAACCCGCCAACTGTGAGATCGTGACCTGAGCCAAAGTCAAGAGTCTGAGCCTTCACCGACTGAGCCACCTAGGCGCCATTTAGCATATAGTTTTAAGGTTCATTCATGTTGTAGCATGAATTAGTACTTTGTTTCTTTTTATTGCCAAGTGCTGGCCCACTGCATGGATATTTATTTCATCTGTTCACTTGGTTGATGGACATTTGCGTTTTCACTTTTTGGGCAAGTGTGAATAGTGCTGCTAATAAACATAGGTATACAAGTTTTCATATAGACATCTGTTTCCATTTTTCCTGGGTCTATACCTAGAAATGGAACATACCTGGGTCATATGGTAACTCTGTACTTAATATTTGAAGGAACTGCCACACCGCTTTCCAAAGTCGCTGCACCATCATATGTTGTGAAGGTTCCAGCAATGTGTGAAGGTTCCAGTTGCTCCGCTGTTACCCGATTTTCTGCTGTAGCCACCTTGGTGGGTCTGAGGCAGTATCTGATTGTGATTTTGATTTACATTTCCTTGGTGGCTAATGATGTTGGGTGTCTTTTCATGGGCTTATTGGCCATGTGTACATCATCTTTGTAGAAATGTCCGTTCACTGCCTTTTCCTATAGTTTAATTATCTTATGTGGCTTTTTGTTATTGAGTTTTTATAGTTCCTTATTCTAGATAGAGGTCTATATTGGATAGATGATTTACAAAAAAAGTTAGGCTTTTTGGATTCTACTCTGAGATGAGAAGCCACAGGAAGGTTTTGAGCAGAGAAGTGATATAATTTGATTTAGACTTTTTACCTTTTGGGAATGAAAGTCTTGTGATGGGTGAACATTTTGTGGGGACAGTTTCTTCTCTTTCATTTCATTTATTCATTTTATTTTTTAAATATTTATTTATGTATTATTATTATTTTTTTAATTTACATCCAAGTTAGCATATAGTGCAACAATGATTTCAGGAGTAGATTCCTTAATGCCTCTTACCCATTTAGCCCATCCCCCCTCCCAAAAATGTTTATTTTTGAGACAGAGAGAGAGAGAAAAAACACTAGTGGGGGAGGGGCAGAGAGAGAGGGAGACACAGACTCTGAAACAGGCTTGAGGCTCTGAGCTGTCAGCACAGAGCCTGATGCGGGGCTCATATCTGGGAAAGTGAGATCATGACCTAGGCTGAAGAAGGACGCTTAACTGACTGAACCACCCAGGCCCCTCCATACCCCCCACCCCAGCCAAAATTTTATTTTTAAGTAATCTCTACACTCAATGAGAGGCTCAAACCCACAACTCCAAGATCAAGAGTCACATGCTCTTACCAAGTGAGCCAGCCAGGCGCCCAGACTTAAACTTTTTTTTTTTTTTCAACATATGAAATTTATTGTCAAATTGGTTTTCATACAACACCCAATGCTCATCCCAAAAGGTGCCCTCCTCAATACCCATCACCCACCCCCCATCAACCCTCAGTTAGTTCTCAGTTTTTAAGAGTCTCTTATGCTTTGTCTCTCTTCCACTCTAACCTCTTTTTTGTTTCCTTCCCCTCCCCCATGGGTTTCTGTTAAGTTTCTCAGGATCCACATAAGAGTGAAAACATATGGTATCTGTCTTTCTCTGTATGGCTTATTTCACTTAGCATCACACTCTCCAGTTCCATCCACGTTGCTACAAAAGGCCATATTTCATTCTTTCTCATTGCCACGTAGTACTCCATTGTGTATATAAACCACAATTTCTTTATCCACTCATCAGTTGATGGACATTTAGGCTCTTTCCATAATTTGGCTATTGTTGAGAGTGCTGCTATAAACATTGGGGTACAAGTGCCCCTATGCATCGGTACTCCTGTATCCCTTGGGTAAATTCCTAGCAGTGCTACTGCTGGGTCATAGGGTAGGCCTATTTTTCAGACTTAAACTTTTTAAAGGAGCACTCTGGCTACTGTTGGGTTCAGGGTGGGGCAGGGAGGGGGCAAGAGTAGAAGGAGAGAAAGCAGTTAGGAAGCTATTGCAATAATCAAGCGAGGAATCAGGGCGCCTGGCTCAGTTGGTAGGGTCAACTCAGGGTCGTGAGTTCGAGCCCCACATTAGGCACAGAGTTTACTTAAAGAAAATAAAAATAAATAAATTTTAAAAAAATCAGATGAGGAATAAGGGTGGATTAGACCAGGCCGATGGTGAAGGAGGTGGTCAGAGGTGGTCTGATTTTGGAAGTAGAACCAACAGGATTTATGGATTGATTGGCTGTGAGGTGTGAAAGTAAGGAGAATCCAGGGTAGTTCCCAGCTTTTTGCCCTACAGAACTAGAAGGACAGAGTTTCCATTTGCTGAGATGGCAAAGACTTGGCTCCCTGAAGGGATGATCAGGAGGCTTTTTTGGTTTGAGATGCTTATTAGTCATCTAGGGGGAAACATTGAGAAGGAAGTTGGATATGTGAGTCTGGAAGTTTGGGGAGAGTCTGGAGCTGGAGTCCTCAGCACTGAGACTGTGTTGTTGTTGTTGTTTTTAATGTTTATTTATTTATTTTTGAGTGAGAAAGGGAAAGAGAAGCAGAGAGGGAGGGAGAGAGAATCCTAAACAGGCTTCACACTGTCAGCACAGAGCTGGATGCAGGGCTTGAACTCACTGGGAGATCATGACGCGAGCTGAAACCAAGAGTCAGACACTTAACCGACTGAGCCACCCTGGCGCCCCAGCACTGAGACTGGTTTAACAATGGGACTGGCTGGGATCACCTGGGTAGGGAGTGCGGGTAGATGAGAAAAGAAGCCCAAGGACTGAAGTTTTTTGGTTTTGTTTTGGTTTCCTATCCAAAAAAAAAAAAAAAAATGTGTTTGCTGGAATAGTTTCCCACTCATCTTAATTCAGGGGGCTTTAGTGCTGCTTCTGTTGGGGGAGCATCCTCCTGTAAGTCTTGCTTGTCGTCCTGTAGGTGGGCAGTGGGCAGCCAACCCACACCACCGTTTGTCCACGGCTAAAGACGGTGGTGATTTTGTAGCATCCTGGGCACGGCACGTCCATGAAGTGGGAGCTGGGGCTCTGCACCAGGGGGCTTCTTCTTGCCCTCCCTCTTCTCTTCCGGGGATGGGTGGAGGAGGTTCTTTGCAAGAAGCATGTTCTTGGGGGGTGGGGGGGTTGTCACCACTGGGAAGGAGCGAGAGCAGAAATCCTACAACCGAGTAGTTTAGTACTTGTTGCTGAATGACAAACCACCAAAAACTCAGTGTCTTAAAACATCAGGTTATTATTTCTCTCAGTCCTGTGGGTCGGGAATTGGGGAGGCCTTGGCTGCTGCGGTGTGCTCCATGTGTGCATCCGTCGGCTCACTCACCCTGCTGCACTGCCGGGTGAGAAGGCCCAGGAAGCCTTCGCTCATGTGTCTGGTGCATGGCTGCAGGTAGCCTCTGTCTCTCCATGTGCTGGTTCTGCGTTCAGGAGGCTGGCTTGAGCTTCCTTGCAACATGGCAGCTGGTCTCCCCCAAGCACAGGTGGGTGCTGCTTGGCCTCTTAAATGCTAGGTCAGGAACTACCTTATGTCAATCAAAGCACCTTGAGCAGCCAGCACTGATGCAAGGGAAGGGGATATAGACTCCCCCTCTTTATGGGTATAATGGCGCGTGCATACTGGGAGGGAAAGAATTGGTAAGGACCATCTTTGGAGATTATTTACCACACCGAGCCCTGAGACACTCCAATATTTAGAGGGCAGAAGGAAGAGACATTTCCAGCAGAGAATGTGAAGGAGTGGCCAACAAGGGCAGAAAAGGACAAGCTCTGAGCACTTTAGCCATGACCTGACTCCATTTCCTGTATGTAGGCCTTTTTATTAAAAAAAAAGAAAAAAAAATTGCCCCTGTTTAAAAAAAAAAACAAAAAAAAATTGCTCTTCTAGATGGACCAGAGCAATGCCAGCAGGTCTCCAGTGTGACTGCAGCCTGGGGCCAAGTGGTGAAACATGGTGGGGCGGGTGAAGAGTATTAACCCTCCAAGTGAGAGTCAGGGATTTCTTCTCAGTCTTCAACGTAAAGCACTGAAAAAAGTTGTAGGTGCAAAACGCAGCAGGAGGAGAGGCAGCTGCAGAGTTAGGAGCAGCTGCTGTGATTTGGCCTCGAGGAGGGACTCATCCTTGGCTAGCAAAAGACGGTCTGTTTCCCAGTCCTCAGCCAGTTCAGTCTAAAACAGTCTAAAAACAGAATGAGTTGCTTTCGTTCTTTATTTCTTTCCCCAAAGGGAAATTGTTTAAGGTTTGTTTGTTTATTATGCGAGCAAGGGAGGGGCAGAGAGAGAGGGAGAGAGAGAATCCCAAGCAGGCTCCACGCTCAGAGCAGAGCCCGATGTGGGACTTGATCTCATGACCGTGAGATCACGACCTGAGCCAATATCAAGAGTGGGAAGTTTAACCGAGTGAACTACCTAGGCACTCCCAGAGGGAAAGTTTTTAAATTGTAGAGGTAATTCATTTTTATGTAAAAATTTTGGGTAATACAAAAGAATAAATATAAAGAAAGTGAAACTCAACATAATAAAATAGTAATACCCAGGACACATTAAAAAAAAAAACTGTACAAAGTTGGGCTGGGGTGCCCGGGTGGCTCAGTTGGATGAGCGTCCAACTTCGGCTCAGGTCATGATCTCGCGGTTTGTGGGTTTGAGCCCCGTGTTTGTGGGGTTGAGCTGTGCTGACAGCTCAGAGCCTGGAGCCTGCTTCAGATTCTGTGGCTCCCTCTCTCTCTGCCCCTCCCCCACTCATTCTCTTTCTCTCTCAAAAATAAACGTTAAAAAATAATAACAATAAAAAACCTACAAAGCAAAAAGAAAAGGAGAACCCATTGGAAAAATAGGTAAAGAAAATAGACTGGCAGTTCACAGAAAAGGAAGCCAAAATGATCATCAATATAAGAGATGCTCAATCTCTCTGGCAGTCACGGAAATGCAAGTAAAGCCATAATAAGATACACTACTACACACTCACCAGAATGGCTGGCGTTAAAAGGGCTGACCACCCCATGCCCTGGAAAGGATGTGGAGAAACCAGAACTCCCATACACTCCTGGTGGGACTGTGAAATGATACAACCACTTGGGAAAACCATTTGGCAGTTTTTTTGTGGGGGTTTTTTTTTTGGTAAGGTTTATTTATTTTTGAGAGAGACAGACAGAGCACAAGTGGGGGAGGGACAGAGAGAGAAGGAGACACAGAATCCGAAGCAGGCTCCAGGCTCTGAGCTGTCAGCACAGAGCCCGACGCGGGGCTCGAACCCACAAACCACAAGATCATGACCTGAGCCGAAGTCGGATGTTTAACCGACTGAGCCACCCAGGTGCCCCCATTTGGCAATTTTTAATGAAGGTAGATACACACATAAGCATATAACCCACCCATTCCACTCCTAGGTATTCAATGAAGAGGAACAAAAACACACGTCCATAAAAAATATTTGTACGCAAATATTCATAGATGCTTTATGCATTAAAAAAATCACCAAAACGTGGAACGAACCCAAATGTCCATCCACAGCTGAATGAACAAATTATAATATATCCATAGACTGAATATCACTGGGCAATAAGAAGAGACAAACTGTGGACAAATGCAACAATGTAGATGAATCTAAGATAAATTATTCTGAGCAAAAGAAACCTTATGCAAGGGTGTGCACTATATAATGTCATTATAAGAAGTTGTGGAACAGGTGAAACCACTTTGTGTCGATAGAAAGGGGTATGTGATTGCCTGGGGTTGAGGTAGGGTGGGAATTGACTGCCAAGGGAGATGCGGGAAGTCTTAGGGTGATAATGATGTTCTATATTTGACTGTGGTGGTGCTAATGTGGGTATATCCATTTGTCAAAAATCAAGCTGTATTCTTAAAATGAGTGCCATTTATTATTTATAAATTCTACCCCAGTGTAGTTGATTAAATGAAAATTAGCAATGATATCCAATTTCATATCCATCATATTGGCAAAAAATTTAAATCTGCCAGTCACGTGTTGGTGGGGATATAGGGAAAGGAGCACGCCTCTGTTATTGAGTGTGTTATTCATTTCTATTATTCCGGATTCTATATTGAAGTAAATATTGGTACAACCACTGTGGAGAGCCGGTGAGCAGGGTAATTTGGCAGTTTCCAGTAGTCAAAGATGTATGCACTTGTGATCTACAGTTCCATTCCTAAATATATACTGTGACCTAGAGAAACTCTCACATATGTGTGCCAGGGACACAAGCTGACTGCAACATCACTAATGATTGCAAAAAATCAGAAATAATATCTGTGAACAGGAAAATAGACTGGTAACTTTTGGTGTGGTCATTCACAAGAGCAAACTAGGTGGGTATAACTCAACATGAATAGAACTCAAAAATATAATGATGAGTGACTAAAGCAAGACCTAGAATGATACATATAGTATGATACCATTTATGTACCTTAAAACCACAGAAAACAATACTGTGTAATGTTCACAGATATGTAGATGTGTGTAAAAGTATAAAAAGCATAGCTAGTGGCGCCTGGGTGACTCAGTCAGTTGAGTCTGACTTCAGCCCAGGTCATCATGATCTCACAGCATAAGTTCGGGCCCTGCGTCAGGCTTTGTGCTGACAGCTCAGAGCCTGGAGCCTGCTTTGGATTCTGTGTCTCCGTCTCTCTCTGCCCCTCCCCCACTTGCGCGCGCGCGCGCGCGCGCGCGCGCGCGCGCTCTCTCTCTCTCTCTCTCCCTCAAAAATAAATAAACATTAAAAAATTACAAAATAAATAAAAATAAAAAGTGAGCTAGAAGAATAAACATCAGACTCATGACAGTGATTGCCTGGGGGGAATACAGGAGAATGGGATAGAGTGAATAGTGGTGAAAGGGATTTTTGCCTTTATTCATAATATCATACTTCTTTTAGAAAAAGGAAGAATATTCGCAAAATTAGATACTCTTTTTTGTGTTTTTAGTATTTCTAATAGTAAATATTCAAAAAAAAAAAATCTTCCAGGGGCGCCTGGGTGGCTCAGTTGGTTAAGTGTCTGACTCTTGGTTTTGGCTCAGGTCATGGTCTCATGGCTTTGTTAGTTTGAGCCCCACATTAGGCTCTGTACTAGCCAGTGCACAGCCTGCTTGGGATTCTCTCTCTCACCCTCTCTCTCTGCCCCTTCCCGACTTGCTACTGTCTCTGTCTCTCTCAAAATAAATAAATAAGCTTAAAAAAAAAAAAAAAAAAAACGGAAAGTCTTCCAATAGTCTTTCAAGAAAACCATTGTTGAGAGTGTTGGTGTAAACATTTCTGTATTTTTATGCATGTTCAAATTGATATATATATATATATATATATATGGAATGTATATATACTTTTGTGTGTATGTGTGTATAATTTCTTATATTAGTAGGTTCCTACTATACATCCTGTTTTCTGGGACTTGGTGTTTCTCACCCATGGATATCATGGATGTTTCTTCATATAAGTAATATTGATCTAAATTATCCTATAAAAATTCGGTGGTATTTCGCTGTATGAATGTACCATGATTTATTTATTTAACCCATTATCCTTCATGTATATTTAAATTCTTTTGACATTTATTTATTTTTGAGAGGCAGAGAGAGACAGAGCATGAGCAGGGGAGGGGGAGAGAGAGGGGGAGACACAGAATCAGAAGCAGCCTCCAGGCTCTGAGCCATCAGCACAGAGCCCGATGCGGGGCTCGAACCCACAGACTGGGAGATCATGACCTGAGCCAAAGTCGGACGCTTAACCGACAGAGCCACCCAGGCGCCCCATCCCTCATATATATTTAAATAATAGGTTTTCTTCTTCTTCTTCTTCTTCTACTACTGCCACCACCGTTATTACTATTCTAAAAAACACAGCAACAAACATCTTTTGAGACACATGTTTGCATTGTGATGCAATTACTACCTTGGCATAGATTCTTAGATGTGAAACTGTGACTCAAGGCAAAATACTGAACATTTTAATAAATATGACCAAATTTCCCTCTAGAGAAGATTATCCAACAGAACATTGTTCAGTGATGGAAATGTCCTATGTCTGCCCCATCCAATGCCCTAGTCGCTCGCCACCGTGGCTACTTGAGCACTTTAAATGGCTAGGCGTAAGGAACTGAAGTTTTATTTTTATTTAATCTTAATTTAAATAGTCACATGTGGTTAATGACTGGCACAGGTCTAGAGGGTTTGTATCATTTTCTTTTTTCTTTTGTTAAATGTTTGTTTGTTTTCACGCACGAGGGAGACAGATTGCAAGCAGGGGAGGGGCAGAGAGAAAGGGAGACATAGAATCTGAAGCAGGCTCCAGGCTCCACACTGTCAGCACAGAGTCTGACGTGGGACTTGAAGTCATGAACTGCCAGATCATGAGCTGAGCCGAAGTCGGGTGCTTAACCGACTGAGCCACCCTAGGCGCCCCTGTGTCATTTTCCTCTCTCACCAGTTACGAACGAAAGTACTCTTTTCCTTTCCTTGCTTAGTATCAGTTAGTGCTTAAACTGTGTTCCAGATCCATGCCAACAGAGTGGAGCATGGGAGGGAGTGCCCCAAGGCCCCCACACCTGCCTTCATCTGTATGTCTGTTTTATTGGTTTGGCTTCCATAGAGGAACTGCTTCAGAAAAAAATCTGTGGCTAAAAAGTTTGACAAGTCCTAAGTTCAGGTCTGTCTAAGCCCCTTTCCAGCTCGGCGAAGCCAATCTGATTGAGTAGGAATAGTGGGATGACCTAAATGCAGGGAGCAATAGAACCTCTGTGCATCTTGATATTAGAGCAAGAACATTTTAAAGCCCTGAAAAGTTACAGATTGGTTATCTGTTGGCATTAAGGCCTTGGTGAAGGTGGTGAGATGTCACCTGCTTCCTCTCTTTCAGGGTAAAGGCCCCAAAGCTGTCATCAGCATCAGAGACTTGAATGCCACTTTTGAAACAGAGAAGATAGGGAACCCCCACGGGCTGCAGATCACCTACAGGAGAGAGGGCCACATCAGGAACCTGTTCGTGTACCACGAAAGTGGGAAGGTGAGCCGAGCCGTGTGGCTACCCCAGCCTCCCGCCTGCACCCCAGGACTCTGCAGGCCCGCCCCGCAGCTCCCTTGTTCAGCTGCTCTTGAGATTTGCTGCCCCAGTTTGCCTTCGTCTGTTGTCACCTTCCGGTCTGAGATGGCTGTGTGAGGAAGGCAGAGCGAGATTAGGGAGAGACACCTGGCAGGTACCGTGGGTGTGTCTGGACAGTACACAGCCACTCAGGGGAGTCCAGTTGGTGGGAGGGACTATGCCCAGGGACGGCCAATCCAGATAAGGCAGGGAGTCTGAACACAGCAGGAGTGGATGGAAGACCGGGTGGCAGTGAATGCAGAGGCCTTGCTTCTCAGCAGGTGGTCCTGTGGTCCTGTACTAACAGCATTAGCATCACCTGGGAGCTTGTTAGACCGGAGTCTCAGTCCCACCTGAACCTACTAAATTAGATATTGCATTTTAAGAGGCTCTCTGGGTGATCCTTAAGCACATTAAAGTTTAAGAAAGCAGGGGCGCCTGGGCGGCTCAGTCAGTTAAGCGGCTGAGCCTTGACTTCAGCTCAGGTCATGATCTCACAGTTCGTGGGATCCACCCCTGCCCTGGGATTCTCTCTCCCTCTCTCTCTCAAGATAAATCAACATTTTTAAAAAATCGGCTTCTGTCAGAGAAGACCAAGCCAATAGTACAGGTCCAAGAGGATAAGCCGGGTCACAATGAGCAGAGTCATGTGACTTGGGAGTCATGTGCTAAGTGGAGGTGGGGGTAAAGGTGAGGTCTGACATTTTGTGAGTACCTGTTAATTCTGTGCCAGGCACTGTTCTTGGCTATCACTATACATCATTTATGTCTTCATTTTTTTTTTCTTAAGTAGCCTCCACACCCAACGTGAAGCTTGAATTCACAACCCCGAGATCAAGAGTCACATGCTGTACTGCCTGAGCCAGGCAGGCACCCCACAATACAGCATTTTTTTCTTTCTTTTTAAAAATTTTTTTAATGTTTATTTGTTTTTGAGAGAGGGAGGGAGAGAGAGAGAGAGAGAGAGAGAGAGCGAGCGAGCGTGAGTGGGGGAGGGGCAGAGAGCCAGGGAGACACAGAATCTGAAGCAGACTCCAGGCTCTCTGAGCTGTCAGCACAGAGCCAGACGCGGGGCTCGAACTCACAAACCCTGAGATCATGACCTAAGCTGAAGTCGGATGCTCAACCGACTGAGCCACCCAGGCACCCTGTGCAATACATCATTTCTTAATCCTCAAAACAATCCTGGACATGTTTTAACCCTATATCCCTGAGGCATGGGCACATTAACCCAGACTATGGTTCTTGGGTCCCGCAGTCCATTTTACCACTCTACGTGGCCCTGCTGGAAGGAGAATCCTTGGCAGCAGGAGCCAGAAACCTGACCCAGGGGCTAGATCTTCCCAAGCGGCACTAGCACTGGGACGCTGTCTTCACGCTTTGGGCAGAGTTCCCAGTGGCACAGTCTGAGGAACAGGGGTTCGGAATCAGAAACTGGAGCCCTGGGTCCTCCGCTCTGGGCTGTGTTACTGGGGCACATCCCTTCCCCTCCTCCATCTGCGTTTATAGATCAGAACACCCGCCTCCCAGAGGGGTTTTGAGGGTTGAGTGACCATGAACCATGAATGTGAAAGCATTTCAGTACGGTGAAATGCATTTCAAACATTAACCGCTGCTAATGATTTATTGGCACATGATGGTAACAGTTGTAAAAGGTTAAGAATCTTACGGGCAATTTCACATCTCTTTCACTTATTCATTCATGAATTCACTCTTTTCTTGAATGCTTATTGGGTCTTTGCAGTATACAAAGCACTGCTGTAGGTTTAGAGAGTGTGGTGGTGAACAGGGCAGAGCCGTGGGCAGGCCTCAAGGATCTCGGTCTGGGGAGGGAGTCAGATGAGGAAAGAGGCACCTGCTGATACCGTGTTGATGGGCTGTCAGTCATGCTCGGTCACACAGGAAGCATGTAAGTGGCCTAGTCTCGGGGGCGGGGCAGTCAAAAAGGCATTCCAGAGGAAAGAGTTTCTATTTAAAAATTATGTGAATATGTTGAAAAAGAGGACACTCAAATCAGCTTAAAGGGAGCATGAATGGGAAATATACAAGGGTGTTTATTTTAAGGGCAACAAATCTGGCTGGGCCTCCTGAGAGATTAGAGTCAAGAACTGTGGTGTGTGTGTGAGAGAGAGAGAGAGCCAGAGAGAGCAGTGAGCCCTCTTAACAGGAGCACATTGTTCTATGACACCTGAGGTGCAAGTATAGTACTTATTTATTTCTCTAAATTCAAGGACCCCCAGGGGCACCTGGCTGGTTCAGTTGGTTGAGTGTCCTACTTTATTTTTTTATTTTTATTTTATTTTTTAACGTTTATTTATTTTTGAGACAGAGAGAGACAGAGCATGAACAGGGGAGGGGCAGAGAGAGAGGGAGACACAGAATCGGAAACAGGCTCCAGGCTCCGAGCCATCAGCCCAGAGCCCGACGCGGGGCTCGAACTCTCGGACCGCGAGATCGTGACCTGAGCCGAAGTCGGACGCTTAACCGACTGAGCCACCCAGGTGCCCCAAACATAGTACTTATTTATTTCTCTAAATTCAAGGACCCCCAGGGGCACCTGGCTGGTTCAGTTGGTTGAGTGTCCTACTTTATTTTTAACGTTTATTTACTTTTGAGACAGAGAGAGACAGAGCATGAACAGGGGAGGGGCAGAGAGAGAGGGAGACACAGAATCTGAAACAGGCTGCAGGCTCTGAGCGGTCAGCACAGAGCCCGACGCAGGGCTCGAACTCACGGGCCGTGAGATCATGACCTGAGCTGAAGTTGGACGCTTAACCGACCGAGCCACCCAGGTACCCCGAGTGTCCTACTTTAGCTCAGGTCATGATCTCCCAGTTCCTGAGTTCCAGCGCCTCACTGGGCTCTGTGCTGACAGCATGGGGCTGGCTTCCCCTGTCTCCCCCTTGCCCTCTACCCCTTCCCTGCTTGCACTCTCTCTCGCTCAAAAAAAAAAATAAATAAATAAAATAAACATTTAAATTCAAGGACCCCCATTCCCCAAAGTGGCAAGAAATCTAATATCAACCCTCTTTCTTGACTTCCTCCCTTGGTTTTACCAGAATCTTGGGACTGGGAGACATGGAGGAGAGCCCTGGTTCTTGGTCCATGGTGGGCTCTCTGCTGTTGCCCTGTGTCCACAATGGATGCCTGGGGCCACCCCTCTGTGCCAATCACTATACGAGGGCTTTTGCTGAGGTGCCCAAGGTCTCTGATACTTACAGTTTCTGGCCCCTCCCATTTGCCCAGTTGTAGAGCATCTAAAAGCTTGGGTCTGGCCATTCTCTTCCCTTCAGTGCCCCAGCCTCTCTGTTAGAGAGGCATAAATAGAAGCTGCAAACTCATGCCTGCAGGAGCCAGGTAGGTAATTGAAAAGTAAAGTGGATGGGGCACCTGGGTGGCTCAGTCCATTAAGCATCCAAGTCTTGATTTCAGCTCAGGTCATGATCTCATGGTTTGTGAGATGGAGCCCCTTGTCAGGCTCTGTGCTGACAGCATGGAACCTGCTTGGGATTCTCTCTCTCTCCCTCTCTCGCTGCCCCTCCCCTGCTCACACACTCACTCTTTGTCTCAAAATAAACAAATAAACTTAAAAAAAAAAAAAGTGAAGATGGCTAGAAGGCTATAAAGCAGGAAAACCTGTATAGAGGATTGAAACAAACATAACTTCAGGAACCAAACAAACACGTATGCAGGTTGGATTTGGCCCCATGGTCTCCAGTTAGTGACCAAAGTGAAGGTCTGGGTGAATCTTTTCTGGAATGGCCCCATTCCTTTGGTGTCTGGGAGCTGAGAAGTTTATTAATTCCCAGGCCAAGAGAGCTCCCCTCCCCCACTCCATCTCACAGGCTGATGTCCTCATTTTTCTCCGCAGGAGATAGTGGACTGGTTCAATGCCCTCCGTGCAGCCCGTCTGCAGTACCTAAAAACGGCCTTTCCTGAGCTCCCAGAGTCTGAGGTGAGCTAAATGTGGACCCCAGCCTCTGAGTCTCTTCCCTGCCACCTCTTTTCCTTGTCTGCTGACCCCCAAAATACTCAGAGGCTAGACTAGCTTTGTTTGTGGACAGGGCCTCGAGATTTGGGGGTGGATACCTCAGAGGGAAACCAAAGACTCTTTCTTCAGGGGGTTTGGCCTCACACATGGCAAGGCAGCCTCCAAAATGCAGGTGAGACTCTCTCTTAGGGATGCATAGCCACTGTCCCTAGTGTCAAGGGGCTTGGGATTGGGGCATCTCTTTCTGACCCCTCCTCCCACTGAAATGTGCAAATGATCCTTCATGTGCTGCTTTCAAAGTGCTTTTCAGCCCCTTTTATCTCGTATTCCCTCATATCCAGTAATCCCTTGTATCCAGTAATCCCTTGTAGCAGCCAGTGAGATGGAGTAATCATTCCCATTTATTGATGAGAAACTGAGTCCCAAGAAGGTCGAGTGAATACCCAAAGGTGCTCTTCCCATCCGAGTGTCCTCCCTTTGCCCTTTTGTGTTCTGGTCTCGGGAAGGTGATGGGATCTTCTCCATTACAGTTCTGACAGGAACAGTCTTCCTTCTGTGGCCAAGGTAACGGTGACCCTGAGAACTTCATTTTGGTTGTCCTCAGACATGTAGGGCATCTGTCTGCATCTCTCAGGTGTGTGGGGCAGAGGATGCTGCCTCGAGCCAGGAGGCTTGGGTTCTCAAGGATGCCCTGTCACTAACTCGCTCTTTGACAGCTGCTGGTTATGGCACTTCTTTCTCCAAGTATCAGTTCCCACATCTGTAAGACGGTGGTTGGTCTGGGTCATCTTCAGGGTTTCTTCCAGCTCTGAGGTGCTATGGGCTGGTGTCTGCTTTAGGCCCTGCTCTTAGAGGATTTTGTAAATGATGGGGGTGGAGATGCCATATTAATCCTGGAACTTTTTTTTTTTTTTTTGAGAGAGAGAGAGAGAGAGAGACAGACAGACAGAGAGAGACAAAGAGAGAGAGGGAGAGAGAGAAAATCCCAAGCAGGCTCTGCGCTGTCAGCACAGAGCCTGATGTGGGGCTCGAACTCACAAATAATGAGATCATGACCTGAGCCGAAATCAAGAGTCGGATGCACGACCAACTTAGCCACCCAGGTGCCCCCCCCCCCCCGCCCCAGCCCGGTATTTTCTTATTCCAAACTGTTAGACCCTCCTTGAAAGCTTAGATTCTCCTTAATTCCACGGTTTTCAGGGAGCTAAGTTTTGGAAATGGGTGTCCACTCCAGGCTTGGTGATGCACCGAGATCACAACTCCCTGGGAGCGATTCCAGCCAAGGGTCAAGACCTTCTGGGTCTGCAGAGTCAGCACCCAGCATGGGTGAATGCACGCTCTGCGAGGAAGGCGTTGTGGGTGCTGCCTGCTGACTGGAGATCTTGGAGGACAAAGTGCAGACTCTCAGCCTGAGTCATTGGGCTGACTCTCCAACTTTGCTGACCCCTGCAGAGGAAATTGGTCTTTGGCCAACTCCTCAATGTCCTCTTGCCTCCCCTCACCCCCTGTTGATCTCCACCGCCTCCCCCCCCCCCCCCCCACATCTCTCTGCTGCCTTAACTCCTGCTGTGCCCAGGTATGTGTGAGGTTCTGGACAACTGCCTGGACCTGCCTCAAGCTTAGGGATGCAGAGGTCAGACAGCTGAGAGTTCCAGTGCGGAACGTGGTTCTAGACTAAGAAACGTGTGGCCTCTGAAGTCAGAGAAGCTGATGTGTTACCTGGGACATATCACCTCACCTCTCTGAGCCTCGGGTTGCTCCTCTGTCACCATGGGGACAGCGCCTACTTTCCAGGGCTGTTGTGAGAATCGAGTGAGCCAAGGCTTCTGAGGTACAGCAAGCAGCACTCCATCCATGTGATCTGCCTTCTTCTGGTTGTTTCCCTAGGCCTAGCCCAGCCTTGCCCTGGCTCAGGTTCAGACTATTAAGCAGCTTGGGACTCTCTTTTCCAAATGAAGGAACTAAGGCCTGCAGAATGTATTTTAGGGAAAGGGGAGTTTATTTTCTTCACAGTTTTCTTCCTTTCAGACTTCCCAGACTTTACTTCCCCTTTGTCCCGTCCTGGGCTCTGGAGCTCTGGAGAACCCCCTCTGCCCTCGGAAGCCTGGGCTGTCCTTGGAAGCTCTAGGCTTGCCAGTTTGACTCCCTAGGGTATAGGGGGCCAGCGTTAATTCCTGGAAACCTCTCTGAGCACAGGTTGGCAAGCCGGAAGGGCTCCTGGAGATCACACAATCCAGTCTCCTTATTACTCAGGGAACATGGGCCCAGAGAGGGATAAGGTCTTACCAAGGTCATACACCTTGTCAAGGTCAGAACTGCAGCTAGATCCCAGGTCCCCCTGCTCCTAGTCCAGAACTTTCTCTGCTTGCCTACTCTGCTACCATCTCCTGTGCGCCTGCGTCAGAATCCCCAGTAAGGACCAGGTCTTGGCCGGGGGCCTGGCCAGAGGGCTCTGGCATGTTTATGCTCAGTGTCATGGTGAAGTGGCGGGAGAACCATGAGTGTCTGTCTAGCGTCTGGCAGCCCTAGGTGTGAATCCCAGCTTTCTGTCCTACCAGCAGCCTGACTCAGGGAAAATCCCCAACCACGTCTCTGGGGCCTGGTGTGTTCAGATGTCCAGCAAAGATAAAAATATCCACCTCGCGGGGCGCCTGGGTGGCTCAGTTGGTTAAGCCTCCGACTGCGGCCCAGGCCATGATCTCGCGGTTCATGAGTTCGAGCCCCGCGTCGGCCTCTGGGCTGACAGCTTAGAGCCTGGAGCCTGCTTCTGTGTGTGTGTGTCTCTCTCTCCCTCCCCTGCTCGTACTCTGTCTCTTAAAATAAATAAAACATTTACAAAATTAAAGACAAAAAAACCCACCTCACTCGGTGGTTGAGAAGGGCACCCAGAGCCTGACACAGAGTAGACCCTCAGAATATGCCCCCTGATGACACCGGGAGGGTCTCCTCAGAGCCTCGCCGATGTCTACCTCTTGGGGATACTGAAGGAATCCTTAGACTAAGTCCTTAAACCAAGATTCGGCTCTGCCGGTAAGCTCTGCAAACATCTGAGATGCTGTCGTCTGCCTCTGGTGAAATGTTAATATTGCACCCATCCCACGTTCCAAATATAGCCCCGTGAACCACCAGCACACATCCTTCCCCATTCCAAACTTCCCCTTTGTTGGGGAGCCTTGAGCCCCTGGCATGTGAGTCAGGGGTTCAGTGTATGTCTCTCTTCCCCCAGCTCGTGCCCCTCATCACCAGGAACTACCTCAAACAAGGCTTCATGGAAAAGACGGGCCCAAAGGTACATTTCACCGCTCTCTGTGGGACTCACAGGGCCCTGGTTCCAGTAGGCAGTGGGGCAGGATTTGGGAAGTAGGAAAGTGGGGACCTAGGGGGGTGGGAAGAGGAAGGGAAGTAACCCAGTGTTTGTGAGTTCTTGGGGCCAAAGACCAAGTGGAGACTGGTGAGCTGGTATGTGGTCCAGCATCGTGCTGGCGCATCTCCTGACCCGTGGGCATCCCCTCCTTTATCAGCATCACCGGCGGCTTCTTTCTCCTTGGCTCCGTCTAATTGAGCCGACTCCTGGGAGAGCAGAGCTGAAAAGGGACTCTTTGGGGGACAGCTTTTGCACTTGCCAGAACCCTCGTGTGCTTGGTGCTGGGGACCTACCGGGACCGTCCGTCCAAGTGAGACAGGGGCTCGTGATTGGTCTGAGAAAACACACCTCTGCACACACAGGGACACACCCCTCCCCAGCACACACACCCTCCCTCCAACTCAGCCCCTGCTCTTTCACTGAACCTGCCCCAACCCCCAGTGTTGCTCATCTGCACTCATCTGTGAAGGCAGGGAAGCCTGGCCGCTCCTGGACCTCCCTTGGAGGCCTGTGGTGAGGGTATCTAAGCCCCCTCCTGGGTGCTGAGAAGGGTGAGGCTCCAAGCCAGGAGTCTGGCTGGTGAGGGTCCTGGTGATTGGAAGGGGAGGAAGAGGGGAAGGGAGGAGGAGAAGGGAAAGCAGAGGGAGCCCCCTAAAACAAAACAAAACAAAAAAACAAAACAAGACAAAACAAACTCCCAAAGCAGCAGCAACTCAATGCTTTTTGATTTTTTAAAGGTGTACTATGTTGACCAGATGGTTGTCAAGACTGCGGTGGAAGGGGTTAGGCAATCGGTGTGAAAGAAAGCCCCTGGGCAGCTTAACAAGGACTGGAAGGGTTGCACATTGTGTTTTCTGCCTTCACCAGCCAATGGCACAGCCAGTCCGCGGTGATTCTTGCCGGGGGCTTTCTTTCCCCTGACCTCGGTTGCAATTCCGCCAAGGCCAGCGCTTTCAGCATTGCTGAGCAGTGACTACTTCTGATTTCCCCAGCTTCCTTTTTCTGAGACTTCTTGTCCACAACCTGAGAAGGAGGAGGGCGCCTCTTCCTACCCACAGCAGCACCCAGAGGCACGGGGCGCAGCTGGCAGGGGGTGAGAGGGTGGGCAGAGCCTTCAGGGAGGAGCCCTAGGGTGTCTGAGGGGGAGGGGACTGGCCAGCTCCCAAGGTGTAGCCCAGGCCGGCTCTCTGACCTCTTTGCTCCCCCCGCTCGGCTGACCCTGGTATGAGGTTCCCTCTTTTGCAGCAGAGAGAACCTTTCAAGAAAAGGTGGTTCGCCCTGGATCCCCAGGAGCGGAGGCTGCTCTATTACAAGAACCCACTGGTAAGAGCCACTGCCGGCCCCTCTCCAATGCACCCCCAAGCAGAGGAGGGGTCAGTACTAGCCGGGGACCGTGGGGGAAGCTACAGGGCTGGAGAAGCCTAGCGAGGGACACACCTCCACCTTTGCTTGCCTCCAAGTCATCTCCCAGGCGTGGAGCTATTCTCTCGCGCCTTGCCGGAAGTCGTGTATCCTAAATGCTGCCAATGCAGCTAAACAGGTCATTTCTCGTCCTCCAGTTTCCAGTGCTCACTTGTCACCAGGAGGCTAGTGGTTAGGACTGTGGGCTTTAGAACTTTCAGCCCTGCCACTTCGTGGTATGCCTTGGGCAGAGCACTTAAATCTCTGTGCCTCAGTTTCTTCCTCAGAGGTTGCCATGAGGATTGTATGAGTTACTTAAGGTAAACCGCTTGAAATCTTGGGGCATATAAGCTGTCCATAAATGTCAAGTATTATTTTAACAGATCACATGTGTGATTTATGTTTTTTTTACCCTTTCACATTCTGGGTCCCAGCAAACAGAAATCCCCAGCAGAGACCCCTGCCATGCACATAAAACACCTCTTTCTAAAATAGAGCTGGGGAGATGGCAGGGCTGCAGGTGTCTCTCTGCCCCAGGTGTGGCCTCTGATGACCACACATCTTCTATTTCCAGGATGCCTTTGAACAGGGCCAGGTTTTTCTTGGGAGCAACGAGCAGGGGTATGATGTATATGAAGACCTGCCCAAGGGCATCCGAGGGAACCGCTGGAAAGCTGGCCTCACCATCATCACCCCTGAGCGGAGGTTCGTCTTCACCTGCCCCAGCGAGAAGGAGCAGCGGGAATGGCTGGAGAGCTTTCAGGATGTCCTCTCCCGCCCCCTGACGCCCCTCAACCTCCTCGGTAAGACACACGCACGGCCTGGGGTTGGTCCTTTTGGCCAAAGTCAGAAAGGGGCCTCGTGGGGTTCAGCCGTGAGCCCTGAAGCCGAGGTCATGGCTTTTCCCATTTTCTTCTCTTCCTGCCAAAGAAAAGTACAGACAGTGCACATTATTATCAGAAAGCCCTCTCCGTCAGTGCAAAGTTCCTCTGTGGGGAGCCCTATCCCAGAACCGCTGTGTCCAGGAACCAGCAGCTTCTCTCTCTGTCCACCCTCCCCGACCCCTCCCAGTCCCTCTCCTCCTGAGAAAACCCTGGCCTATTATTATTAGCTAAGGTCACACCCACTGGGCAGCCCCCGCCCCCAGTCTTGGGTTCCTCCCTACCCACAGGAGGAAGGCTATTTTTAGCACCCTTCTTTTCTCTGGATCCTCCCTTCTGTCTGCTTCTCTCCTCCTCCCCTTCACCCCAGATGTGTTAGAAGTAGGTTTCTTTGTGGGTGACAGCTCTGTGAAAAACGGGAAGACATTCTGAGTTAGGGCAGGAAACTTCTGGCCCAGGGCCTGGTTTGGGGGCACCAGGGAGAACTTCTGTGTTTGGAAAAGTACAGAGTGAGTGAGTGGGTGACCCCACACGGGCGCTTAGGAGAAACCCTTGTGCCCTTTGAATCTGACCAGTATAAAACACACACTTTTCACTTTCCAAATTTTTTTTTTTTTATGTTTATTTTTTATTTTTGAGAGGGAGACAGAGACAGAGGCAGAGAGCACACACAAGCAGGGGAGGGGCAAAGAGTGAGAAAGGGAGACACGGAACCTAAAGCAGACTCCAGGCTCTGAGCTATCAGCACAGAGCCTGATGCGGGGCTCGAACCCACGGACTGTGAGTTCATGACCTGAGCCAAAGTCTGGCGCTTAACCGGCTAAGCCACCCAGGCGCCCCTTCACTTTCCAAAATCTTAAAACCGAGAGCCTAAGAAGCGGACTTGGAAGTTGTTGGCGAAGGGCGTCAGCTGGTGCTTCCTTTTCCCCATGGGCCTGTGTGTCTGAGTCTCGAAGTTTCTGTGTCTCTCACTCTCTGCTTTTCTCTCCTTCTCTGGTGTGTGTGTCCCCTCTGTCTCGCACCCTTTTGGTCGGTTTTTCATTCTTGTTCACTGTCATTGTGCTCTGTCCCCTCGCTGTCCCTTCTCTCCAGTAGGACTGCATTGCCGTGGTTATTGGCTCAGCTCTCTCCTTGTTCCTCTGGCAGCTGCATCAACAGAGGGCAGCCACGGCAGCAGGTGACCCATCAGCTGAGGAGCTGGCCACTGGTCACCCGGAGCTTGTGGTGGGAAGGACAAGTTCTCACCTTGGCCTTGGTTGCCCAGCTGGAGGGCCCCATAGGCAACAGCCATCGCCGGCCATGAACTCTGCCAAGACTGAAGCTTTGGCCTTTACCTGTTGGCTCCCCAGGCCTTCCCACTGCCCAGCCCTGGGGGTCTTGGGGCTCTGGCACATGTCCTCAAGGCCCAGGACATCTGAAATGAAGGCACCGCAATGGAAAGCCACCCACCGTGTCATGCAAGTGGCATTTTTGCTCAAAGAGAAAAAAAGTTTAATCTGGATCTAACCATGAGGAACTAATCAGACAAATTCACATTAGAGACATTCTCTGAAACAGCTGGCCTGGACTCTTCAAAAGTGTCAGTATCATGAAAGATAAAGTAGTGAGGAAAGGGTTCTAGATTTAAAAAGACTAAGGAGGCAAGAAAATGCAATTCATGATTCTTGACTGGATCCTGGATTTTTATGATTTATTTTTTTAAAGATTTTTATTTGTAAGTAATCTCTACACCCAACGTGGGGTTCAACCTTACAACCCCGAGATCAGGAGTCGCACACTCTCCTGACTGAGCCAGCCAGGCTCCCCTGGATCCTGGATTTTTACAAAGCAGCTATAAAAGACATAATGGAGATAACTGGGGAAGTTTGAACATGGATGTATACTAGCCAAGAGTGTTGTAAAACTGATAATTATGTTGTATTTGTGTAGATTGTTCTTGTTCTTCAGGGATACGTGCTGAAGTGTTCAGGGGTAAAGTGTAATAATTTTTAGTCTACAACTGTCTCTGAAATGGTTTGGCAAAGAATAAGTGTATGTGTACATGTATATATAGAGTATAGACATATATATATGTATATATATAGTATGTATATATATATAGTGTGTGTGTGTGTGTGTGTGTGTGTATATATATATATATATGATAGGAAATATATATACAGGGAAAGAGCTAGAGAAAGCGAGCCACTGTGCAACATGTTAGCAGCTGATGAATCCAGGTGAAGTATAGATGAGTCTCTATTGTCCTTTTTGTGCAAAGTTTCTAGAGATTCAAAAGTGTTCAAACTTAAAAGTTGGAAGTGGGGGACACTTTTAAAGAGACCATCCACTTCTCACTCTTCCAAAGCACTGTTTTTTCTACATGAATCAAAAATGTCCGTGGGAAAGTCCCATCTTTGTGCACATCTGAGAAGAAATTAAAACCCAGATTAATAAACAGAACAAAACAAAACTTTCTGGGAAGAAAGAAGCAAGCCAAGGAGAACCCCACTGGACCCCAGAGCAGAGAGAGAGCCATCCAGTCGGCGTGCCAGCTCTGGCTTTGCCTCTCACTTGAGATTGTTGGACACCTCACTTTCCTACCTATGTACCTTGGTTTTTCGCTTTCAAATGAGGAAGTTGTACTAACTATTGAAATGCAATGCAAGCAACGCATACTTTTGAGCACCCCCCCCTCCCCCCCCCCCCCCCCCCCGGCAGGTTCTGTGCCAAGCCCTGGGAACAGGGCAGGAACCAGATGGTACCTGCTGTCCCAGATTACAGGCTTCTGGAAGGCAACTCTTATACAGGGTGGGACAATGGCACGCGTGTCCAGAAAGGAAAATACAGGCTGCTGTGGGAGCATGCAACACAGGGTTACCCCTAAGGAGGGGGAGGGGAGGGCCTCCGTCCTCTCCAGAAAGTGATGTTAAGTTGAAACCTTAAAAGTATTTAGAGGTTAGTCAAAAGGAAGAGGGTGAGGAAAACGCTCGTCTGAGGGAAAAAAATGTTCAAAGGCCCTTAGATGGCAAAGAGGAACCGAAAGAAACTTGGAAAGGCTGAAATGTTAGAGAAATAGATCACCGAGGTCCCAGCTCTATGATTCTTTGTTCTTCAGGTCATGTGCAGAAAGACACTTAGCGTTCTCTCTTCATTTTGGTGGAGACCCAGAGGGCTGGGAGCGTCTTATTCTCTGCTTTTTGTGGGGGTTTCCTATGGATCCCCCGGAGGGCTAGCAAAGTTATTGGAGTGTCTTTGTTGAGGCTTCCTGACAGCCCAGACATGATGTGGGTGCTCCCTCTTCTGGCTCCTAAAGCACCTTGAAAATGTCTGTTTCAACACCTGCTGGGTTGTATATTAAGGGTCTGCTTTTTTTTTTTTTTTAATTACCCGTGAGCTCTGTCTAGAGAGGAAGAAAGAAATACACAGGCAGTAACACAGCTAGCTACCTGGCGTTAAGAAGGAAAGTCACATGATCAGACTTGAAATTGAGGAAAACAACACAGCAGCGTAGCATAGGAGTAGGAAGCAGAGAGACCAATTGGGAAGCCACTGCAGTAATCACAAGCATCATTGTAATGTGTAATTGTGGGCCTGCACCCCAGCTCTCCTTCCCATCTCTTCTTTCCTAAACCTCCTTCTCTTGTCCAGAAATGAAAGCCATACCTCTTACCCACCTTAAACCTTACTGGAGTACATTGCTTGAAGGCATAAAAATCACTGGGATGCCAAATAAAGAAACCATTTGGGGGCGCCTGGGTGGCTCAGTTGGTTGAACATCCGACTTCGGCTCAGGTCATGATCTCACAGCTCCATGAGTTCGAGCCCTGCGTCAGGCTCTGTGCTGACAGCTCAGAGCCTGAAGCCTGCTTCAGATTCTGTGTCTCCTTCTCTCTCTGCCCCTCCCCTGCTCACGCTTTGTCTCACTCTGTTTCTCAAAAATAAATAAATGTAAAAAAAAAAAAATTAAGAAACCATTTGAAAGAGTGACAAGCCTTTTTTTTTTACATTTTATTTTTTTACATTGACATTTCTTTTGTATTGTTCTATAAATGTTGATATATATATCATATATATATCATATATATCATATATATCATATATATCATATATATATCACATATATATCATATATATATCATATATATATTATATATAATATATATATGATATATATATATCATATATATATATATGGCCTCATACCACCCCATTCAGAATAAAGAATGGTTACATCACCTTAAAAACTCCCTAGTGTACCTCTTTCTAGACACACCCTTCCCCTGCCCCCTGGCAACCACTGCTCTGTTCTTCATCAGTCCAGATATATGTTTTTGGAGATGTCATATAAATGGCATCATTCATATGTAATTTTTTTTACATCATATGTGATTTTTGAGACTGGCTTCTTTCATATAACGTCCCTGAGATTCATCCAAGTCATTGCATGTATCAACAATTCTTCCCCGTTGTTGCTGAGTAGTATTGCATTGGATGGACGTACCACAGTTTGTTTACTCAATGGAATAGTACTCAGCAATAAAAAGGAGCGAATTGTGGATACACACAACAATATTGGAGTGAAACTGCCAGGTCATGTGGTAGATGTATGTTTACCTTTATAACAAACTGTCAAACTGTTTTCCAGAGCAGGCCATTTCACATTTCCGGTAGCAACGTATGAGAGTTCTAGTTACTCTGCCCAGAAGTCCAATGGTCTGTTGTGCCACAGAACCAGGCAGAGAGTTCCAGTCATTCTGTATCTTCACCAGCACTTGGTATTGTCAGTAGTCTTAATTTTAGTAGTTTTCAGTAGATATGTAGTGTTATCTCCGTGGTTTTCATTTGCATTTCTCTAGCGGTTGATGATGCTGAACATCTTTTCATGTGCTTATCTGCCAACTTTATATCTTTGGAGAAGTGACTGTGCCTATGTCTCATTTTTCAAAAAAAAATTTTTTTTATTTTTGAGAGAGAGAGAGAGACAGAAAGAGAGAGGGAGAGGGAGGGGCAGTGAGAAGGGAGACAGAGGATCCCAAGCAGGTCTGCGCTGACAGCAGAGAGCCTGGTGTGAGGCTTGAACTCATGAACTGGGAGATCATGATCTGAGCCAAAGTCTGACACTTAACTGACTCAGCCACCTGGGCACCCCCATATCTCATTTTTTAATTGCATCATTTTAATTGCATCATTTAACTGCATCATTTAATTGCAAAAAAAATTCTTTGTTTTAATTTTTAAATTTAGAGAGCGTGCCTGTGAGTGGGGGAGAGGCAGAGAGAGAAAGATTGCTCAGCAGGCTCCATGCCCAGCATGAAGCCCATGGTGGAGCTTGATCCCACTACTCTGGGATTATGACCTGAGCTGAAATCAAGAGTTGAATGCTCAACTGAATGAGCCACCCAGGCACCCCAGGGGTTCTTTATACTTTCTTGATGCTAGTCCTTTGACAAACATGGGATGTGCAAATATTTTCCCCCAATTTTGTTAACAGTTTTTCCCCATTCTCTTAACAGTGCCAGTGAAGGCTTCTTAAGGCATTGAGGTCAGGGTTTACGACTTCCTTTGTTTTTTTGCAGATTTTTGTTGGTGACAAAGTTTGGCATTAAAAATGGGGTGTTTTCCCCAGGCAGCTGCTTAAGATGGAGGAGGGGCAGGTCCTGGGGCTCAATGGCGGGGGCCATCTCCTGGGCCACCTGGAAGCCACTGTGTCTAAACAGGTGCTGCTGGGCTGGAAGGTTGTAGTGGTGTGCTATGAGGGCATCGGCACTTCTGGCAATTTCCACAAAAACATAAAGTACCTGGCTTTCCTCCACAAGCCGCTGAGTCTCAACCCATCCCATGGCCCATCCCCAGAGCCCATCCGCATCTTCTGGAGGACAGTGTAAGGCACGCTGCCCCACAGGACCATGGGAGGCCAGGCTTCCCTGGACCGCCTCAATGTGTTTGATGGGATCTTGCCACCCGATGACAAGAAAAAGGGGATGGTGGTTCCCGGTGCCCTCAAGGTTGTGCGTCTGAAGCCTACACGAACATTTCCTTACCTGAGCACCTGGCTCATGAGGTGGGCTGGAAGTACCAGGCTGTAACAGCCACCCTGGAGGAGAAGAGGAAGGAGAAGTCCAAGATCCATTACGGGAAGAAAAAGCATCTCATGAGGCTACAGAAACAGGCCAAAAACAATGTGAAGAAGAAGACCGACAAATACACAGAAGTCTTCGAGGCCCACGGACTCCTGGTCTGAGCCCAATGAAATTGTTTATTCCTCAATAAATAAGTGAGGGAAGGAATGAATGAATACACAAACAAATAAATATTAAAATAGGGTGCTTGGGCTTATATTTGGATATTTTGAATTCACATAAAGTGGAGTGGAAATAAGGATGATGTACATTTAATGACTTCTTCCCCTGACAAAATATACTTTGTCCCTGAAGGAATCCAGTAAGGGCAAAGCACTGATAGATGTTAATGGCAGTCATACTGCCATTTCGTCCAGTGCACAAATTCAGGAACTTGTCCTTTCCCATCTTTCTTAACATTGGAACCCAGTGTCACAGTGATGTGGATCAGCACATCTATTTGAATTTAACAATGATGTCAGACTCTCCGACAGAAAATGAGCCTTGTTCATGGGTCTTTACATCTAGGGCTGACTACCCACCCCTACCCCTTTTCTGGTAACCATTGCAT
The DNA here is from genome assembly GCF_027475565.1 of Acinonyx jubatus. Lineage (NCBI taxonomy): Eukaryota > Metazoa > Chordata > Mammalia > Carnivora > Felidae > Acinonyx > Acinonyx jubatus. Next base: position 19,653,767 of record NC_069397.1, read on the forward strand.
GTTTTTGCATGTAACTTTTAGGAAGTGCCCAAGAAGACATTTGAACAACATTGGTTAATCTGCTCTTTCAAGAAACTTAGGTGTCTCGTAGAGAAGAGAAGGAGAGGTGGCTAGAGGATGCTTCTCTCAAAGATTTTATTTAATGAAAAAAATTTTTTTGAATGTTTATTTGTTTTTGAGAGAGAGAAGAGAGAGAGTGCGAGCGAGGGAAGGACAGAGAATGGGAGACACGGAATCCAAAGCAGGCTGCAGGCTCTGAGCTGTCAGCACAGAGCCTGACCCGGGGCTCGAATCCACGAACCGTGAGATCATGACCTGAGCCGAAGTTGGGCGTTTAACCTGCTGAGCTACCCAGGTGCCCCTTCAAAAATTTTATTTTTTAAGATGGAAAATTTGAGCATGTGTCTTTGGTATTGTGTCTATATTTCAGAAAAGACAGGCGTGGAGAAGCTGAGTTTACTACAAATGAGGAAACCATGGAACACAATCCAGGCAATAATATATCAACCAGGATAGGCAAAGTAATGCTGCCCCCACTAAATCTCAGTAAGCTTAACATATGCCAAGTTTATTTTCCTCCTTTACTGCATGTTCTAGTATGGGTCTGCAGGGGGTCTGCTCATCTTGGACACTCAGAGACCCAGGTCACCAATTGATGGCCTCATTTTCACAGTCAGGGCATTTGGCAGAAAGGGATACAATGACTTACTAGCTCTTTAAGCTGATGGAAAAGTAACAAGTACTCTGCATGTTTCAAGTGGGCCAGAGAAGTGTTAATCCCACCAGGTGCTGGAAAGAGCTGGAAACTTCCATGAGTGGCCTAGTACATAGTTCTATTGACTACTACTTGTCATTTCCGGTACTGGAAATAGCCACAAACTTGTATTATCTTGTACCTACTTTGGGACCTGGCGAGATGGAGTGAGGTAAAATATGAGACACTGTTAGCTCATTTCAACAAACCAGAGAGATGGGGGTTCTGGTCTCTGGCACTCAATTATTGCCGTGTAAACCTGAAAGTTCCTTTGTGTTTGGGGGGAGGATTTGATGCTCTTCCAGCTCCAACGTCTTCCTGTTGCAATGAGCCTGGAACTGGAATAAGAGGAGCCAAGGAAGCGAGTAAGCCCAACCAAGGCCCAAGCGCGCTACCTCAAGAAAACAGGCTTTCTAGAATTTTGGTCCGGATGCCTGTTGGGTAATGTGCTTTCAGCCAGCAGGGAGCGGTACGGAGCCAGCGGCACAGTTCAGTATTGCAATAGCGATTTGAAAATCGCTAGGGGTCACTCAACTTTGAGCGTTAGAATCATCTCGGGGAGGTTTTTAGGAATACCGGCGCCGGGCTTCCCCCTAGACGATGAAATCAGACTCTTTGGGAGTGGAGCCCCAACATCGGTATTTTTAAAGAGCTCCCCGGCTATGTGCACCGGGTAGTCTTTAATTCTTTACTACTTGGAGGCTGGATGACATCCAGTGGGTGCATTTTCACAAACAAGTTCTTGAATCGAACCCTCTCTTTCTTCTCGCAAGAGTTGTCGGGGTTACGTTTTAACGGGGGGGGGGGGGTGGCGGGGCAGGCATCAAGCTAAAGGGTCTCTAGGACATCAGCGTTTCCTAGCGCTCGGGAGGAGCTGATCTCCACGCGCAGGTGGCTGTGACTCAGGCCAGCTCGGCCCTAGGGCGCCGCTCGCCGGGCGGGGGAGGGCCGAGGTCCGCTCTCAGCAGGACCGAAGTCAGGAAAAATGGGTGGACCCAGGCGGGCAGTGGAAGGTCGAGGGAGGAGCGGAAGGAGACGACGACGCGGACGGGCGGTCGACGACGCGGACGGGCGGTCCCCGACGCGGCCCCGACTTCCGCGGCCCGGCGTCTGGGGGCGGCCTGGTCACCATGGCGGGCCTGGACCCCGGCTTGGCCATCCCCGTGTGGCTGGCCGAGGACGACCTGGGCTGCATCATCTGTCAAGGGCTGCTCGCCTGGCCCGCCACGCTGCCCTGCGGCCACAGCTTCTGCCGCGACTGCCTGAAGGACCTGTGGGCCGCCGGCAGCCCCGGCCGCCGGCGCTCCTGCCCCACCTGCCGCGAGGGCGCCGCGCAGCCGCCGCAGCTGCGGAAGAACACGCTGCTGCAGGAGCTGGCCGACAAGTACAGCCGGGCGCTGCGCGAGCTGAGGGAGGCCCCCGGCGCCGCTCCCGCCCGGGGAGCCGCCGCCGGCGCCGCGCCCGAGCCCGCGCGCCCGCCCCCGCGCCGCGCCGCCCAGCTGCCGGTAGGGAGGCGGACCCGCGCCGCCGTCGCGCCTCTCGGCCCCGCGCGCCTGCCCGCGGCCCCCCGCTCTCACCCCTGCCCCGGCCCGCCTGCTCTCACCCTGGGCCCTTCTGCTCTCGGGGCAGTTCGGACAAGTATACGCACGCTGGGAAAAAGCCGCCTCCTGACAGCCCGGCCGCTCTAGCTACTCCTCAGCACGTTGCCACTTCTTTCCAGTCTTTCCGCAGTCTGTCTCTTTGAACATTTTTATACGGGGTAAGATATAGCCCAAGACCGGTCCGTTTAACCATTTTTTAAAAATGTACAGTTCAGTGGCGTTAGTGATATCCACAGTGATGGGCAACTATCACTTTCTGTTTCCAGAATGTCAGCACCACAAACACTCTTGCACCCCTTAAGTAGTAACTTCTCATTCCATCTCCCTGCAATTCCTGGTAACGTCTGGTCTGTTTTTTTGTCTCTATCATTTGCCTACTCTAGGTATTTCATATACGTGGGATCGTATAGTATTTGTCCCCTTGTGTCTGGCTCCTTCCACTTCCCGTAGTGTTTTCAGGGTTCCTTCATGTTGTAGCGTGCACCTGAATCTTACTCCTTTTTGTGGCTGAATAATATTCCATTGCGTGTATGTACCACATTTTGTTTATCCATTTGTACACGGATGGCCGTTTGGATTGTTTCTACTTTCTGATTATTGCGAGTCGTGATGCACTGAACATTGGTGTCCAAGTAACCCAGCCCTTCTTCTCCGTTCTTTTGGGTAAATACCTAGGAGTGGACTTGCGGGTTTGTGCGGGAATTCTGTTGAACTTACTGAGGAACACAGCCAAACCATTTTCTACAGCAGCAACAACATTTTACATTCCATTGGCAACATCCTGATGTTTCCACATGCTTGCCAACGTTTGTTGGCAAAATAACAACATTTGTTATTTTTCATTTTATTTTTATTCCCCTCTCCCTCCTGCCACTTTGTTTTTAGTATACCTTTCCCGTTAGGCATGAAGTCCTAGTGGGATCTGCATTTCCCGAATGATTAACGATGTTGACTGATCATCTTTTCATGGGCTAATTGCTAATTTATGTATTTTCGTTGGAGAAATGTTTATTCAGGTCCTTTGACTTTTTTTTTTTTTAATTGGGTTGTCTTTGGGTGCCTGGGTGGCTCAGTCAGTTAAGCGCTGGACTCGGTTAAAGCTCACATCAAGATCTCACAGTTTGTGAGTTCAAGCCTGGGGTCGGGCTCTGTGCTTACAGCTTGGGATTCTTTTTCTCTCCCTCTTTCTCTGCCCCTCCCCTGCTCACACACACACTCTGTCTCAAAATAAATAAATAACTTAAAAAAAATTGGGTTGTCTTTTTCTTGTGGAGTGTTAGCAATTCTTTATAAATTCTGGATATTAAGCCCTTATGAGGTATATGACTTGCAAATATATTCCCCCATCTCGTGGGTTGCCTTTTTACTTTCTTGCTAATGTCCCTTGATGCACAAATGTTTTAAGTTTTGCTGATGTCCAGTGTATCTATTTCTTCTTTTGTTGTTCTTGTTTCTGGTGTCGTATCTAAATCCACCACCAAATTCTGAGTTAACGAAGATTTATCCCCGTATATTCTCCTGAGAGTTTTATGGTAATAAGGCTTGTTTTGAGGTTGCTGACCCATTTTGAGTTCGTCTTTCTATATGGCATGAGGTAGGGGTCCAACTTTATTCTGTTGCATGTGAAAATCTAGCTGTCCCAATACCGTTTGTTGAAGAAAGTGTTTTTCTCCATTGAGTGAACTTGGAACCCTCATAAAAAATCAGTTGGCCATAGATGAATGGGTTTATTGCTAGACTCCTAATTCTAGTCCATTGGGTTTTTTTGGGGGGGCAGGGGAATCTATCCCTATGTCAGTACCACATTGTTTTGATTAATATAGTTTTGTAATAAATTTTGAAATCAGGAAGTGTAAGTCTGTCTGACCCTGTTCTTTTTCAAGATTGTTCTGGCTCTCCCTGCAATTCCATATGAATTTGAAAATTGATGTTATCATTCTGCAAACAAGGCTGTTGGAATTTTGAGAGGGATTGTGTTGATTCTGTAGGTCACTTTGAGTATGACATCTTTAACAATATTAAGTCTTCTTCCAAAAACATGGAATGTGTTTCCATTTATTTAGGTCTTCTTAACTTTCTTTCAGTGTTGCTCTGTAGTTTTCAAAAACAGAAGTTATTTCATCTCCTTGGTTAAATATATTCCTAGGTATTTTCGTCCTTTTAGATACTGTTATACATGCAGTTGGGTTCTTAATTTCTTTTTTTGATTGCTCACTGCAGGGGTATAAAAGCACTATTTTTTGTGTGCTGATCTTGCACCTTTCAACGTTGCTGAATTCATTTACTAGCTCTAGTAGCTTCCTTGTGTATTCTTTAGGATTTTATTTATAAGATCATGTCATGTGGGTAGAGAGCATCTTTTCTTCTTTTCCAGTTGGGATGCCTTTTGTTTCTTTTTTTTTTTTCTTTTAATGTTTATTTATTTTTGAGAGAGAGTGAGCGAGCACACAGGTGCATGCACAGGGGAGTGGCAGAGGGAGAGGGAGACAGAGAATCCCAAGCAGGCTCTGTACTGTCAGCTCACAGCTAGACATGGGGCTCAACCTCAAGAACTGTGAGATCATGACCTGAGCCGAAATCAAGAGCCAGATGCTTAACCCACTGAGCCACCCAGGCACCCGATAGGTGCCTTTTATTTCTTGTCTAATTGCTCCGGCTAAAATTTCCAGTACAATGTCAGGTAGCAGAGGTGCAATCAAGCATGCTTGTTTTGTTCCCACTCTTAGAGCCTTAGTCCCGCTCTTAGTCTTTCACCATTGAGTGTGATGTTAGTTGTGGATTTCTCATAAATTGCCTTTATTATGTTGAGGAATTTCCTTTCTATTCCTGGTTTTCTGAGTGTTTTACTTTTTTTTTTTTTTTTAATTTTTTTTTAATGTTTATTTAGTTTTGAGAGAGAGAGTGCAAGCAGGGGAGGGGCAGAGAGAGGAAGACACAGAATCCGAAGCAGGCTCCAGGCTCTGAGCTGTCAGCACAGAGCCCGACACGGGGCTCGAACTCACGAACTGTGAGATCATGACCTGAGCTGAAGTCAGACGCTTAACCAACTGAGCCACCCAGGCACCCCTTCTGAGTGTTTTAATCATGAAAGGGTGTTGGATTTTGTCAAATGCCTTGTCTGCATCAAATGAAAAGATTATGTGGTTTTTATCCCTTCATTCTATTAATGTGGTATATCACACTGGTTGTTTTTCTTAAGTTGTACCACTTTGCACTCCTGGGATAAATTCCACTTGATCGTGGTGTATTATCCTTTTAATACGCCACTGGACTTAGTTTGCTAGTATTTTGTTAAGGGCTATTGGTCTGTGATTTTCTTGTGATGTGTTTGTCTAGCTTTGGCAACAGGGTCATGCTGGCCTCACTGAGGAGTTAGGAAGCGTTCCTTCCTCTTCTATGTTTTGGAAGACTTTGAGAAGGACTCTTGTTAATTCTTCTTTAAGCATTTGGTAGAATTCACCAGTGAAGTCATCTGGTCCTAGATTTTTCTTTGTTGGGATTTTGATTACTGATTCAATCTCTTTATTTGTTATACCTCTGTTGACATTTTTCTGTTTATTTTTAAGTCAGTTTAGGTAATTTGTGTTTCTAGGAGTTTATCCATTTCATATAAGTTATCTAATTTGTTGGAGTAATAAGTTCATAATATTCTCTTAAATTTTATTCTGTAAGGTCAGTAGTAATGTCTCCACTTTGCTTTCTTTCTGATTTTGGTCATTTATGTTTCCTCTTTCTTTTTCTTTATCAGTCTAGCTAAAGATTAGTCAGTTTGTTGATTTTTTTCAAAGAACCAACTTTTGTTTCATTCATATCTCTATTGGTTTTACATTCTCCATTTTATTTATCTCCCATAATCTTTATTATTTCCTTCCTTCTGTTAGCTTTGGGTTTGGTTTGCCCTTTTTTTCCCTTGGTTCCTCAAGGTATAAATAAATGTAAGTGATTGATTTGAGATCCTTCTTCTTTTTTAATGCAGGAATTTACAGTTATAAATTTCCCTCTGAGCCTTTTCCAGAGTTCTGACATAATTGGTTTTGACAGTGTCTGTTCTGTGATGTTTCTATGTGGAGGGAACACAAGGTATATTTATATTTATATTTATATTTATATTTATATTTATATTTACATGTTTATATGTTTATATGTTTATTTATATGTTTATGTATATGTTTATTTATTTTGAGAGAGAGAAAGCACGTGAGTGGAGAGGGACAGAGAGAGAGGGAGAGAGAATCCCAAGCAGGCTCTGTGCTGTCAGTGCAGAGTCTGATGTGGGGCTCAATCTCATGACCATGAGATCATGACCTGAGCTGAAGTAAAGAATTGGACACTTAACTGACTGAGCCACCCAGGTGCCCCAGAGGGATGTCAGGCTTCTTGGAGATGCAGAAGGTCCTGGGTTAATTTCAGATTTTGAGGTTCCAACATGATTTAAAAAAGAAAAGTATCAGAACAAAGTTATAAAAACTGGTTTATTGACAGTTGGATGATAAACACTGTGTATTTCTGTGACTTGACATAGGACCCCTTGTGGAGGGAATGCAATTCCATACTTCATCCTTTGAAGTCTGAGCCCATCCTGCCTCTGATGAGGGCCCCCAGGTCTTGAGGTTGTTCCAAAATGTTGACTGCAGAACTTACTTCTACTCCCAGCAAATCAAGGTCTTTAAGTGGGGTTGTTTAGCGCTCTAGTTTGAATGTTGCCTTAAATGTATAGGGCGTCAGGGGTGCCTGGGTGGCTCAGTGAGTTAAGCGTCTGACTTCGGCTTAAATCATGATATCACGGTTCATGGGTTCAATCCCCACGTCGGGCTCTGCGCTGACAGCTTGGAGCCTGGAGCCTGCTTCAGATTCTATGTCTCCCTCTCTCTCTGCCCCTCCCTTGCTTGTGCTCTGTCTCTCTCTCTCTCAAAAGTAAATAAACATTAAAAAATTTTAAAAATGTATAAGACATCAATAACCAAACAAAAGGAGCTTACATCTGTGCATCACTTGAAAGTTTCCTCAATCCCTGCACAATGATCAGTTAGGTTGAGTCTCTGCACTGTTTAAGAGGAGAAGGAGGAAGGGTCACTTTTACTTTGAAAGGAGTGGTAAGGACACAGGATGATTCTGGTGACACTGGACCTTAAACCTTTCTAGTTTGATTGCTTCCACTGCCCCTCTCACCTTGCTGGCTGCACCCATCCTGCCAAATCTCCAGGCTCTCCATTTCCTCTCTGACCTCCTCTGCAGAATGACTCCTCTCGTCCCTTCACGCTTCACTCTCACCACCCCCCACCCCACTCCTGTGGATGGTCTCTGTTTCCCTGTTATGGCCGCCAAATGATCAGTAGGCACGCAAAAGGTCTAGGAAGTGTACCTCCTTGTCCTCTGGACATCTTCGTCACCTACTTGCCTGCTTCCTTTATCCGGTGTTTACAACTTCCCTGTCTGGAGCTGCTTCCTGGGTCCAGCTTTGTGTTCTTCTTTGTTCTTTTAAAGGCGGCGGCACAGAAGAGCATCACAGAAGCTGGGCATGAGCTGGAAGAGTTGGTGGAACAGCTTGTAGACCTTGTCAGGAGTCTTCAGAGTCAGAGACACCTCCCGGAGCCCGGACCAGACAATGAAGGGAGCACCCGGAGCTTGGTAGGCACCCAGCCAGGAGGGGGAAAGGGTGTGCCGGGGGCGGGGCTAGGGACAGCTTCCAATTGGAGCAACATGAACGTGTTTGGAAGTTGAAGGATGCAGTAAGTCTTCATCTGTTACCATTTTCCTACTGTCACACATGTTTGAGCAGAAGCGTAGAATGCTGGAGGCAAGGCGGGGGAGCTTCTGGTGGGTCAGGTGCCATCCTAGCCCTGTACCTAACCAGCTCTGAGATCCCCAGTGACCTCTGTGCAAATCCTGCAGATAGTCTCGTCCTCATCTTCACTGACCTTTCAGCAGCCTTTGGCCACACCTTCATTCCTGAAGCTTCCTCAGCTTCTAGGACAGGATTGTTCTGACCTTCTCCTGTTTTCCTCTGGCTGGCGTCTTCTCCGTCTGTCTTGCAGGCTCACTCTCTTTTCCTCTCCTCAGCAATGAAGTGCCCAGATTCCTCAAGGCTGACTTGTACGTCGCTTTTTCTTCCCCCTGCGTGGTCTTTCCCACACCATGGCTTTAATTACCACCCTGTGAACACCCTAGCTCCAGCCTGGACCTTTCTCTGAGCTATGGTCTGGTATCTTCCTTCTCACCTTTTCCTCTTGGTATCTCAAAGGTACACCGTACTTAAAGTGCCCCAAACTGGGGTGCCTGGGTGGCTCAGTTGGTTAAGCACAGCACAGAGCCTGCTTCAGATCCTCTGTCCGCTTCTCTCTCTCTGCCCCTCCCCGCTTCAAAAATAAATAAATAAACTTATTAAAACAATGTCCCAAACTGTTTCCATCTTAATGACTGGGCCTGTTATATCCTTCTAAGTGCACAAGCCAGAAACCTGGGAATCCTGTCACCCCTTCCCTCACCAGCCTAAACATCCCTAGAATCTGTTGACTACTCTTGAGCTTTCTGGAGACATCTCTGATCAAAGCCTCTGATCATTTCTTGCCTGGATTGCCGCAATAATTAATTACTCCACTCTGTTCGCACTGGTCTGCTCTCCTCATGGTCCTCTCAAACACAAATCTGATTTACAACATCTCCAGCGCCATCTGTTTGTGGGGGATTAAGACTCAAATCCCAGCAGTCCTCACAGAACCAACAGGGCCCTGTGGGACTCCTGCCCTTGTCTGCCTCTCCTGTCTCCTTCCATCTGGGTCCCCTCACCCTCCTCACCCTGGGGCTCTTCAAGCTGCAGCCACCGTGGCCCACATCAGTACCTCCAGGGTGTCGTGCTTCTTCCCACCAGCAGGGTGCGCTCCATGGAATATTCTTCTTTCATCCTGCCACCTAGGTAATGCCTGTTCATCCTTCAGACCTAGCTAGATCATCACTTTCCGGGAGAAACCTTCACTGATTTCCTGGAACAAGTCTCCCTATTAGAGAGGCCCTTATGACTTCATTTGCAACAGTTATCACAAGTTGGAACTTGATAATGATTGGTGCCATAATTTATTCCTGTCTGTTATCCCTCTTCCCCTACCCTGGACTCTAAGCTTCATTAGGGCAGAGACCTTGATGGCTTTTGTTCTTTTGTTCACTCTTGTATCCCCAGGCCTACCACACTGCTGGACACATAGTTAGGTGTTCAACAAATGCTCATTGAAGGAGTGAATACACAGGTCTTCAGGGATGCAAGGTGTTGGGGGGAGAAAAGCCTGAGGGTCTGACTTTCCCCCTTGGCAGTGCTGCTGGCTTGTATTCTGACCTTGGGCAAAAAGAGCTCTGGTATAAAAAAGTGCTCAAGTAGGGGCGCCTGGGTGGCTCAGTTGGTTAAGCATCTGACTTCGGCTCAGGTCGTGATCTCGTGGTTCATGGGCTCAAGCCCTTCATTGGACCCTTTGTTGACAGCCCGGAGCCTGCAACCTGCTTCAGATTCTGCATCTCCCTCTTTCTCTGCCACTCCCCTGCTAATGCCCTGTCTCTGTCTCTGTCTCTCTCTCTGTCTCTCTCTCAAAAAAATAAATAAACATTAAAAAAAAGTGCTCAAGTGATGGGAAAATGCAGGTCGATAAAATTCACTGTGGCAATTTAGTTCACCTCCATGAGGTGTAACTGTAACTTCTTTTTGTATTTATTATTATTATTTTTTTTAATTTTATTTTTTAAATTTACATCCAAATTAGTTAGCATATAGTGCAACAGTGATTTCAGGAGTAGATTCCTTAATGCCCCCTACCCATTTAGCCCATCCCCCCTCCCACAACCCCTCCTGTAACCCTCAGTTTGTTCTCCATATTTATGAGTCTCTTCTGTTTTGTCCCCCTCCCTGTTTTTATATTATTTTCGATTCCTTTCTCTTATGTTCATCTGTTCTATGTCTTAAAGGCCTCATATGAGTGATGTAACTTCTTTTTTTAAATGGGAATAGCAAACCCACCTTGGAAGGTTGTTTTAAAAATTAGAAGTAAGCCGTGGAAAGTACTCAGTCCATTGGGCCTGCTACTTTATGAGTGGTAAGAAGAGTGGGATATGCAAATAGGATATGCAAAGTTGGGAAGGAAAGTCAGGGACCAAAGGTGGGAAGGTGGGAGCAAATGGGAGGCTGTGTTGGGGAATGACAGGTTAAAGACAATCAGGGAGCATAGGTTAGAGGCCCGAGAGAGCTGGGAGGACCTGGATGGCGGCAACATGTCTATGCTGGCTCTTGAGAAGAGAGATAATATAATGGTAGCCTCTTGGAGAAGATTATTCTGGCCTCTGAAGCTTATCTTGGTGACTATCTGTATTATTTATTTTGTAAAGCCCCTATAGGATGGGCTTACAAATTTTAATACTTTTTTTGGTATTACTTAAGAAATCCATGTTTATTGTAGAAAATACTAGAAAATACACAAGCAGTTTAAAGAAAGCAAATGAGGGGCACCTGGGTGGCTCAGTCGATTAAGCGTCCGACTTCTGCTCAGGTCATGATCTCGTGGTTCGTGAGTTTGAGTCCCGTGTCAGGGTCTGTGCTGATGGCTCAGAGCCTAGAGCCTGTTTCAGATTCTATTTCTCCCTCTCTGTTTGCTTCTCCCCTATTCTTGCTCTCTCTCTCTCTCTCTCTCTCAAAAATAAATAAACATTAAAAAAAATTTTTTTAAAACAAAGAAAATGAACATCACCCATAACCCCACCACCCAGAAATAACCACTCTTTAATATTTTTGCTGCCCTTTGTATTCTTCCAGATTCCTTCCAAGGCATGTGGTCTGAGGGCCTAATTATGTTTTTAAAAATTTGTGAGGGGGCACATAGAGAATTAGAGATGGCAGAATCAGAATATGCTATTTGATGCATACCTTAAGAGACTTGAACTAATTAATTTATTTTGGATGATTCATCAATAGTCTTTCCTTGGTTTCTTTAAAGCTCGTGACTCCCCACACACCCGAGAGAAAACTGAGAGACATTCTGCATGACTTAGAAGAAATCCGGGAAAAATTACGGGAAAACTTGACATGGAAAGAGGCCCTTGAAGAACAACCACAGGGTAAGGTGATTTTATTTTGTGGAGTATTAAATATGGAAGTTGGGGGAAATGACAGAGTGTTCCAGGGCTTTGTTTTTGGGGGATAGGATCCCAGAGCCCAGCTGTGTTATTCCTGTGGTGCTGTAAATGAGGAAAGAGTGGGCTGAGGTGTTTTTGTGGCTGGATATGTTTTTTGGATATGACTGGCGGTATGATGTAACACAGGCCTTTAAAAAATAGAAACTCATTTTCTGAGACCTATACATCCAGAACCTAGACCTGATTTTGCTAGCTTACTGCTCATCTGTGTTATCTACCTGAGGAGATTCAGAAATAGGCTGTTTTTTGGGGGGTCTGGGTGGGTCAGTCGTTTGAGTGACCAACTCTTGGTTTCAGCTCAGGTCATGCTGTCGCGGTTTCGTGAGTTTGAGCCCCACATCGGCTCCAAGCTGGCAGTGCAGAGCCTACTTGGGATTCTCTGTCTCTCTGCCCCTCCTCTACTTGTGCTGTTTCTGTCTCTCACAATAAATAAATAAACTTTTTTAAAAAATTAAAAAAAGGAAATAGGCTGCTTTTTATGTTTAACTATTAAATATCTTGATAACAAAGCATATGATTTTGTAAATCGTCCTTGATAAGTTCTATTAACATATCATCTCTGGCAAGCGTGCTAATAATAAACAGTAAAAACATAGAAAGGAACCTTTCTGTTTGACTTTGTACATTCTCTGTTGTAACCCTAGTCATGACTGAAGAACTGTTAGTTGACGCCTGTCCCTTAGACATTAGCTCTGGGCTCCCTCTCTTCTGCCTCCTGGTCTGGCCACTGCCAGCTTTATATGCTTTAGGAACATGTCTCTTATAACGACTTTTATATTCAAATGATCTTGCTCTGCTTAAAAAGTTATTTAAAAAAATAAAAAAAAAATTTTTAATGTTTATTTATTTTTGAGAGACAGAGAGAGACAGAGTGTGAGTGGGGGAGGGGCAGAGAGAGAGAGAAAGACCCAGAAATCTGAAGAGGCTCCAGGCTCTGAGCTGTGAGCACAGAGCCGGATGTTGGGCTCGAACTCACAAGCCTTGAGATCATGACCTAAGCTGAAGTCAGACGCTTAACCGACTGAGCCACCCATGTGTCCCTAAAAAATTTTTTTTAAATGTTTGCTTATTTTTGAGAGAGAGAGAGAGAGCATAAGTGGGTGAGGGGCAGAGAGAGAGGGAGACACATAATCCAAAGCAGGCTCCAGGCTCTGAGCTGTCAGCACAGGGCCCAATGTGGGGCTTGAACCCACAAACCACGAGATCATGACCTGAGCCAAAGTCGGAAGCTTAAGCTACTGAGCTACCCAGGGGCTCCAGAAAGTTATTTTGTATTTAGGTGGAGAAACATGATCCCTTGGGAGAAGTTTCTCAAGGGAACCAGTTAGAGCACACTTTATTAGTTGCTCCAAAAATTATCTGAGAAATAAGTGTCCTCTTGGCTCCTGTGCACCCCTAAGTTTAGATTAGGTTCCTTAATGATCTTATTTACTTACATAAATTTAAAATCAGAATTTTAGTAGTACCGGGCTGGCTCAGTCGGTGGAGCATGTGACTCTTGATCTTGGGGTTGTGAGTTCAAGGCCAATGTTGAGTGTAGAGATTACTTAAAAATAAAATCTTAAAGTTATTAATTAATTAAAATGTTTAAATTTTGATGTTAAATTTAAAATTTTTAATTCAGCAATCAAAACAATATAAAAGCACACAGTGAAGGTCTCTTTCCCACCCTTGCCCAATTTGCCCATTGCAGTTTCAGTTAACTGCTTGTAGTGGTTTCTTGAGTGCCCATTCAGAATTTACTTACACAAAGTAACATTTTAAAGCACTTATGGCATTCGGTGGGGAGGTCATGGATATTCTGGGTGTCAGAGTGATGCCCTGAAACTGTATTAGCTAATTTATTTGATACATATGCATCTAACCCTTCCCATGTGCCTGGTACTATGCTTGGTGCTTAGAACATAAAGATGAACAAGGTCTCTACCAGTGTTAGAAATAAGTCCAGCATCCCAATCAATGGAGGGAAACGGAGACTCGGAGCATGGTGAAGCCAGGCTTTAATCAATGTTCTTACAAGAGCAGGTGTCTGATGGACAGGCACACTCAGGGCAGTTACAGCAGACAATGTATCTCCTGACGTGCAGGTCCCTCCCCTGATTCCTCAGCACTCATTGGCTGAGTACTACAGAGGTTACAGCCTTACCCAGATGGCGCCTATGCCCATGTCAGGCAAAAAGTAGTCTGATTGGAACAAATGTACATTCCCTGAGGTGACGCAGAGACTTTCAGTCCCTCCTCCCTTTGTTCTATGGTGCATGCTCATTGCAAAGCCTGCGAAAATAAGCCCATGAAATGGAGAGGGGAAGAAGAACCAGGACGTGAAGTGTCTAAGGGTTTGGGACTCCATGGTGTGTGTGTGGGGGGCGGGGGGGATGGGGAGGGAGGTCATACATATTTCCAATAGGTTGTAAACCTATTTTAATGAGACGGCACAGCTTTTATTTGGTGTTTCTGAAAATGAATCATCTCCCTTACTTCTCACACCAGCAAGGAGCTTAAATCTTACCAGGGAAACAGGCAGTAAAAAAAGCTCACCGTGAGAACATGGGGCTGAACATAAGGATGTGGGAAACATGGGGTGCCTGGGTGGCTCAGTCGGTTAAGCATCCAACTTCAGCTCAGGTCATGATCTCACAGTCTGTGAGTTCGAGCCTGGCGTCGGGCTCTGTGCTGACAGCTCAGAGCCTAGAGCCTGCTTCTGATTCTGTGTCTCTCTTTCTCTCTCCTCTTGTGCTCTGTCCCCTCCCCTGCTTGTGCTCTGTCTCTCTCTCTCTCTCTCTCAAAAATAAATAAACATTGAAAAAAGATTTTTTTTTAATGATTTGGGAAACAAAGGTAACTTACAGCCCACTGACAAGTCCTTGAAACAAGCATAGTGACCTTCCTCTGGGAGTTCAGCTGCCTCCATGCTGACACTTTGCTAGGGGCAAAAGGCAGTCTTAGCTTAACATTATCCCAACCCTCCAGGAGCCTATCAGTCTACTTTAACATATGGGACATTTAACATTCCTTTGGAAACCTCCTTTATCTCTGTCCCCCCAATTATATGTTAGCAGTCATCCTCCAAGCATAAGGAGCATGATATACATCTGAAGGGTTTCATGACTGAGGTTTTATTAGACAGTAATAAATGACTTTTTCCTAACAACAGCTAGCCCCCTCAAGGTCCTGCAAACCTTGCTTCCAAAATTCCTTAGAGACTTACTCTATCCCTGACCCCCTCCCAACTTGAAGGTATATAGTCGGCCACCCCTCACAACCCACGTACAGCTCTTTCTGCCCACGGGTCCTGTCCCCGAGCTTTAATGAAACTACCTTTTTGCACTGAAAATGTCTCAAGAATTCTTTCTTGACCGTTCGCTCTGAACCCCACCATTTCCACATCAATACCTGAGCTGGATGTCCTGTCTGATTCAAGTCTGACACTACAAAAAAGCTGTGTGCCCTGATCACAATGTTTGAATACTTCTATTTGCCTTTTTTTTTTTTTTTGATAAGACTTTTTCCCCTTCCCAATGTTTTGATTCCTTAGTGGAACTCCAAGAAGGTCCATCTTCCTCTGCATGCCGGCTGCCTGACCACAGTCACCCTGCCCCCACGAGGACCTCCCGGTTTGCTCAGTGTAAGTATGTAGTCTGCTTAAAACTTGGCTTTGGCCTGGGGCGCCTGGGTGGCTTGGTCAGTGGAGTGTCTGACCCTGACCTGATTTTGGCTCAGGTCACAATCCCAGGGTTGTGGGATCGAGCCCCGTGTTCTGTGTTGGGCTCTGTGCCCAGAGTGGAGCCTGCTTAGGATTCTCTCTCTCTCCACCCCTCTCCCCTACTTGGGCTCCCTCCCTCTCTTTCAAAAAAGAATTAAGCAACACAAAACAAAACAAAACAAAAAACAAAACAAAACAAAAGAAAACAAAACCTGGGGGTCTGCCAGTCCACCTCCCAGCTGCTGGGCCTGTTTTTGGCTCAAAGGGGAGCTGATTACAAAGACAAAAGGGATGAAGACTCCCAAATTCCAGGCTAAAGTGGGGAAATAAAAGTTAAGATGGGAAGGGGGGATTGTTACTAGAACCATGATAGAAGACTGCAAATTGGCGTACCAGTTTTAATGCCAGTGTAAGTAAACTTTATCACACTCAAAGATACAAAGCCTCTGGGAGGCTCAGTCGGTTGGGCGTCCAACTTCGGCTCAGGTCATGATCTCGCCGTTCTGGAGTTCGAGCCCCACGTTGGGCTTTGTACTGACAGCTCAGACCCTGGAGCCTGCTTCTGATTCTGTGTCTCCTCCTCTCTCTCTGCCCCTTCCCAAATCACACTTTGTCTCTTTCTCTCTCTCTCTTTCTTAAAAATAAATAAAGAAAAAAAAAGCTACAAAGCTATATTTTGCTCTTAGGGTGAGAGCTAATCATATCCTTGTTCTTTTCCTCAGGGGCCATCAGTCCGACCTTTGACCTTCGGAGCCACTGCTGTAGTCTGGAGGTGTCTGAGGACTGCCGGGTGGTGACTGTATCTCGCTGCCCGCAGACCCATCTCTGGAGTCACGAGAGGTTTGTGACCTGCCAGGTCTTATGTTCCCAGGCCTTTTCTTCAGGGCAGCAGTACTGGGAAGTAGACACTCAGCACTGCAACAACTGGGCAGTTGGGGTGGCCTCCTGGGGGATGAGGCGCAACCAGACCCTGGGAAGGACCGAAGACTCCTGGTGTGTAGAGTGGAAGGGGACTGGCCAGCTCTCTGCATGGCACATGGTCAAGGAAACCATCCTGGGCTCTGACAGACCTAAGGTGGTGGGCATCTGGCTGGACCTGGAAGAGGGCAAACTTGCCTTCTATTCGGTGGCCAATCAGGAGACACTTCTGTACGAGTGCCCTGTCTCTGCCTCCTCCCCTCTGCACCCTGCCTTCTGGCTGTATGGCTTAAATCCTGGAAATGCTCTGACTATAAGGCCAGTGAAGGTGTAAAGGTTCCCTGGGTCTTAAAACATGGTGATCTCCCGGTTTCTCCCTCTGATTTCAAGCAGCTGGCAACTTCCCAAAGATCCCACTTCCAGAGTTAATGGGTGAGCAGAAAAGGGCTAACTGTAGGCTTGGGACATTGAAACTGCACATTCCCCAGAAAGCATTGACCCTTGACTGGCTCCTGGGAGGTAACCCCTAAGCCCTTGGGATATCCTTCTGATAAGAGTGTCTGTTTACCTGAGGGCCTCGGGCCAGGAGCTATCACCTTGACCTCTGGAGGGGCTGGAGACTCTGCCTGGGTGCCTGACCCCAGTAAAAGCCCTGGGCTCCAAGGCTGGGGTGAGCTTCCCTGGTTAGCAATACCCTTTGTACATTGCCACACACTGTCGCTAACTGTCACTAGGAGAATTAACCTTGTCCTTGTGAGTCCGCAGGGAGAGGATAGTTGATCTCTTGGCTCCTGCCCTGTGTGCTGTGCCTTTTACTACTGCTGATTTTAATCTGTATCCTTTCACTGTAATAAATTGTAACCAAGACTACAGTCACTTTGCTGAGTTCTCTGGGGGCTTCTAGTGAATCACTGAACCTGAGAGTGGTTTGAGGGACCCCCAAACTCAGGGCAGATTATCAGTTGCTGTGTAATACCATGGCCACGAATGCAGTGGTTTTAAACAACACACAGCACCTCACAGTTTCTGTGAGGAGTGAGGCACAGTTTCTGTGCCAGGAGTCAGGGCACCGTTGAGACAAGGCCTCTGCTTGGGGGGGTCTCACAAGCTGCAGTCAAGGTGTGACCCAGCACTGTGGTGTCATCTGAGGCTCAACTGGGGAAGGATCTCCTTCCAGACTCACATGGTGGTTGGTAATATTCAGTTCCTCTTGGGTTGTCAGACTGAGGTCCTCAGTTTCTTGCTGGCTGTTGGCTGGGGACCACCCTCAGTTCCTCACCCCATGGGCCTCTGCAGTGTACCCCTCACGTCCTCAAAGCCAACAAGGAACAGAACATCTCCTAGCCAGATGGACTTTAAATCTTGTATAATATAATCACATACACATAATCCCATACATTCTATTGCCTTTGCCTTATTCTGTTGGTTAAAAACAAGTTGCAAGTCCTGCCCACACTCGAGGGGAAGGGATTAAACAGGGCAGGAATACCAGGAGGTGGGGGGTCATAGGGGACACCTGACAGTCTGGCCAGCATAGGGTGTCATTTCATTCTTGATTTCCCCTATTTTTAAAAGTCATTTTATTATGTAACACAACAGATACAGAAAACCACAAAAGGGGTGCCTGGGTGGCTCAGTTGGTTAAGTGTCCTACTCTTGATTTCGGCTCAGGTCTTGATCTCACAGGTTCCTGAGTTCAAGCCCCACATTAGGCTCTGCACTGACAGTGTGGAGCCTACTTGGGATTCTTTCTCTCTCTCTCTCTCTCTCTCTCTCTGCCCCTCACTCTCAAGGTAAATAAAAGAAAACTCTATAATACATGTGGAATATAACAAATTATTATAAACACCCTTATTAAGTACACTTTAGGTCAAGAAATAAAACCTTCCTACCCACCCCAGAAGCTCCTTCACGTGCCTTGTCCTGATCACACAGTCCTTCCTCTGCCTGAAAGGAATCTGACGTTTACAGTAATCGCTTCCTTAAATTTCTTTATAGTGTTAGCACCCAAATAAACATCCCTGGCCACAAGAGTCTTGCCCATTAAAAAACAACAACAACAACCAGATGTGTCTTTTTCTTAACAGCTTTGTTGAGATATAATTTACATACTATAAAACTCACCTATTGAAAGTATACAAAGCGGGGTGTCTGGCTGGCTCAGTTGGAAGAGTGTGCAACTCTTGATCTTGGGGTTGTGAGTTCAAACCCCATGTTGGGTGTAGAGATTACTTAAATAAATAAATAAATAAATAAATAAATAAATAAATCTTAAAAAAAATAAAAAATAAAGTGTGCAAATCAACCTTTACTATGGAGTTGTGAAACTCTGATTGTATTCTAGCTTTAGAACATTTCATCAGCCCCAGAAAGAACCCTCTTACCCATTAGCTGCTGATGCATCTGTCTTGTAGGTCTCTGAATCTACATATCTCCCTCTCCCTTTACTTTCCTTGCAATTCATCTGTAGGACCCCAAGCTGGACTAGCACCCATTTTGAAGATGTGGAAATTCAACTCTGCTGGACTGGGTTAAGCAGAAAGCCTCATTGCACAAACCAGCCAGGCAACCCTTGGCAGTGCATTTAAGCCCTTCTTTCTCCTGTACGATGGAAATAATAGTTATTTGCCCTTCCTCATCTTCTTCAAAGGGTTGCTGAAAAAATTAAAGTAGTAGGTGAGGAAATTAGAAAAACGCCAGGACAATGATAACCACAGCAACAATGACAGAATCATGGCAGCCTCTAATTCACCTTGGCCTCTCACATCTTGAGACTCACATTTAATTTACATACATATCCTTGAAAACAGGGCCAACCAAAATTCTTCTATATGTTCTATTAATTTGCTTTCTCACAAACCAGGGAGCAGAGGCCCAGACAGGGTTAGTGGTTTGTCCAGGGCCAGTCAGCTGGCAGAGCAGGGACCAGGCCGTTTCTCCCCTGTCAAGTCTCTAACCTCAACACACTCTGATGAGGTCCTGTGCTGAGACCTGGCCTTCCAGTCTGATGGGACACACAGCTAGCCCTAGAGCCACGAGGTGCTCTTTTTTTTGTGGTTGTTGGTGGTGGTAATCCTCAGTATAGTGGCCTTGGGTTGTCTGAGCAAGGGACAGGGCCTCTCTCTTGGTGCCAGTTGACCATTAAAGGTCTCTCTGTTTTCACTTTCTGCATCACTCACCTTTTATCTTCTCACCCAGAGTCACTTTGATGTTTGCCCTTTAAAAGTACCAAGATTGTGGGGTGCAGCTCAGGTCATGATCTCATAGTTCATGAGTTTGAGCCCCCACATCTGGCTCTGTGCTCACAGCGGGGAGCCTGCTTTGTATCCTCTGTCCCCCTCTCTCTGCCCCAGCTCCCCCATCAAAAGTAAACATTAAAAAAATTTTGGGGGAGGGTGGCACCTGGGTAGCTCAGTTGGTTGAGCCTCCGACTCTTGACTTTGGCTCAGGTCATGAGCTTACGGTTCGTGAGTTTGAACCCCATGTTGGGCTCTGCACTGACAGTGTGGAGCCTGCTTGGGATTCTCTCTCTCTCCCTCTTTCTCTGTTCCTCCCCCCACTCACACTCTATCTCTCTGTCCTAAAATAAATAAACACTTAAAAAAAAAAAAAGAAGTAGAGAGGCACCTGGGTGACTTAGTTGGTTGAGCATCCAACTTCGGCTCAGGTCACAATCTCACGTCCTGTGAGTTCGAGCCCCACATCAGGCTCTCTGCTGACAGCTCAGAGCCTGTAGGCTGCTTTGGATTCTGTATCTTCCTCTCTCTCTGCCCCTCCCCTGCTCATACTCTGTACTCCCCCCTCTCTCTGTCTCTGTCTCTGTCTCTCCCAAAAGTAAATAAGCATTAAAAAATTAAAAAAAAATTTTTTAAGTAGAGAATAAAGGTTCGCACTCTGCTTCTTTGCTTTTGTCTCAAGTTTTCTGTCAGCATAAACTTTCCAGGACACTGTGAAAAGTGGTGCCCTTCCTCAAACGAAACAAAACAAGAATCCTCCAGAATAGAAATAATGAAGCTGAAATGCCAGTGGCTGAAGGGCCTCTCACTTGGATCTATGCCACATGGGGGAAGGAATCATCCACACAGGGATCCACCTGGAAAGACTTCCTGTGGGGACAGAAAGGCTAATGGGCAGAGCACTGGGGACTCCTGTGGCAGCGTCTCACCTTCTCTGCAGGTGTTTCTCTCAAAAACTTACGTTTTCTTGTAGACTTGTCTCTTTTTTTCTAGGGGTTAGGGAGAAGGCAGTAATGTCAGTGACAAGGGCCACCTCTATCTCTTCCTCTCTCTTCCCCTCCACTTCTCTCTCTCTCTCTCTCTCTCTCTCTCACACACACACACACACACACACACACACACTTCACCTGCTGGTGAGACACCTACTGGTGTGTCCGTTGTTGGGGTCCAGGGCTTTGGGTTCCTGGAAGAACCACCTACCAAGCAGGAAGCCGCCACCTTCTTAGGGTCACAGCAACCTCTAATACAATTATATCTATCTGTCTCTTTCTTTTCCTCCCTCAAATACTTTTTTTTCTGGAAAAGTTTAATTTGAAGACTTTATTTCCTAGCTGATTGCAGAAACAAACCACAAAATGCAACGTGCTGCTCTTTGGAGGTACTTCAGGCTCTCTTGCTTTGGTCAAGGGAAAAATCCCTTCCCCAGGGGCACTTGAGGCTTTTGACAGGAAGGGAGAATCTTCCTTGGTATGTGCCCAGCTCCATCATCCCCCACTTCTGCCTGAGCCCTCAGCCCTAAACCCAAATTTATCTTCATTCGTAATTGCTCAAACCTTAATCACTGCAATGCGTATCTGGCTGGTTCAGTCAGTAAACCAGAGTGTGCGACTAACTCTTGATCTCGGGTTTGTGGGTTCGTGCCCCATGTTGGGTGTAGAGATTACTTAAAAATAAAATCTTACACACACACACACACACACACACCCTAATCACTGGGACGCCCGAGTGGCTCAGTTGATTAAGCATCTAACTTTTGATTTTGGCTCAGGTCATGATCTCACCATCTGTGGGTTTGAGCCCTGCATCGGGCTCCATGCTGACAGTGTGGAGCCTGCTAGGGATTCTCCCCCTCTCTCTCTCTCTGCCCCTCCTCCAGGCATGCCTGCGCACTCCCTCTCTCCTTCTCAAAACAAACATTAAAAAAACCCACCCTAATCATTACATGAGTGTTTGTCCTTCCAGAGGAGTGCAATCTTCTTGAATTATATTTAGGATTAGGCCAAAGATTTGTTTCAATTTGGGATTTACCTTCCTAGCCAGCCATAGGCTTTCTTAGGACAGGGTTTCCCAAGCTTCAGCCTTTTTTGTGCCATGATTCTTGTTACCCTTGCACTGTCTCCTGCACCATTTTTTACTTAATATTTTTTCCTAAACCAACTCACTGACCCCTCTCAGGTACATTCATTTCCAAAGGAAACCTTTTAGTTGATCTTAGCCAAAAGGCCGAGAAGCGATTCAAAAGGAAATTTTAAAAAGTTACGTAAATGGAAATCAGGGTCATGTGTCTTAAATAAAGGGGTAACCCTAACTATATCTTTCAAGGAAAACAAAACAAGGTGACTAGCTTTGTTCTGTCCTCTAGGGCTCTGATCCCAGGATTCGTCACTTGCTTGCGTTCTCTCTCTCTTGCAAGAGGAGATTATCACGTGTTACAGACTTCCTGAGGCTTTCATTTTGGCTTAATTAGGGTAGAAACCATAATAGAAAAGGGGAAAAACTTTCTGGCCACAGGGGTCATTGTTTCTAATGTCCCTGCACCATCTACAATGACCTCTTGTTCCACTACTTTGGGAAACCCGGTTCTAAGAGATTGGGCTAATGCGGTCTGGAAGACTATGTCTTCCTTCCCTGCCCAGTGAAATCTTTTTCACCTTTATATTTCAAAACAAATATGCCCTGGGGGAGAAAACCTTATGCCTTTGGTCAGGACACAATGTCTTGGAGTTACCATAGGATCTTTTCTTCACCACCTTCTGCACAATTAGTCACCAAATAGTGACACTGGATTCTGTCTTCTCAAATCATTCCAGCTGTGGCCCCTCCTCTTCCCTCGGCGTCTTCTCTGGCGCAGACTCTAATCGCTTCTCTCCCAGATTATTTTAATCCGAGCCCCTCTGTCTCTAGTCAGAACCCTCTTCCCATCTGTTCTCATTCTGCTAATGTGAGTTTCCCCGAAAACACAAATCAGAGGTTACTCCTCCATTGAAAACACCCCCAGCGCAGGGTGCCTGGGTGGTTCAGTCAGTTTAATCGTTCAACTTCAGCTCAGGTCCTGATCTCATGGTTCGTGAGCTCCAGCCCCACTTCAGGCTGTGTGCTGACAGCTCAGAGCCTGGAGCCTGCTTCGGAGTCTGAGTCTCCCTCTCCCCTGCTCACACTCTCTCTTTCTGTCTCTCAAAAATGAATAAACGTAAAATTTTTTAAAAAAAAAATAAATAAATAAACTTAAGAAAAAGCAGACCCACTAGTACTAAGAGTGACCAGGAAGGCCACTCGGGCTAAAACCATGGTCATTTTCCTAGGAGCTCTCTGGGGATATTTGCATTTTTGCTGGGTTAAGGCATGGCGTTGCTTGGGAGATCATTTGTTAACAGTGCCCTGTAGGAAGAGCTGACGACGGGAGGAATGGGACACCATCACACGAGTCTTGTTGGTTTTGGCCAAGGAAGGAAAAGATTATGAGATGCCACCTATTTTGTGGAAGGGTTTGAAAGGTTTGGGTACCTGGAGAATGATTTGGAGGATTCTGGTGAGAAGAAAGAAGGGTGCCCAAAGATGAACTACCCGGTCCACCACTTGTCTCCCATAATAAATCAGTGATGTTCAGTACTTTGCCCCTAGCACCTAGCTCAGAGCCTCACACCTCCTGGAGACAATAACTACTTGTTAAGTGACTGAATAAACATAATATCCTACATCAGTGCCTCCATGAAAGCATATTGCTATTCTTCTAAATATTTCTATTAATTTTATTTAAAAGATCTAATTATTGGGGCGCCTGGGTGGCTCAGTCGGTAAAGCATCTGACTTCGGCTCAGGTCATGATATCACAGTTTGTGAGTTCGAGTCCTGCGTCGGGCTCTGTGCTGACAGCTCAGAGCCTGGAGCCTGCTTCGGATTTTGTGTCTCCCTCTCTCTCTGCCCCTCCCCCACTCACGCTCTGTCTCTCTCTGTCTCTCGAAAATAAATAAATGTTAAAAATTTTTTTTAAAGATCTAATTATTAAATTAACTTTGACATCGTACAAAAGATGATGGTACTAAAAATTAATTCATAATTGTTACACGTTTTCCCTTCTTTGTATTCTCAGCCAATATCTATGTTCATCCATTAGTTTTAATTACCCGGTGGACACAGGTGCATGCTTGTAAAAGTTCAAAACTACACAAATATAGAGGATAAAAGTTGCATAAATGGATAGATCATAGTTCGTTTTTATATAGCTGTAATTCTATATGTGGTTTTAGATTTCTATTTTTTCACTTACTTTGTAAGTCCTTTTCCATGTCTGTAATAGTCATTAGTTTTAATGACCCGAAAGTTCTCCAGTTTATTTATTTGTAATCTCTACACCAGTGTGGAGCTTGAACTCATGACTGTGAGATCAAGAGTCATGTGCTCTGCCAACTAAGCCAGCCAGGCACCCCATAATGACAGCAAAAGTGCTAATAATTTTATGTCATACTTAATTTATTCCCCTATAATTATATGTTTTCCATTTTTAAGTACTGTGTAATGTTGCTGTAAATAGAATATGTATATATATATATTTCTTCTTTTGAATTATTTTCTTGAAATATATTTAATTGTGATTTCTTGGCAGAAATAAACAGATATTATACATTTACTATTCTATGGAATTTTTGGTTTTGCAGAAACAGCCTGTGGCCTAAAATTTTTTGAGAATGGTTGATATCTATAATAAGTCAGTAAAAATTTTAATGTCTTTACAGTGATCAAAAGTTATATTAAATGCACTTTTGCCTTTCAGACTTTACAATTTGAGTGGGCAGGCTAACCAATTTGCCCTTGGAAAGGTAATGCATGTCAGCAAATGAATTCCAAATTAAAAAATGCAGTGAAGGGTGATATGTGAGCATGTGATCTGTTAGGCAATGTGATAAATGCTTTATCTAGGTTTTATTTAATTACCAAAAGAGCCCTATGAGATAGCTCCATTTTGCAGACGAGGTTTAGGTTTTTCAGAGAGGTTCTGTAACTTGTCCAATGTTGCACAGCTAATAAGGTGTTGGAGATGAAGTGTAGACTCCAGAGCCCATGCTCCTACCCATTCCATAAGGGAAATTAGACCACTTGTGGGAAGGATGGATCTGAGAGGCTTCTCAATATCAACTATCTCTTAATTGGGGGTTTTTGTTTTACAATCTGTATTTGAAAGGAGCTTAAGAAAATTATGAAGTAAACTGGATGCAACTTCATCAATACATGAGGGCTTTTTTTTTTTTTTTAAGTATAGTTGACATACAATGTTACATTAGTTTCAGGTGTACAATATAGTGATTCCACAACTCCAAATTATGCTGTGTTAAAGATGAGGATCCTAGGTGGAAAATTTTCCTTTCCACATGGCTAACTATCAAATGCCTTTTAATAAGTAGTTGTGTGGAGTGACAAACCTTCCAGCCAAATCAAGCAAGCAGAACCCGTGTCCTCTAGAGACCTATCCATGTGACTATGCAGAGGACATGGATGTTTGAACAATGAACCAAGAGCAAATGCATTACAAGGCAAGATAAAATATTTACTCTGTATCAATCAGGCATTGGATTTTTCCACCAGAGCAGGCTTGAGAGGAAAAGGAAGAAGTCTTCCTGGAAGCAGTGGGAGACAAAAGTGAAGAATGGATGATGGATGCTACTTTGGGTTTAACTTTAGAGAGCAAAGATAGAAGGTCTGAGATAGAAGGATGGATGCTACTTTGGGTTTAACTTTAGAGACCAAAGATAGAAGGTCTGAGGAGTGGGGCCAATTCCAGTCCAAGTTTTACTGGCCTCTTGCCTGGGACTATGTCTAACTCACCAATCAGAGGCCAGCCTCTTATTTCACCCGATGTTGGTCATCTTCTGCCCACTGGCCCAGGGTGGCCCACTGTCCTGGGATGCAGAGACAGGCTGTGTGGCAAGTTCCTCCTTTGATGGGCATAAAAGCCGGATCCTGTTATCTCCTGGCAAAGGTACTGTGTTCAGACCTCCCTATGTCCCCTGCACAGTTGAGGAGGCATCAGGTTTGTCTTGTGATGGTAGAACTCCTTCCTAGCAGCATTCTGGAGGAAAATTCCATCAATGCCTTCTAGATTTCAATGTGTCCTCTTGGCTTTATCCGATATACTTAATACATAGTAATCAGTCTGCAATATCCCAACAGTAAATTCCACTGCCAGTAACTCCATCCCCTGGCTTGTGTTTCGCTGCAGTGCATCATCACGTGGCTCTTACTTAGGCTCAGAGACGTGTGCACAAGTCTCTTTCTTCAAAATTCACTTTGTTTATTCAACACTTATAAATCACTGACCATGTACCATGCACTATTCTGTTTTTCTACTATAGTAACTCATTTAATCTTCACTACAATTCCATGAGGTGTTACTACTATTTAGCAGATGAGGCACAGAGAGGTTAAGCAATTTGTTTGATGATGCACAGCTAGGAACTGGCAAAACCGAGGTTCAAACCTAGGCAGGTGGACTCCAGGGTCCCTGATCTTAACCCCTGAACTATGCTGTCTCCAGGAGACCTTCAGAGTGATCCCTGATGGATGTCTGTTAATATCATGAGAAGGACATAAAGCTCAAGGGAGGGCAAGGGAGGCATAGCCTCAGAAGTATAGCTGATCAAGAGATGTAGAGGTGTTTTAAGAAGAAACTTACATTGCCCAGGAGGCCCAGACACCCTCTCCCCAATTTAATGAGTGTTGGTCTCCGTTTGTGCCAAACCATTAACTTTTGCCTGCTGACAGTGGTTGCGGATTGCCTTCTTTCTGCGGCCCTTAAGTCTGGATTTTTAAGTAGGCTTTATTTACAAAGGAGTTTGCAGTATTAACTGTGTGATGTTCTCCTGCCAAATAAACTCTTCTTAGTCCTCTGCCTTCCAGACATTTCAACTAATAGAAATGCCAAAGCCGTTGCCCAGCACACATGTACAACACCATGAAGGCCTTGTCTCTCATGCTTCTGGAGAAGGTGCACAGAATTCACATTGTAATCAGCTGGCAATGCTGTTGCAGAGCTCCTGGGGTCAAGATTGTCCACAAAGGGTTGCTTGGAGCAGGCAGTGCCCTAAAGAATTTACCCACTTATAAAGGGCCTTTGTCCTTTGTCATCTGATATTTGTGTAATTTATTTTTTTAAGGAAACATTTTTTTCACATGTATTATTTTATGGGATCCTCCAAACAATCCCATAAGGTAGAAGTTTGGGAAGAGATTATAGTCTTCATTTGGGAGAGAGGAAACTAAGGCACAGACAGGTGACTTGCCCAGGGTCACTCACTAAGGATGGCAGAGCCAAGGTTTAGTCTCAGCTCGACTGCCTTTGGCAAGTCACAGTATCTCTCTGGGTCTTGCTTTTCTTACCGATAGAGTAATGGTATTGGAATAGGGGCTCTGTAATTGTCTTTTCAACTCAACCATTGTGTAATACTGAAATTCAGAAGAATCCTTTTCCCTGAAGATCTGGTTATCAAGACTCCTGAATTTCACATTTCCATCTGTCTTATTTGTGTCCATCCTGGGATAGGACTTCATTATCTCCCGGTGAGCAGGGAGTGTATCTCTCCTATCTCCCTCCTTATACTATAGAGCGTTTTTTTGGAAGGGCTCTCTCTTCTATGCTCCGTAGGGACATCATTATATTAAGGAGGCAGAATACTGTTGTAAGTGTAACAATGTATTTGCCTCAAAACCTATGGCTTGTAACTTTTCAGTGCCCTTGATGATGATAATGATAGCTGAAATCAATACAGCAGGTACCATGAGTCGGGAACCGTACCAGATGGTTGACGTGTATTATCTTATTCTTCAAAACCACCCGAAGACATACGTATTGTTATCATTATTGCCACATTATGGAATGGACAGATTGGAGAAGTAGAAGAATTTACTCAGGATCATATACCTGATTAGGCAATGGACTCTGGATTCAATCCCATGCAATCTGTCAGCAGCGCTTAACTGCTACACCACACCCCATGGCTTCTCCTAGGAGAAAGGGGGATTGTACTTTGCACACATTTTATTTCCTTTAAAAACTTACTATGTAATATTTAAGACAGAAAAAAAGTCACATTATGCAGATAGTGTTTCCTCATTAATTATATATATCTCTGTATCTATTTATCTATTTATCTCTTTCTTCTGCTGCATGCCAAACACTGTCCTAGCATTTGGGATGTAGCAACAAATTCCTCCAGACAGACAGGGTCAGGAGGGAATTAAGGCAATATTAGAAAAGTCAGTAAGAGTTCATTATCCAGTGTCACCTATGTGTCCAGCATTATGCTCAGCAAGCGTAACTGAAATATCAGAAGACCCTTCTCAGAGGAAACCACAGAAAGCGACTTAGTTTGGCTTAGAAACTAAGTTTGACTTAGAGCAGAAGGAAGTCATTTAGTTTGGTACAAAGAAATGAATCTGTTTACAAGGACAAGGTAAAAAAAAAGAATGCCATTATTTAGAACTGTATTTTGTAAGCATCACAGGCAAAAAGCAGCTAGGGTGGTGGTTTTATGTAGTGGAAAAGGCTCTATCCCAGGAGTCAGTCACCCTTTAATCAATCAAGCACTTTCTGATAAGGTGTGGATGCTACTGAAAACCAGGTAGACAGGTCGCTGCCCTCCTGGAGATTATAGTCTGGTGAGAATAATCCCGTCTTGAGTCACTGCCAGGCTCTAATGTGACCTTGGACAAATAACTTCTCCTGCCCCAATTCTGCAAAATAAATGGGGTCAGACTAGCGGATCAACTCCTCAAATTCTGAGCCCCAGGCGTATCTGCTGTCGCGGCGCCCTGGGGAAGGTGGGCTAGGCTCCCTGGCCCTGCGCCGCGGCCTGCCGGACGCCGGGGGCGCCGCGCGGGCCCTGAGAGCGTTCGCGTTCCGAAAGCGCTTGTCCCTCGCGGCGCCCCGTCGGCCCCGCCGCCGCTGCCGCCGCCGCCCGCGGAGCCGGAGGAGGCGGAGCTGGCGCTGTCCTGGCTCCCGAGCAGGGAAGCAGCAGAGGAGGCGGCGCGGCGGGCCCCGGCCGAGGCTCGGGCGGGGCGGCGGGGGAGGCTGGCAGCGGCGCCGGTAGCGCGGGGAGAGGGGCGCCGTGGGCTGAGCGCTCCCGGCGAGAGGAGTCCGCTCCATGCGTGCGGGCCGAGCCCGGCCCCTGCGAGCCGCCGACATGAAGAAAGACGTGCGGATCCTGCTGGTGGGAGAACGTGAGTCCGCGCACCGGGGCCGGCCGCGGCCACCGCAGCCCCTGCCGCCCCGGGCCTGCTCGCCCCTCTCCGCGCTCTCGGGCCTCCCAGCCCCTTAGCTCTTCCCTTTCGGCAGCCCGCTGGCGGCCCTCAAGCTCTCACCTCACCCTGGGCCCTCTTAACACATCCCGACCCTGACCCCCAGTCGTCCTCTCGAGCCTTGTCTCTGTGAGTCTCTGACCGCCAGCCTCATCTCTGCGAAGGTCCTCTCCTCCTTCCTCCTTTTCCGCTTCGAATCCTTTCCTCCTGGGCCTCAACGCGTTTCCGAGGCCGCTTGCCTTTCAGACCCTTTTCTCTTCGTGGAGAGTCCCTTGTCACTGCCGGGCAGGTGCTGAAACAGGCCGACTGACCAATTGGGATGGTGTGAACTGGCTCCCGGGGAAGCTAGGGGGAGGGGGACGCAGGACTGTTCGACTTGCGGACAAGGTCAGGTTTCTGCCTTTTTTTTTTTTTTTCTTTTTTCTTTTTTCTTTTTCTTTTTCTTTCTCTTTCTCTCTTTGTCTCTTTCTTTCCTTCTTTCCTTCTTTCCTTCTTTCTTTAACGTTCGCAGTCTTCCCACCCTCTGGCATTGACTTCAAGGTAGGGAGCGTTTTTAGAGATACTTGCACTTTACATTGGAATAACTTCTGTTATGCTCGCTGTTTCCTCAAAAATTTACTCTCAAGTTCAAGTTATACAAGTTACACAAGTGCTTAATGAATGAATAATTATCTGGGGAGGGTTCTTTAGTTGAGAGAATTATTCTTACCCTAAAGCCTAATTTACTCCCCTCTTTTTAAGCATTATTTATTCCGCAGTTTGGTAATTATTTTATAAATAACAGGCACACAGGAAAACAGACACATGCACATACACATAAGACCCCCTAGAAATTCTTAGAATTCACCCTTTTAAGATATAATAAAGGAGAAATGCCTCTGTTTACTGACTTGGGGACAGGACAGCAGGGACTTCTTGATATCACTTGGCTGGTTACATGACTCATTTGGTAGGACTAAAATAAGAAAGTGGGCTGGGAGAACTGAATTGTTTGTTTGTGCATTAGTTAATGCTCTGCCATTGCTGTTTTGAAGCATTCTTTTCCAAACTCCATTTCAGCCTAGAGTAGCCCCTCCAGGTCACTGTGATGCACTCCCAAGGAAGAAAGCTAACACATTTTTACCCTTCTCTGTAGTGTTCTTTGGTATTCATTGAAGTCTCTGTTCACCTGCTCTGTGGAGAAGTCTTTAGAATCAGAATTTGGAAGTAAGCTTGGCCTGACACTGTTGTCTTTTGGGTTTGCAGTTGTGAATTTTAGTCTTTATTTATTATTGTATCTTAATCTGTATTTTGCATCAGTTTCCTTGACAAAGTTCAGGAAGGTGTTACTTAACATGTGATTCATAGCTGATGCATTTGGAATATGGTAGGGAAAGTGAGTAGACGAGCCACTTAAAAAGCTGATCCTTAACTGTCATAAAATCGTTTTATAGTATGGTGATTGTAATACTAATGTTCTAAAAGCAGAAATCCTATGTTTTGGTTTTAGTTTTAGGAAGCGTATAATTCGTCTGTGAAACATCTAAATGGAAATGCTATATATACGTAAGATATATTGACAGCCTTAGGGCATTTAAGTTAAAACGTTAACAGTATTACTTATTTAGAAATACACAAAAGAACTAAAAATTTGTTGAGAAAATTAAAAGCCATGTTCTGCAGATATGAAAGCAAACAGGAGAGTTGAGAAAAGTGTGCATGCAAGAGTGTTGTGATTATAGGGAGTTACCTGACCTAAGAGAAAGTCTTAGTTTTTGAGGAAGACATTTTTCTTGAAAAGGTTTGTACCAAAAGCTTTAGGCCAGCTACCATATATATAATTTTTTTCACATTTAAAAATATTAGGATTATATTTATGTGAAATATGTAATTTTAGTGAGTTATATTAAAGGTTGGTATTTTGGGAGGAAAAAGTTGGAAAGATTAGTTTTCTTTTTTTTAAATTCATTTTGAGAGGGAGAGAGTGCGCACGTGTGTGTACTTGTGCAACTGTGTGCACATGATTGGGGGGGGGGGGGCAGAGAGAGAATCCCAAGCAGGCTCCAAGCTGAGCAGCACACAGAGCTCAAAACCATGAACTGTGAGATCATGACCAGAGTTGAGATCAAAAGTTGATGGATGTTCAGCCGACTGAGCTGCCCAGGTGCCCCAGAAGCATTATTTTTTGAGATTTAATGTAAATATTTGTTAGCTTTAGCCTAGCTGCCCCACTTTAAATGCTAGGTAAACATAACTGTGACGAAGGCTATTTTAATACTGGTCTAACACATGAATTTATCTGGAAAACCACTTTTTTTTTAAAAATTTTTTAACATTTATTTTTGAGACAGAGAGAGACAGAGCATGAACGGGGGAGGGTCAGAGAGAGGGAGACACAGAATCTGAAACAGGCTCCAGGCTCTGAGCTGTCAGCACAGAGCCCGACGCAGGGCTCGAACTCACAGACTGCGAGATCATGACCTGAGCCGAAGTTGGCCGCCCAACCTACTGAGCCACCCAGGCGCCCCTGGAAAACCACTTTTTTAGGTAGAAGTGGCAGTAACTTAGTTGTCATTTTAAGATGGTTAATTAAGAGAAATGGGAAAAGCAAACAAACAAACAAAATCCCCACATCATTTCTGGTATTATTGTAGAGCCTGTTCCTTTGCTTTCACTTCAGTACATCTTATTGCTGTTAGCATCTGTCCCAGAACCACACAGCAGCTGCTTCATTCACTGAAGCTCCCAAATAGTTGTGAATGGTTTCAACATTCTCTTGGCTAAACCTATAATGTCCTCCGAAGGTGAAACAGATCTTTTTTTGGCCCATCCAGAATCTGGATTCTGATCCATCCAGGCTTAAATGCTAACTGATGCTTACTGTCTGTTTAGTGCTTAGATCAAAGAAGTTAGATTGTCTATGAATTTTAAGGTAATTATTTGCAGAGAAAGCCAAAGTGTTTTAAAGATCATTTGCACCTTATCTTAATTATTGAACACAGTGAATACCATTCAGGCCATGTTAAAAGTCAGTTGCCATTCTTGAAACAAAACAAAATTTTTAAAATCATTAAAAATGCAAGCATGCAAAACAGTTCTCAGGTTATGATTTTTCATGGTCAGATTCTTTGGCCAGAATTTGTGTTTAACGATGTTTGCGTTAGTATGCTTAACAAATGTCCTTGTTGCAATAAAATTAGCATGAGCCTTAATACCCTTTTATCTAAATCATGTAGGTACGTTAAAATTACACAAGATTTAGTTTTAGTGAAGTCTTGTTTTTAAGTTGAGATATGTTTGTCTTCTGATCAAACTCATTAAGAAAGTGGAACTGTTACCCTCTTTTTGAATAAATCTGGTCAGAGGCACCTGGGTGACTCGGTTGGGCATGCGACTTCAGCTCAGGTCATGATCTCACAGCTCGTGGATTTTTTTGTTTTCTTTTAATTTTATTTTTTATTTTTTAAGATTTACATCCAAATTAGCATATAGCGCAACAATGATTTCAGCAGTAGATTCCTTAGTGCCCCTGACCCATTTAGCCCATCCCCCCTCCCACAACCCCTCCCGTAACCCTCAGTTTGTTCTCCATGTTTATGAGTCTCTTCTGTTTTGTCCCCCTCCCTGTTTTTATATTATTTTTGTGTCCCTTCCCTTATGTTCATCTGCTTTGTCTCTTAAAGTCCTCATAATGAGTGAAGCGATAGGATTTTTGTCTTTCTCTAATTTCACTTAGCATAATACCCTCCAGTTCCATCCACGTAGTTGCAAATGGCAAGATTTCATTCTTTTTGATTGTCAAGTAATAACTCCATTGTATATATATACCACTTTTTCTTCATCCATCCATCGATGGACATTTGGGCTCTTTCCATACTTTGGCTATTGTTGATAGTGCTGCTATAAACATGGGGGTGCATGTGTCCCTTTGAAAGAGCACACCTGTATCTGTTGGATAAATGCCTAGTAGTGCAATTGCTGGGTGGTAGGGTAGTTCTATTTTTAGTTTTTTGAGGAACCTCCATGCTGTTTTCCAGAGTGGCTGCGCCAGCTTGCATTCCCAACAGCTCATGGTTTTGAGCCCCGCCATCAGGCTCTGTGCTGACAGCTCTGAGCCTGGAGCCTGCTTCGGATTCTGTGTCTCCCTCTCCCTCTGCCCCTCCCCTGCTCGCTTGCGCTCTCTCTCTCAAAAATAAACAAACACTAAAAAAAAAAGTTTAAATGAATCTGTCACTCTTACCCAATGTCTAACTGATTAGCTTATCATCGAAACTAGTTGAAGCCACTACAAGCTTTGATTGGCTCTGGCCTAGGCTTTTGTAATATCTCCTTAACCGGTCTCCCTCCTTCTAATTTTATCCATTCTCTATGTAGCAGGTAATCATCTTTAAAAAAATACCTCAGATCCTGTTACCCGTTTTTAAAATTCTTTGATTATTTCTCCTTTCACTTAGAAGAAAGTCCAGACTTCTTTATGCAGGCCTGCAGACGCCATCACAGTCTGGCCCTTGCTTCACTCTTGTAGTGCTGTCTACTGCTTTCTCTACAAGAAGGCCCTGACTCAGGCAGTTCTTGTGTGCGTATTTGTTCACTTGTCTTTTGGGCTGGAAAGTAAGCTTCATGAGGGTGGTGGATTTGCCTCGTTTTATTGCTGTATACCCCGTGCCTGGAATAGGCCTGTCACAAAGTGAGCACTCAAATACAGTTGACCTTAGGTGGCTTAGTTGATACGCGTCTGACTCTTGATTTTTGACTCAGGTCGTGATCTCATAGTTGTGAGGTTGAGCCCTGCATCGGGCTCATGTTGGGCGTGGAACCTGCTTAAGATTCTGTCTCCCTCTTCCTCTACTCCCCTACCGCATGAGTGCTCTCACTCTCAAAAAAAAAAAAAAAAAAGTCAAATACAGTTGACCCTTGAACAACATGCAGTTCAAACTGTGTGGGTCCCTTTATACAGGGATTTTTTTTTACACTATTGTAAATGTTTTTCCTTATGATTTTCTTTTTTTTTTTTTTAACGTTTGTTTATTTTTGAGAGAGAGAGAGCACGCCTGCGCACGAGCAGGGGAGGGGCAGAGGATCTGAAGCTGGTGCTGATGGCAGAAAGCCTGTTGCAGTTTTCAGACTCTCGAACTGTGAGCTCATGATCTGAGCCAAAGTCGGACGCTTAACCACCCAGGCACCCCCCCCTTATGATTTTCTTAATAACATTGTCTTCTCCAGCTTACTTTATTGTAAGAATACAGTATATAATACATAAAATATGCAAAATATATGTTAATAGACTGCTTATGTCATTTGTAAGGCTTCCAGTCAACAGTAGTTATCAGTAGTTGAGTTTTGGAGGAGTCAAAAGCTGTCTGAGGATTTTGAACCACCAGGGGGGTGGAGAGTTGGTTGGCGCCCCTAACCCCCACATTGTTCAGAGGTCTTCTATAGCTTTTGGAAGAATGAATGAGTTTAGGTTAGTTCCATTTATTTAGACTTTGCTTGTTTTCCAAATCACTCTTAGTCATAAAAATTTGATTCTTGTTCGTTCGCTCTTTCTTTCTTTCTTTCTTTCTTTCTTTCTTTCTTTCTTTCTTTCTTTCTTTCTTTCTTTCTTTCTTTCTTTCTTTCTTTTAATTTTAAAAAGAGACAGCACAAGCTGGGGAGAGGGGCAGAGAGAAAGGGAGAGGGAATCCCAAGCTGGCTCCATGCTTAGCATGGAGTCCAATGTGGGGCTTGATCCCACGACCCTGGGATCGTGACCTGAGCCAAAATCAAGAGTTGGACGCTTAACTGAGCGAGCCACCAAAGTGCCCCTGCTCATTCTCCTTTCTCAAATCCGGTCTGATATGTGGTTGCTGTTAGCATTTGAAGGGGCAGTGTTCATCCAGTCTCTTGTTCCAGGTTCTTAGCTTTGTTTGACCTGGGAGATTCCTGTGTTCTGGCCATAAAGCATACCAGTGACTTCTAATGATGGGGTCACGTCTATTCCATGTCTTGGCTGCCCCAGTTCTATTCCTTGCCAAAAGAAATAGAAACACCAGAGGTCGGGGCACCTGGGTGGCTCAGTTGGTAGTGTCCGAGTTGGCTCAGGTCATGATCTCACAGTTCATGAGTTCTAACTCCTGCATTGGGCTCTGTGCTGACAGCTCGGAGCCTAGAGCCTGCTTTGCATTCTGTGTTTGTGTCTCTCTCTCTGTTCCTCCCCTGCTCACACATTGTCTCTCTCTCAAAAATAAAGATTAAAAAAAAAAAAAAGAAAGAAAGAAACACCAGAGGTCATCTTAGTGGGACTGGGAAACAATTCTTCAGGCATAAGATAAGAGTCAAAGAAACTTCAGTAATAAGCTAGCATTTATGGTAGAAAAAACTTTCTACAATCCTTTTAAAGCCGTATTGCTTTGCATTCTGGTCTTTGTTAAATGATATTTGAAAATTAAACTCCATTTTCAGTTATACTGTGTTTAGTACCTGGATGATAGTCTGTGACCGAGCATGTTCAAGCATAGTCTACATAGTCTTTTCTGTTCAGATAAAGTCTATTCTGTATCATTCTCACATCTGTATTAAAACTCATCTTTTTGTTCCTCTGGCACCATTTGGGCCCTAGTGTTGATGTAGTTCAAAGGAGAGGGATAGACCGTAACATTGTTCTTCTGCAGCCCAGATGGTCTGATTTGATCAATGAAATTTTCCTTTGGAACAATACTCAGCTATTGCCACAAATGCCAAAGTTTCCCAGTTAAAATTCTAACTCCATAGTCACCCTCGTGCTCCCTGTATATTCTAATTTCCTAATTTAGGAAGAGTAAACAAGGCTTCTTAAGAAGCCAATAAAAATGAGGAGTAGGGCCCTCTGCCTCTTAAAGCACAGGGTGTTTGTTATCAAGAAAAATAGCCAATATGGCTGGTAGGATGGTATTTGGAACTAGAAAATGTTATTTCTGCTTCATGAATATTAGGAATTTGCTGTCATTTAGCAGTAGATGTTCAAAAGATGTGATGAAAAGACAAATTTTTAGCCTGGATAAATCTAGATAATTTGTTCTATAGTGATGAATTATGTTTCCCATGGATGACCTACTTAGAAGCATGGAGTGTCAGACAGAACTGTAGCATGTTGTGTTGAACTGAATTAGAAGGCCTTCTCTCTTTGGGGATAATTGTGACCGTGCCTTTTGTTCTTACAGATCACTTCAGTGTTTCTCAGGCAAAACAGAGGAAATAGAGACCATTAAATGGCTAGTTAACAAAGAATAATTTTTTGTCCTCCATATAATATAATATACTTATATCAAATACATATATTATATTTTTACATGTATTTATTTATACTTAGGTATTATAAATTATGTAACAATATCATAGATTATATTTATCTTGCATATAAAATTTAATTGGTAGAGTAATTAGGTTTCTTCCTTTATGGAAATTATTTTTTGGAGCAGTTAAAAATATGCAGTGTTTATACTCCTGCCATTGTCAAAGAGCCTTTTTGATTGTAGGCTTATTTAAATAATTTTTAAGGGGCGCCTGGGTGGCTCAGTTGGTTAAGCGGCCGACTTCGGCTCAGGTCATGATCTCGCAGTCAGTGAGTTCAAGCTCCGCGTCGGGCTCTGTGCTGACAGCTCAGAGCCTGGAGCCTGTTTCAGATTCTGTGTCTCCCTCTCTCTGACCCTCCCCCATTCATGCTCTGTCTCTGTCTCAAAAATAAATAAACGTTAAAAAAAATTTTTTTTAAATAATTTTTAAAATTTAGTATTCTAAAATGTCTTCCTTGTTTTTAAGGTCCTCATTTATTTTTGCAGTTAAGATTAGCCTAAAGTTAGCGGCCTGTTGTAATTTTAAACCTGCCGATTCCCTATTTCTTTGATAGTCTTACTCAGGGTTTGGTTGTTAAGCCTTAAGGGAAGCAAAAACTCTAGTTTAGATTCACTGAAGCATTTCTTAACTTAATCACATCTGATCTTTTATTAAAGTAGCTATCATCTTACTGCTCTTCCAAAAGGAAACCCAAAATGATACTAATGAAAATGTGCTCATTTTCTCCTAAATTCACTATAATGTGTCTCGCTCTAATTTTAAACTTTTTTTTTTTAAAGAGGAAATCACTCTTGGATTTTTATGTGAAGGAAATTCGTGTTTGATTTTTAAAAGGCCTATTATACAATTACTTCAGAAACTAGATTCAGTTGTTTTATTGTAGTGAGTACTAAACTGCATCAGATTCTTTAATGGGTGAGGCACAATACGAATGAATAAATAAATGAAAATGCCATACTCTAAATGATAGTACCCATATAAATAACTTAAATGGATTGCTTCTTACTTTTTGGTACCACTGTCTGTATCATCAAGCATCATAAAGTTCTTTAATTGTTGCAGTGTTTACAGTGCCCTTCTCCTGCTGGGGGTGGGCGTTCCTTTTCTGTCTCTGAGGCCTGCCATGTCGGAGTAGACCTGGTGGCAGGTTTGTGTTTTGGCAGGAGCCTGCTGCTGCACAGGCAGCCGGAACTGCCTTGTTGAGCTGAGCTGTGAAGAAATCTGAATTGCCTCGGAATGTTGGGCTTTCTTTTCTGGAAATATTGCTGGGAAAAGAAGAAAGGGACGATGGCTCGGAAAAGGGGTGTTCTCCTGAGTTTTAAGCAGAAAGATGAGGAAGAATGGATGACACGTAAGGGTTATGGTGAGGGAGGGGACTTCAAAAGTAACACGGAACACCTGTTGAAGGCCTGAACTTTGCTAAGAGAGCCTAAGTGGTTGTGATTAAGGAGCAATAGTCTTTAGCTTTCTTGGAAACTAATAAGCCACTTAATGTTGGTGTTTGACTTAATTTTGATCGTTTTTGTTTAACATTTTGATCTATGGATTAAAAGTTAGGTAGATTTCTTCTGAGACTGGTCAGGGCTTTGGAGTGGGGGGATACAAGCAGATTTTTAAAAAGGTAGTTCTGAAAAGGGAATCTGAGGGGAATCAAGGTCTTAAGGGTATTAAGGCAGGCAAATTTCTCAAGGACCAAGCAGGAGGGAGACTTGTTTTTCTTTTGGGTAACAATGAGCATCTGAGTTATTGAACATCTGATTCATTTTTCCCATTCCTTTTTTTTTTTTTAGGTTTATTTCTTTCGGGGGTGGGGGTGGGCGGGGGGAGAGAATTCCAAGCAGGCCCGCCAATGTGGGGCTTGATCTCTTGAATTGTGAGATCATGACCTGAGCCAAGATGAAGAGTTGGACGCTTAACCAGCTGAGCCACCCAGGTGCCCCTCATTTTTCCCCATTCTTAATAAATAGTTGATCATGGATAAGAATGTAGAGATACGTAAAATGTCCCGGAGAGCCCTGCAGAAATG
The DNA here is from genome assembly GCF_027475565.1 of Acinonyx jubatus. Lineage (NCBI taxonomy): Eukaryota > Metazoa > Chordata > Mammalia > Carnivora > Felidae > Acinonyx > Acinonyx jubatus. The sequence continues at coordinate 19,691,751 of NC_069397.1, forward strand.
GAACAGTTTCTGGGAACATCTGTGCTGGCAGTAGTTGTGGGATTTTGGAGACACTAGGGAAAAAGACCCAGAAGTTCAAAGGTCACAGGAATTGTACAAGCATTGGATCTTCTGAAAGGTCTGTTGTTTTAAGTACCTGGGAGTTTTACCACTTACTAAAATAAATAACATACAGGCCCTGGTGGATGCAATTGGACTTCACAGCAGAGGCATTCTGCTATCAGGTGACAGAACTCTGCTGTATGTTGTCTTAGCTCAGACATCACCGCCCTTTGCAAGGAACTTGATTAGGGCTCTTTCCCAAATGCACTCTTGCTCTGCAGCCTCAGTTGCCAAGAGTAAAAAATAGGCAGGAGGGCCAAGTTCTAGGTTTTCTGATGCTGGAATAAAGGGCATTGGCGTGGTTCACGTTAAGCTATTTTGCCTCCATTGTGCATCATCATGTGGAGTTAGAATGGACCACTGTGGATGTTGAGATGAATACTGCCCTGAGCTAGCAAACGGTTTGGCGTTTCTGGGACCCTAAACAAGGCCATAACGGAAGCAGTTATTTAAGGAGAAAAGTTACAAAATGCTCATTATAAGTCAGCAAGTTCTACAGATTTCTGGACCCCATATTGGCTTGGTCCCACTTGAGTCCCACTTTGTTCTTACAGATAGATGAATGTTCCTCACCGATCACTTACCCATACACAACTAAAATAGATAACAGATACAACTTGGGGATCTGTCTGCCATTGCTAGGGTACTGTAAGGTACATGTCCTATGCGCTTTTTCATCTGTTGCAGGCCAGTCTTCCAGGTGTGCTACATGATAGTTTAGATTACTCACAGAGTGTACACATTGATAGCATCTGGTCCTTTTTTCTTTCTGTTTTCTTTCTTTCTTTCATTCTTTCTAACTGTTGAGAAAATTGAGGCCCAGAGAGAGTCAGTGACAACACAAGGTTATACTGCTAATTAGCTGATTCCCAAATCCGAAATTTCTGGCCCATTCTCATACTCCCTTAACTCCTTTAATTTAAACTGTGCTCATCATCATTGCAACAACTATCATTTGTGTATTTTATGTTTGTCAGGTATTGTCCTAAGCGTTATATATCTGTCGTGTTAATTCTCTTACCAATTCTGCTGAAGCTGTTCAGCACTATATAGAGGGACAAACTGAGGCTTGATTACTTGCCTGAGGAAACACAGCTAGTCAGTACTGGAACTAAGGTTTCAGTCCAGTCTTGTCTGATTCTGAAGCCTGTATTGTTTTCCTTTTGTTTTGGTGAAAAATTTATATCAAAGGTATAAAGAATAATATAACAAATACCCATCACTTAGCTTAATAAATAAAACATTACCAATTAGTTGAAGCCCCTTGCATTTCCTTCTCTTTCTCTCAGAAGTAACCAGCCACTCTTCCTAAATTGTAAATCTGTGCTCTTAACCGATAAGCCATAAGCTCCATTTACTAAGAGCATTTGCTAGGAGCTAAGATTCAACAGTGAACAAGAAAGACACATTCTCTGCCTTTGTGGAATTTCCTGTGGGTGATAATGAAATATTTGTTCCTTAGTCTTTCTAGAGATACTCAGTAGCTGGTAGGAAAAGTAATGTTTTCCCCAAGGTCTAGGAAGTCCTTCAGGAGACCACTAGTGATGTGCTAGAAGGTTGCCTGTTACACAGGCACAACACTGTCTTAAGAAACATACATGTCTTAACTGATTATTCAATTTTTCCTCCTTGGGACCAAACTGTAAGCTTCTTTTATGAGATTTTCAATTTTTCTGCTATATTTAGAGACTTCTGAGAAAAGTATTCTCTTCCCATCCTTCTCTGCCCACCTTCCCGTTTTTCAAGAGTGATTGAACATAGTACTTGATCCATACTTCTTTCATAGCAATTTTATCTTGTTTAATACATTTTCCATATTATCCCCATAGAGTATCTAAAATTAAGTTTTGTGCTTGGAAGGCAATCAGGTGAATACTTCTCAAATGAATTAATAGAAGGAGTCTGCACAAGTAAGATGGGTCATGTAGAAGCATAAGTTAATACTCTCTACATGATCTTTTAGGGTTTTGTTTTGTTTTTTTGTTTGTTTATTTTCTAGTTTGGTCCAGGCCCGGGAAAATATGCCAGAGTGGAACTTGTACTCTTGGATAGTTCTGTTACAGTGTTTCTCAGTTTTTTGAGCCATCCCTACTTTTTATAAATACAAAACTGTCGTGCCCTCTTCTTTCTGAGGATTGTCTGACACTGGGCGTTCTACAATTCATTTCAGTTTTGACATTAACCACCTGGGTTAGCATCAGATCCTACAAGTTAAAGGGCAAGGTCCCCAACAAGATTACCCTTACTTTAGACACCAGCTACAAGTGGGGTCCCCAGACTATCCACTCTTCTTCGTGGCTGACTACAAATTTGGGGCTTTCTACAATGCCCTTAGACTTGATAATTCACTAGAACAACTCACAGAACTTGGGAAAGTGCTATACTCAGGGTTACACAAATGAACAGCCAGATTAAGAGGTACATAGGGCAAGGTGTTGAAGGATCCTGAGCCAAGACCATTTGTCCCTGTGGAGTCAGAGTGCACCACCTTCCTGGTTCATCAATCTGTTCACCAACTAGGAAGCTCCCCTGAGCTTTGATGTCCAGGGTTTTTATATGGGGCTTCATTATGTAGGCACAATTGATTATATCATTGACTGTGTATTGAACTCCATCTGTGGGCTCCCTCTACCCACCGCCCCCCCACCACACTGATAGGTTTTGGTGTGGAGCTGGAAGTTCCAACCCGCTAATCACATGGGTAGTTTTTCTGGCAACCAATCCCCATCCTCCTATCTAGGGCCTATCTAGGCCCTCCCTTCTCCCTAATGAGTCACCTCATTAGGATAACTCAAGTATGGTTGAAAGAGACTATAACAAAACATACTCCTGTCACATGGGAACTTCCAAGGCGTTTTGAAGCTTTCTGCCAGGAACTGTGTGGGGATGAAGACCAGATGGATTCTTTGTTATATCACACCCTCCTTTGATATTATTTGAAATTTCAACATTAATTATTTTCTATTAAAGACAAATCGAAAAAAGTAATTTTAGAAATTTTTTTCCCCCTAGCGTTCACAGCTTTGCAGTTGTTGTTGAGCTTTGAATGGGATAGATGCTCCACGAGGTGGAACTTAATTTCCTAAATGGCAGTGCTGAAGCAGTAGCAATGCTGTTGTGCTTGGGCGAGGTGAAAGCAAGTCAAATGAAGTCAGTCTGGTCGATGTGCTAGAAGTCTTTCTCCCATTCATATAAAATTAGAAAATTCAGTTCATTATCCAAGGGTTTTCAAATATTAGATTATTGTGTTAATGTAGACACATACATGTGAAGTATGCACCTTCCATTCATAACTGTTTGATGTAGGTTAGGTGGCACGGAAGTAGTTCAGAGGGGGAAAGGGAGGTCTACAGTAGTCTTGGGATGTCTTTAAGGATGAGGCAGAATTTGAGCTGTCCTCCAGAGTTGGTTAACATTTGGAAAAGTCGAGGGGAGAGAGGGACTGATGTTTTAGATGAAGAAAACCTTGTGAGGAGGCAAGATTCATCATAGCTTGTTTGTGCTTGCGCAGAGCAGAATGGCCTTATGTGAGCAAATTGTGTGTGTGGGAATAGTGAGCAATGAGGTTGGGTAGATGAAGTGAGGTTAAATTATGAATTGCATGATTTTCAAAGGCCAGCAGAAGAGTTTCACCTCGATGTGGTAGGTAATTGAGAGTCAAGGCTTTTGACGAGCTGAGAAAATGAAAAGATGGAGTGGTATTTGTATTGTTGATAGATTTTAGTAAGAGGAGAGATTAGAGGAGGCGGGGAGAAAGTTGGGAATAGAGAGGTGTTTCAGTAAGAGTCCCATAATTAGGGAAAAGTGGGAACAGAGAGGAAGGAGTGAATATTTAAAATTTCAAAGGAGGGGCGCTTGGATGGCTCAGTTGGTTAAGCTTCCAACTTCAGCTCAGGTCATGATCTCGCGGTTTGTGGATTTGAGCCCCACGTGGGGCTCTGTGCTGACAGCTCAGAGCCTGGAGCCTGCTTTCGATTCTGTGTCTCGCTCTCTCTGCCCCTCCTCCGCTTGTACTCTGTCTCTCTCACTCTCTCAAAAATTTAATAAACATCAACAAATTTTTTAATAAAAAAATTTTCAAAGGAAGTTTTGACAGAGTTTAAGTGTTCAGTATAGAGGAAGGGTGAATCAAGGATGGCTAGTTTTTAAATTTTTGCTTTTTATCCTGATGTGAAAATCTCTTATTGGTGAAAATCTCTTAAATCTGTTGAAATATAATCTCCATGAGGGGCTGCCTGCGTGGCTCAGTCGGTGGAGTGTCAAACTGTTAATTTTGGCTCAGGTCATGATCCCCGGGTTGTGGGATTGAGCCCTGTGTCGGGCTCTGTGCTGAGCATGGAGCCTGCTTAAGATAGATTCATTCATTCATTCATTCATTCATTCATTCTCTCTGTCTCTCTCTCTCTCTCTCTCTCTTCCTCTGCCCCTCTCCTTCTGCCCCTCTTCCCCGCTTGTGTTCTTTCTCTAAAAATAATAATAAATAATAAAAATTTAAAAATATATATAAAAAATAGGGATACCTAGTGCTATGATCAGTGGTATCCCTGGCACCCTGGAATAGTGCCTGGTATATAGAAGTGCTCAAGAAATATTTGTTGAAGGGATGAAAGAATGCATTTTACATGTCAGTAGGTAAATTTCAGTGGCCATCTATAAATTTAGAACATGCCAATTTTTACTGCTAAAAATTATGAATGTAAAATAGTGCTTGTTAACATTTTCTAGTAGCAAAAAATTGTATATTTTTGTTGTAGAAAATTGGGAAAATATGTGAAAGCACAAAACACAAAAAAAGTTACATTTACTTCAAAGATAACTGCTGTTGGTGTATATATCCTTTCTGGGTTTTTTTGTTTGTTTGTTTTTGTTTTTTTTGGTGTGAGTACATATTCATTTATAAAGTGGATCATACAGTAATGCTGATTTATACCTGCATAAATGCCCTTTTTGAAAGTAAAATGGAACAATTTGAGCCTCCAGATAATGACAGTAGTGGATTATAACACGTGGAATAATGTAGGAGTCCACAAGACCGTGCTGTTACAAATCAGAAGGGAGTGTTTCCTTAAAGTAGAATGCAAAGTAATGTAGAAGGATTGGTAGAAATAGAAATATCACCATCTAGCAACCCCTGTAGCAACACAAGACAAGAATCATGAATGGCTGCTAAAACTAGGAGGCAAAAGTTTGATGAGAAACAGAATATTTTCGTGGCAGAATATTTTCGTGGTCTCAACGTATCTTCTCACGGGTTACTTTTTAATTACAAAGAGAAAAATAATAACCTGGCAGACACCACCTCCTCCAAGGGACGATAGTTAACATCACCAGTAATGGGACAAATTGACATCATCTCCCTTCTGCTGTGATGCACTGTGAAGGATACAGTATCATTTCTGGGGCAGTCCTGCCCAAAATGCAAAATCTGAAATTAATCATGAGATAACATTATAGAAACCCAATTGAGAGCTATTCTACAAATTAAATGGTTTGGGTTTTTCAAAAATGTCTAGATCATGAAAGATACTCTTCCAAGCTAGAGACTAAAGACACATGACAACCAAATGTTGCATTTGATCCTGGGGGTAGAAAAAGATTTTTCTTTTTTGTAAAAGATGGTAATGGAACAAATGGTGAGATGTGAATGAGGTCAACAGACTAGACAACAGCATTGTATTAGTATTAAATTAATTTCCTGATCTTGACAGTACACTGTGGTTATGATGAATAAGACAATGCACTTGTATTTAGGAAATACATCCTAAGGTGCTTACGGGTAAAGAGACATCATCACAACCTACTCTTAAATGGTTTAAAAAACATAGAGAGTTGGGGGTGGGAGAGGGAGGAAACGATAATGCAAATGTGGTAAAATGTTAACATTTGGGGATTTGGGTTACAGAATAGACGTGACTCCTTTGTACTATTTTTGCAATTTTTCTGTAAGTGATACTTTCTCAAAATAAATTACAAAAAAAAAAAAAAAAAAAGGAACCAGAGCTGTTGGATTAGTCACCAGTGAATCAGTGGATACTTTAATTAATTTACATAGTATTTGTATATGTAGTGCTTGCTGACTTTAGAGGCCATTATTCCTTTTCTGTATTGTGTGTTAACAATATTTTTTAAAACTATGTCATAATAAAGAGAAAGAACACTGGCTTAGTCATCAGAGGATGGGCTATTCTCTTAAGTCTGCAACTAATTGTTTAGTGAGACCTTGAGAAAATCACTGTTTCTGGGTCCTGGGTTCTGCACCTGCAAATGTTTGCAGGGAGCTGGATGAACTCACATGGATAACTGGATTCTAGCAGTTGTGTGATGATGGGTTCTGGACTCACTACCATGGTCAGAACTCAGGGAAATGTTGTCTCATGGTTAGCCACTTGAAAAAGGCCCAAGCCTTCTCACACAAGTAAACTGAAAAGATCCTCGGACCCTCCACTCTGGCCCTCCACTAGCGCACGCAACTTGTTAGCGGCACATCCTCTGAGTTGTATGACCAGTACTCTTTTTTCCAGCCGTTCATCATTTTCCAGAGACTTGCCTTGTGTTGTTAGTCACCCTTTCTTTTAGTCATTTAAAAAAGGAATGTGACTTTTCTTCGCTTTAAAATTTTCCAGTTCTTTCATATCTAGACTTTACCTTTGGAAAGTAATTTGCCATTATGGCAGAGATGAATAGGTAGGTGGACTGTTTTCCTCTAGGATCACGAAAGAGTTCAGTTGATAAGCAGTTGAATGTAGATGATCAGAAAGTGATGGGAATGGAAGTAAAATTTCAGAATGAAAATTAAGATTTTTAAGTTTGTGCATTGAAAATCTTGTGAGGTTAGTAATGTAACCAGGAAGTTACTCTTGCTCTTCTAAGCCTTTCAATATGATTCCCCAAGAAAGACAAAAATGTAAGGATACCCAAAGCAGACACTCTGGTCTTCTACTGGTGAGGATGTAAATTAGTTTTGGGTTTTTTTTAGAGGTAATTTAACAATATTTATTAAAAATAAAAGAGATTATGCATGCTAACTTGAGTTCCACTTCTAGGAATTTATCCTGTAGAAATGTTCATTGCAGCATTGTTTATAAAGGTGAAAACTTGAACAGTGTTCATTGTTAGGACACTGCATTAATAAATTACGACATATCTTACAATAGATTCTTATACAGCTGTCAAGAAATAATATAAGATTTTTTATGTTAATATAAAATGGATTTCCTGTTGCTGTTTTTAAAAATTGTGACAAAATATATAAGACATATTATTTGACATTTTAACCATTTTTGAGAGTACACTTAAGGGGCATTAAATACATTCAGTGTTGTATAACCATCAGCACTTTCTACATCTAAAATTTTTTCATCATCCCCAGCAAAACCTCTGTATCCATTAAATAACTTTACCTTGGGGCACCTGGGTGGCTTGGTCGGTTGAGCGTCCGACTTCGGCTCAGGTCATGATCTCATGGTCCGTGAGTTTGAGCCCCACATCAGGCTCTGTGCTGACAGCTCAGAGCCTGGAGCCTGTTTCAGATTCTGTGTCTCCCTCTCTCTCTGCCCCTCCCCTGTTCATGCTCTGTCTCTCTCTCTGTCAAAAATAAATAAACGTTAAAAAAAAAATTAAGGGGCGCCTGGGTGGCGCAGTCGGTTAGGCGTCCGACTTCAGCCAGGTCACCATCTTGCGGTCCGTGAGTTCGAGCCCCGCGTCGGGCTCTGGGCTGATGGCTCAGAGCCTGGAGCCTGTTTCTGATTCTGTGTCTCCCTCTCTCTCTGCCCCTCCCCCATTCATGCTCTGTCTCTCTCTGTCCCAAAAATAAATAAACGTTGAAAAATAAAAAAAAAAAATTAAAAAAAAAAAAACTTTACCTTCACCTTTCCCCCCACCCCCAGGAGATTTTACATATTGACATGGAATATGGCCCAAGTGCATAATTAAATGATAAGGGAAGACTGTAAAATAGAATAAATACTATGATTCTACTAGTAAATTGTGTAGGGAATTATAGTATGTTACTGTAAGTGTGGAAAAAATCTGGGACTCTACATGTATTAAACTGGTAAAGGGGGATATTTGGGGAGATTTTAACTTTTCCGTTGTATTTTGGTAATTTTTTTGTTTTAAAGGGATGTGTAACTTTTCTAAGCAAAAAACAAGAGCTGTACTTTAAGTATTGTAAAACTTGGTGATTTGGATAACTCTGATTTTGTCTAATGAATAAGAGACTTTGCTGTGTGGTTGCTGAATTTGAGTTTATATAGAACCTAAACACTTTATTAAAATAATGATGTTTGTTTTCACAGCTAGAGTTGGGAAGACATCACTGATTATGTCCCTGGTCAGTGAAGAATTCCCAGAAGAGGTAAACATTTTTATCTTTTCTATATTTAAAATCTTTTAAATTTATCAAAATTGAGTTAAAATGAAATAAATTCTGCTCTGTTTTTGGATGTGTTTCCTTTCTGACAGTTATGACTTTAAAAAGGCTCATATTAGTTATACAAGACATCCCTGAAATATAGTGCAGGAGAAAGAATCAAACTAGATCTGAGCCCACCTAAGTCCTTTGTTCTTCCTATGTTTTCTATTTCTTTTTTTTTTTTATTTTTATTTTTGAAGTTTATTCATTTTTGAGACAGAGTGCGAGCAGGGGAGGGGCAGAGAGAGAGGGAGACACAGACTCTGAAGCAGGCCCCAGGCTCTGAGCTGTCAGCACAGAGCCCGACACGAGGCTCAAACTCACAAACTGTGAGATAAAGACCTGAGCCCAAGTCGGATGCTTAATTGACTGAGCCACCCATGCGCCCCATTTCTTTTTTCCTTCCTTCCTTCCTTCCTTCCTTCCTTCCTTCCTTCCTTCCTTCCTTCCTTCCTTCCTTCCTTCCTTCCTTCAGTTTATTTTGAGAGAGAGAGGGACAGAGAGAGAGTAAGCATGTTCGTGCACACACAAACAGGGGAGGGGCAGAAAGAGAGGGAGAGAGAATCCCAAACAGGCTCCGTACCATCAGCACAGAGCCCAGCATGGGGCTTGAACTCACGAATCATGAGATCATGACCTGAGCCAAAAATCAGAGTTGGATGCTTAACGGACTGAGCCATCAGGTGCTCCTGTTTTCCTACTCTGATCTTGGCTAGACGTCTCTCATCTCTGTGCCTTAGTTGTCTCATCTGTAAAATGGGAGCTGGAAGGGATTATTAGAGGTCATCTGAGCTGTTAATCCTTTCTTAAATATAAAACAGGTGAGTATTCCTTTAGTTTGAAGTAAGGGTAAAAGGTCTGCTGGTTTCCTGCCTGCCTTCCATCTGACACTCTCCAGTCTTTGAGGCATTAGAACCACTAGGATTCTGACACATGTATTTGAGAATCTTTAATATTATCCATTGCATCATTTTTACAGGTGAAGAAACTAATTCATTCCACCTTTACCTAAACTCAAAGGATTGTTGTGTCTCAAATGAGAATTGCTTAATAATCGTAGAGTGCCACCAAAAGTAAGGTGGTTTTATTATTACTTGCAATATATTTATTTATATTCTGGAAGTTCCAGGATGAGGGACTGCTGGCTAAGGCCTTATGTAAAGTTAGAATTTTGTTTTGGGAAATGCTATTGATGCAAATGGGGTGAACATTATTTCTCCTTTATTCTGTGTCTTCACATAGTCGGTACTATTAGCTCCACAATTTGCATTTTTCCCTTTTTTTTTTTTTTTACTCTTGTTTAGTTAGAAATGCATAAATTCACTGTTCAGACAGGAGTTTAATACATTATGTGGTAGTGTTCTCAGCAGCTACAAATACCACATGACCATTCATTGTTTCTTTTGCTTTTTTCTGTTCTTAAGATAGGTAAATAAGTAAGTACTTAATTTGTGAAATGAAACATATTGTCATATGATTACTCAGAGTATAATACCTAAATGTTTTCTCTGATTGTTTAACTTAGTTTAGACTTGTGATTTTAGCACTGTCCTCTTGGGTGTGGATAAAGCATTTTTAATGTATTAAAAAATCATAGTCTTTCTAAAAAATGGATTCATTAAGCAAGGCCTGTGCAGCCAGTTATCTTCTAGAAGAAATGAATTTTGATCATTATTTTATTTGAGAATTGCTTTGGATTAACATAGTTCCTCATTTGTATAGCATCTTAAACTTTCAACAAAATAGAATGAAAACAGCATTTTAAAAATCAAATGTTTGAAACACCAAATTAATTTAAGTATTGTTTTAGGCTGCATCAGATCTGAAGTATCCTTAATATGCATTATGCCCACATAGGTAGCATGTACATGCTTTTTTTTTTTTTTTTAATTTTTTTTTTTTTAACGTTTGTTTATTTTTGACAGAGAGAGAGAGCATGAGAAAGAGAGGGGAGGTCAGAGAGAGAGGGAGACACAGAATCTGAAACAGGCTCCAGGCTCTGAGCTGTCAGCACAGAGCCTGACGCGGGGCTCGAACTCACGGACCGCGAGATCATGACCTGAGCCGAAGTCGGACGCTTAACCGACTGAGCCACCCAGGCGCCCCTGTACATGCTTTTTTAAAAGAAATATTTTATCACGTAGCTTTTAATATATACTTGAATCCTGGGGCATATGGGTGGCTCAGTTGGTTAAGCATCCAACTTCTGCTCAGGTCATGATCTCATGGCTCGTAAGTTCAAGTCCCGCATTGGGTTTGTGCTGACAGCTTGCAGCCTGGAGCCTACTTCTGATTCTGTGTCTCCAGTCTTTCTCTCTGCCCCTCCCCTACTTGAACTCTGTGTGTGTGTGTGTCTGTCTCTCAAAAGAATTAAAAAAAAAAAATACGTGTATATACTTGACTCTGGTAAAGCACAAAAAATAAGCATTTAAAAGTGTAATAAATCTTGAAAGGGCAGGTATGGGTGAAAGGGGCTAATACAGATGAATTTACATGCTCTGTTAACAAGTTTGGTTGATAATATCCAAAGGGTTTTTTCCTTTATTTGTTTGCTAATGAAGGTTCCTCCACGGGCAGAAGAAATTACCATTCCAGCTGATGTTACCCCTGAGAGAGTTCCAACACACATCGTAGATTACTCAGGTAATGAATATCCTCTTGTGGCTGGCGCTGTAGGGTTAATTTAATAGTCCTCCAAAAAAGTGTTCAAAGATAGGTGTTCCTTTTTCTCTAGCAGCAAATAATCATTTATGACTCTTGTCTCATTTGTATCTCCCCCCACCTCACACTCCACATAAAGCCTCCATCTTGCAGTTGTCTGTCCCAAATTTACTAAGTTGGGTTCCATAATAATGAAAAGGAAGGAGAGATGGCAAATGACAAGTAGTAGTTAAATCATTACCCTCCTTGAATTGGCCTGTTTGCAGAGGTAAGTTCTAGATTAGTTTTGTTATCAGGCATGTAGAAAGAGTTGTGCATTTGAGAATTTGTTGAGTTCTAAATTCGTTCTTTAACTTATCAGCCTTTATTCCCTTCCCCAAATAATAGATAAAACAGTTGTCAGCTTGTTTACATTATATGATAATAGAAGCACATTTGTATCACTTAATAATTTAAAAATTTTCTACCCACTGGTACTTACTTTTTTTTTGTTTCTTTTTTTTTTTTTTTCTTAATGTTTGTTTATTTATTTTGAGAGTGAGAGAGAACACAAGCTGGGGAGGGGCAGAGAGAGACAGGGACAGAGGATCTCCAAAGCAGGCTCCAAGCTGTCAGCCCAGAGCCTGATATGGGGCTCAAACTCATGAACCCTGAGATCATGACCTGAGCTAAAGTCAGATGCTTAACTAAGTGAGCCACCCAGGCATCCCTAGTACTTACCTGTTTTTTTTTTTTAATGTTTATTTTTGAGAGAGAGAGAGCAGAGCATGAATTGGGGAGGGGCAGAGAGAGGGAAACATAGAATCTGAAGCAGCTCCAGGCTCTGAGTGATCAGCACAGAGCCCAGCATGAGGCTTGAACTCATGAACTGTGAGATCATGACCTGAGCCGAAGTCAGACGCTTAACCGACTGAGCTACCCAGGTGCCTACTTACTATTTACTCTAGTACTTACTCTATTTACTCTACTACTTACTCTACTACTTACTATTTAATCACTAAATTATTTTGCTTGCTTTAGGACTTCTTTAAAAAAAAAAAAAAAGGAGCAGTGCCCAGCTGACTCCGTCATTGGAGCGTGTGACTCTCTTGATCTCGAGGTTGTGAGTTCAAGCCCTATGTTGGGTGTAGAGATTACTTAAAAATAATAGCTTAAAAAAAAACCCATAAATAAAAAAGGGAGTCCATTAATAGATGTCCCACTCTGATGGGGAATATTCATAATGTGGGAAGCTATGTGGGGTCAGGAGGTATATAGGTAATCTCTGTACCTTCCACTCAATTTTGCTATGCATTTAAAACTGCTCTAAAAATTAAAATCTGTTTGTAAGGATGGTATAACAGCACTGTGGGGTTATATGCACATCTACCATTAGACCCGTTCCAGCCAGAGATAATATGCTAGAAAGGGAATTCTGGACTCTTTATTTATTATCATGCTCCAGTTTTGCTTCTGGGGCCTGCTCCCTAGCTTGTATTGCCCAGATTCTCACCTGGCCTTCTGACCCTGTGTGTATGGACTCTTTGTCTGGGCTTCTGACTCCTCCACCTAGTCTTCTAGCTTGGGTTTCTGATCTCTTTGGCCTGACCCTTCTCAACTCTGGATCAGATGCTGGCCTAGATTTATCACACAATGCCTTCTGCTCTCGAGTGCCTGAGTTATCCTCTGCTAGACTTGTCTTTCAGTGCCAGCCAGCTTCCTTATCATAGCCCAGCTCTTTCCTTTCCCTGGCTTGCCCTTGTCTTTGCCACCTCATCTGGCACTACACTGCGTAGATGACACGAGGGATGAAGGATATTGGGCGGGTGCTGTGTAGATGTTAGCTTCGTCATTCGTTTTTATGAAAATGTTTAAAATAATGGACGTTTTTTGACTTTGTCATTTGTAGAAGCAGAACAGAGTGATGAACAGCTTCATCAAGAGATATCACAGGTGAGTTAAAAAAAAATAGTTGCAGGTTTTTATGTGGGAAAACATCGATGATTCTGTGTCTTGTCTTTTTCATTCTCTCACTTAGGCTCTTTCAATTCTTTGTTGTTACTGCTTTGAGTATGTTTTTTTGCTATAAGTCCTTAGGAATTTTTCCTCTTAGAAGCATGCTAATTTTGGGGTTTTTTTAGGTTTCAAAATTTATTCTTCCTTTAGCCCAAATATATTAGCTAGTTGGTAATTAAATGTTACCATTTACATTTGTATTATTTTAAAATGCCATTAATTTCTTAATTTCTCTTATAGGCTAATGTCATCTGCATAGTTTATGCTGTTAACAACAAGCATTCTATTGATAAGGTATGAATGTGTGAGTTTTTTCACTATAGTTAAATTTCAGTGAGGGCACTTTTAAAATTGATCCTCAAAAAAGGGCTTCTGTTGTGAGTGGCACACGTAGGGCAGCTCCATTGCTCTTCGTACAGAATAGACATCAAGAGATTTCAGAAGCAAAATTTTTTGGTACCCAGGCAGCGGGTGATCATTGGTCCCGGCGCCCCAATAAAAAATAAAACTGATCCTCAGCTTAGAGTTTTAGGGGTCCAAGGACAGAGTATTTTTCAGAGAAGAGCCACATCATGGTTTAGCTCTTGTTAATTTTTTTTTAGGTAACAAGTCGATGGATTCCTCTCATAAATGAAAGAACGGACAAAGACAGCAGGTATTTTTTTTTCCTCTGCAACTTGCTATATTGAAAAATTTCAAACTTGAGAGAAACGTTGCAAGAAATAGTACAGAGAACAGCTGTAAACCTTCCACTTTAAAAAAAAATTTTTTTTTTAGTGTTTTTATTTATTTTGAGACAGAGACAGCATGAGTAGGGGAGGGGCAGAAAGAGAGGGAGGCACAGAATCCAAAGCAGGCTCCAGGCTCTGAGCTGTCAGCACAGAGCTGGATGCAGGGCTCGAACTCACAGACGGTGAGATCACGGCCTGAGCCAAAGTCGGACACTTATCTGACTGATCCACCCAGGCGCCCTAGAGATCTTTATTTAGGAATTCATACAGGGAGATTTCTTTGAAATTCTTTGGAAGATATATGCGTGATGGGAAAAAGTAAGAGAGCACACCTTCTGTATTTTTCTGAGCAGAATGATAGTTTTGGGTATAGATGTTTTCAGTTTTAAGTGAAAATGGAAATCAAAAATTTTTCTTTCAGTATTAATCAATTGAACATGTTATTTATGAAGCGTTTGAGTATTTTTAAACATTAGGAAAATCAGATTTCTCTTTTGGTTGGACATTTTTGTGCCTTGAAACTATAAAGATGTGGTTCTAAACAGATGAACATGGTCATTGACCTTGCCTCATATATTTACAGAGGCAGACTTTGTGACTGTGATGGCATTGTGTATATGCTGTGTCTTGCAGCTCTGATGGCTCCTCTTTGTTACAGCTGTAAACTCTGTTGTTGTTTTTTTAATGCTTATTTATTTTGAGAGAGAAAAAACACACGTGAGTGTGAGCAGGGGAGAGGCAGAGAGAGAGGAGAGAGATAACGCCAAGCAGGCTCCGAGCTTTCAGCACAGAGCCAACTTGATGCTCGATCCCATGACCGTGAGATCGTGACCTGAGCCGAAATCAAGAGTCGGACACTCAACTGACTGAGCCACCCAGGTGCCCCCGTAGCTATAAACTTTGTAGTGACTTCTTAACAAGGTGAAAAGGGGAGAATGGCCCTGTGGAGCTAGTGTCCAGTGTGGTAGACTCTTGTCACTTGTGGCTGGTGGTTACAGTAATAGACAGTACAGGTAAATATCATTGCCATCAACACAGAAGGGTGTGTCAGAGAGGGCTGCCTTGGAGGAGCCCACGGCCTTATGCTCCTGACACTTGCTTTTCTTGCTGAACACATGAGCTGTTTCCAGAGGCAACTCTTCAGAGGAGGCATTTTTTCTGGGATCTGTCAAGCACTGTATTGGACCACTGAATTAAAAAAAATTAGTTTTACTAGGACAGCTTCCTGAAATTCTGTGACTAGTTTTGTAGCCCTGCTGGGAAAGGAGCTTTTTTAACATTTGAAGATTGAATTGGGCTTTCTCAGGTGTGGCTGTTTTTTTCCCCCTCCCTGAATCATATGAGCATACTTACTTTTCTTGTGGTTGACTTGTCCCAAGGTGATCTGTGTCTTCATTTTTGGACCTTACACTTTCCTGGTAACTTCTTTCCTGAGCCTCATACCTTAAGTTTTTGTTTGTTGCACATATATTTTTCCTTAGGATTTCCTTGGGCTGTTGTCACAGTGGTTCTTAATCACTTAATCACTGTCACCTGAGGTACTTTCAAAGACTACATGTGCCTTTGCCCCACCCCTAGAGTTTTAGAATCTGTAGGTTTGGAGTAGGGCTTGGACATGTGTATTTTTTTTTATTTTTTTTTTCAACGTTTATTTATTTATTTTTTTGGGACAGAGAGACACAGAGCATGAACGGGGGAGGGGCAGAGAGAGAGGGAGACACAGAATCGGAAACAGGCTCCAGGCTCTGAGCCATCAGCCCAGAGCCTGACGCGGGGCTGGAACTCACGGACCGCGAGATCGTGGCCTGGCTGAAGTCGGACGCTTAACCGACTGCGCCACCCAGGCGCCCCATGGACATGTGTATTTTTTTTAAGCTCCATAAACTATTCTGAGCTCCCCTTCAGTTGCAAACCACTACCTTTGGAAACCTCCTGGCTGTTAGGAATCTATATTTGGGTTATATAATGGGCCAGTCCCCTTTTGCATAACCATACTAGGGGGGTAAATAAATGCTTGCAAGAATTTCTCCTGCTATTTGGAGTTCCAGCAAGATGATTTGCTTTCTTTCCAAGCTCTCTTGCAGGACGTACAAATAACAGTTCCCTGCTAGACTCTCTTTGATAGTCCCCATTTAGATTTCTGATAGGCCTGTCAAATTTAACTTGTCTAAAACAAAATCCTTAATTCCCTGCCTACTCCCTACCTCACCCCCAAACGAATCTTTTCTGTCTCAGGAGATCTACTCATTTTGTCCAGCCAAAAACCTATGTATTTTTCCTGATTTCCTGCCTTGCCTTCCACCTCCATATCTAATCTACCAGTTGCTCCTATCAGTTCTGCTTCTAAAACATATCTCAAATCTGAATACTTTCTCTCCATCTTCACTGCTCTAATCCAAGCTTTTTAAAATCCAACCACATTTTAAAGACTTTTTATTACTGGAAAAAGTCAAACACACAAAAGTAGAATCGTCTAAAGAATCCCTCTGTATCTGTCATCCCACTTCAACAGTTATCAGTTCATGACCCATCTTGTTTCGCTTATTACCCCTCCCATTGGGATCATTTTGAACAAATCATACTGTAAATATTTCAGTATGTATCTCTAAAAGACAATATATGACTCATTTTGAAATGATCAGATCATGTTGTTCCCCTACTCATAATTCTTCAGTGGCTTCTCATTTTTAAACTTATAAAAAAATGCACACTCCTCACCACAGCTTATGTGTATGTCCTTTGTTCCTCTTTCCAACCCCATGTCACACCTCTTTCCCTTCGCTTAGTACTGTCCAGCCACTCTGCCATTTTTCTTTCTGTTTTTCTGTTCTTTGGACTCACAAGGATGTTTTTTCAATTTGAGCTCTATGCATGTGCTGTGCTTTCTTCCTGAACAGTTCTTTTCTGGCTCTTCACAGGGCACATTCCATTTCATCCTTCACTCCTTGGCTCAAATACCACCTTATCAGAGAGATTTCTCCCTGATTCCTATATAATTAGCCCCCTTCAATTACTCTGTCTCATATTCCCCTGTTTATTTTCTTCATAGCACTTACGGAATTGGAAGTATATTGTTTATTTGCTTATTGTCCATTTTCTGATTTTCGCTATTAGAATGGGCAGGGACTTTGTCTATCTTATATCCTGAATGCTTAGAATGGTACTTGGCTTTTAATAAGTACTCAGCACCTGGATGGTTCAGTTGGAAGAGCTCGTGACTCTTAATCTCAGGGTTGTGAGTTGGGTGTAGAATTTACTAAAGAAAATAAATGAACCTAAAGATTTTTGAAAAAAAAGTACTGAGTAAATACTTGTTGAATATGAACATGCTCTCTAGGGGACCAGAGCTGACTACAGTAGAAGGTTCGTGTTGGGGGGATTAAGTAAAGCTTATTAGTTAGAATGAGTTTATGTACTTTAAAATGGATATTTAAGGTCTTTTGCCTTCCTTATTGTTACAACATATCCTGTTTATTTCAGGCTGCCTTTGATACTGGTTGGGAACAAATCCGATCTGGTGGAATACAGTAGTATGGAGACCATCCTTCCCATTATGAACCAGTACACAGAAATAGAAACCTGTGTGGAGGTATGCATTACCGTTTGATTTTGAAATTTACTAGTGAATTCTCGCTAAACTGAGGTTTAAAATCAGATGTGGGAAGGTAGGGGATGGAGTAAATTACCTGCTGTTTGTGAAGTCATGTAAACCAGATAAAACAGATGACTTGGAGATGGCCGCTGGAGATGTTCTTGTAGACATTACTGTTGTGATATCAGCAAAGAAAGATGTATTTTTCAGTTTCTTCAGGCAATCTTATTATTACTTTATATTGATTAAAAATTGTCTTTAACTCCCATAACTGCTTTCGGAGTATAAAATTTTTAACTTTCTTTTCAGTGTTCAGCAAAAAACCTGAAGAATATATCAGAGCTCTTTTATTATGCACAGAAAGCTGTTCTGCATCCTACAGGGCCTCTGTACTGCCCAGAGGAGAAGGAGGTAACCCCATCACCCCCAGGCTATGTTAGTAGGGGCTGGAACGTGTAGGTGGTAACTCTAGTAGTGATGATTTTTTAGTAACTCTTAAGTCTTCTTAACTGCTGAAATCTAAATTTATTGTCTCTCAAACAGTTACATTTTCTAGGTACTTCAAAGGCATTCATGTTAAATACTGTGAATAATATTCCAGATCAAATAGTATTTCAGGAGATGTCATTAAAACAAACCAAATAATTGGCAACAATAACAGCAGAAAGTCCAAAGACTTAAGTAATGGTCTACTTGCTTTGCTTGGATAAAGTTCACAAACTTAAAAACACATACAAACGAAAGCCTTGTGTAGTAATTTGACATAGGTACAGCATGTAATACAACTCGAATACTTCTTTTTGTTTCATAGCTAAGAAACACAGTAATATCTAGAATTTAACAATATTTGCCATAGACTTTTTTCTTTGTCTTTTTAAAAAATTGTTTTTTAATTCCAGTGTAATTAACATACAATGTTGTATTAGTTTTAGGTGTACAATATAGTGATTCTACAGTTCTGGACATTACTCAGGGCTCATCGTGATAAGTGTGCTCTTAATCCTCTGTAGCTATTTGCCACAGACTTTTTTTTCTTTTTTCTTTCTTTTTTTTAATTTTTAATTTTATTTTTAACTTTTTAAAATTTACATCCAAATTAGCATATAGCGCAACAATGATTTCAGGAGTAGATTCCTTAGTGCCCCTTACCCATTTAGCCCATCCCCCCTCCCACACCCCCTCTCGTAACCCTCAGTTTGTTCTCCGTATTTATGAGTCTCTTCTGTTTTGTTCCCCTCCCTGTTTTTATATATTGTTTTTGTTTCCCTTCCCTATGTTCATCTGTTTTGTCTCTTAAAGTCCTCATATGAGTGAAGTCATAGGATTTTTGTCTTTCTCTGACTAATTTCACTTAGCATAATACTCTCCAGTTCCGTCCACATAGTTGCAAATGGCAAGATTTCATTCTTTTTGATTGCCGAGTAATACTCCATTGTATATATATATACCACATCTTTATCCATTCATCCATCAATGGACGTTTGGGCTCTTTCCATGCTTTGGCTATTGTTGATAGTGCTGCTATAAACATAGGGTGCATGTGTCCCTTCGAAACAGCATACCTGTCTGGGGTGCCTCAGTCGGTTGAGCAACCGTCTTTGGCTCAGGTCATGATCTCACAGTTGGTGAGTTCAGGCCCCGCGTCTGGCTCTGTGCGGACAGCTCAGAGCCTGGAGCCTGCTTCAGATTCTGTGTCTCCCTCCCTCTCTGCCTCTCCCCCACTCATGCTCTGTCTCTCTCTGTCTCAGAAATAAATAAGCCTTAAAAAAACCCCAAAACAGCACACCTGTATCCCTTGGATAAATGCCTAGTTGTGCAATTGCTGGCTGGTAGGGTAGTTCTATTTTTAGTTTTTTGAGGAACCTCCGTACTGTTTTCCAGAGTGGCTGCACCAGCTTACATTCCCATGCCATAGACTTTTAAAATTAACTTTTATTTTTTTTAATGTTTATTTATTTTTGAGACAGAGTGCAAGTGGGGGAGGGGCAGAGAGAGAGGGAGACACAGAATCTGAAACAGGCTCCAGGCTCTGAGCTGTCAGCACAGAGCCCGACGTGGGGCTTGAACCCACAGACCGCGAGATCATGACCTGAGCCAAAGTCGGACGCTCAACCGACTGAGCCACCCAGGCGATCCTAAAATTAACTTTTATTGAGATATAACTCACATACCTTAAAATTCACCCTTTTTAAGTGTACAGTTTGGGGTGCCTGGGTGGCTCAGTCAGTTAAACACCTGACTCTTGATTTCGGCTCAGTCATGATCTCATGGTTGATTTCTGGGATCAATCCCTTGTATTGGGCTCTGCACTGACAGTACAGAGCCTGCTCGGGATTCTCTCTCTACGCCTTACCCCTCTTGCGTGTACTCTCTCTGTTAAAAATAAATAAATAAACATTAAAAATAAAGCATACAGGGGCGCCTGGGTGGCGCAGTCGGTTAAGCGTCCGACTTCGGCCAGGTCACGATCTCGCGGTCCGTGAGTTCGAGCCCCGCGTCAGGCTCTGGGCTGATGGCTCAGAGCCTGGAACCTGTTTCCGATTCTGTGTCTCCCTCTCTCTCTGCCCCTCCCCCGTTCATGCTCTGTCTCTCCCTGTCCCAAAAATAAATAAACGTTGAAAAAAAAATATTAAAAAAAAAAATAAAGCATACAGATTAGCGATTGCTAGTATATTCACATTTATACATCTGTCACCATTATCTAATTCCAGAACATTTCACCATCCCAAGAAGGGATGTACCATTAGCAGTTACTACCATTCCCCCTTTCCCCAACCTTTGGCAACCACTAATCTACTTTTTATCTCTATGGATTTGCCAATTCTGGACATTTTAAATGGAATCACGCAATAGGTAGTGTTTTGCGTCTGGCTTCTTTCACTTCACGTGTTTTCAACATACATCCATGTTGTAGCGTGGATCAGTATTTCATTTCTTTTTAGGGACAAATAATATTTCCTTGTATGGATACTCCACATTTTGTTTATTCATTCATCTGTTGATTAGCGTTTGGGTTTTTTCCACTTTTTGATTATAGTGGATAGAGCAGTTGTTAACATTCATACAAAAGTTTGAATACTTGTTTTCATTTCTTTTGAGTGCATATTAGCAGTGGAATTGTTAGGTTACATGGTAGTTCTGTTTAGTTTATTGAGGAATCACCAAACTGAATGGCAGGTTCCAATCTCTCCACATCTTTGCCATACCAATCCTTTTTATTTTTTTTTAGTGGTTTGTTATAGCCACCCTAGTGGTTGTTGGCATTTTGATTTGCATTTCCCTGATGGCTAATAATGTTGAACATGTGCTTATTGGCTACTTGTATATGGAGAAATGACAAAGTCTTTTGCCCATATCTTAATTGAGTTGCCTTTTTTTTTTTTTTTTTTTTGGTGCTGCCTTTTTATTGTTGACTTTCAAGAAATCAAAAGTTGTAGATTTTTTTCCAGTAAAAGTTTATAGTATAGGTGAGTGGTTGGCTGACTTTGACCTAATTTGGCCTGCCACCAATTTTTATATAGCCTGTGAGCCAAGAATATAGATATTACACATTTTTCAATGACTGAAAAAAAAAATCCAAAGGAATAATATTTTGTGATACGGAAAAATTATACAACTCTCAGATCTCCTCATTCATAAATCAGATGTTGTTGCAGCCCAGCCGCGCTCATTCCTTTATGTTTGTCCGTGACTGCTTTTGTGCTGCAAAGGCAGAGTTGAGCGGTTGCAGCGGGGCCCGGGTGTGGGTACTTGTCACTCCTCATCTGCTTGGCGGACTGCTGAGTGCACTGAACAGGTGGAACTCGATGGCCTGAGTCCCATGTGTGCCACAGTACCATAGCACTTCATTTTTTTATTGCCGGTGCATACCTATCACGCCAAAACAGGAGAAGAAACAGTTGGAGGTTTAGATGTCGAAGCAGATATGTTTTCTGAGCTCAGACCACAGTTCCAGCATCGGTTTTCGGGGGACTGTGATGAAAACGTGAGGGAAGTTTCCTGTTTTGTAACCCATCTGACTGTACACCGGAGGCCCTTCCCCTAACCTTCCATTGGGACTGGCTAATCTACAGTGTAATGACATGCTAACAGGCAGATATCAAGAAAAGAATCTGATTTTATAAACGCCTTCCAAGCAGTGAATGTGGTTGATTAAAATTACATGTTTACGGATGTGTGTCAGTATTGTCTGCATGTATCCACAAAATGATTTTTCAAAGAGGAAATATGTAAAATCTCATTACAGATCAGCATTAACAGATGAACATGTTCAGTTTTCACGGTAGAGAACACTAACTTTGAACCCTAATTAAGCGAAATGTTACTCCTCCAAAAAGAATTCCATTTTTTTATTAGTAGATCTATATAGCAAATTTATACTCCATTATTATTACATTTTGAATTCTGTCAATTAAACCTTTGTGGAAATTTGATTCTCCCTTATACCTACATGATCTTCTTGATTTTGCCTGTTGGCCCCCAAAGCCTAAAACATTTGTTATGTGCCTCTTCACAGAAAAATGTTGACCCCTGGTATTAGTAATTAATCTGAGTTATCCCTTAATCCGACCCTGATTTACTCTTCCTTAATCCTGATTTCTTGTTCCATAATTGGAATGCTTCTTTCTAATTTATTCTTAGTCCAGTATATACTTGATTTGCTTCATAATAGTCACTAGGCACACTTGTTACAAACACCAGTTCCATTGTGATTCTGCCAGGTACCACATCCTGTGATCAAGGAAATTTGGGAAACAGTCTCATCCTGTGGAGATTTACCTGAGGCTCAGGCCCAGTGGTACATTAAATCCCCTCTCCTAGTTTGTTCTCAGTGCTTTAACTGCTACTTTTTCCCTAGGCCTATTATTAGTTCTGCTAATCTGCTAATCGCCCCTGTCCCTCCCCTGGTCCCATAAAAGTAAAACACCTACCACCATCTGTTCTTTGTTTCTCAGGTGGACCTACCTGACCTAAAATCTGTAACTTTTAGAGACTAAACCTTGTTTTAGACAAGTATAAGTTTAGTGTCTAAGCTTGTACCAGAACCTTTTATTTACACAATAATAACTTTTTTTTTTT
Source organism: Acinonyx jubatus (assembly GCF_027475565.1). Taxonomy (NCBI): domain Eukaryota; kingdom Metazoa; phylum Chordata; class Mammalia; order Carnivora; family Felidae; genus Acinonyx; species Acinonyx jubatus. Next base: position 19,714,324 of record NC_069397.1, read on the forward strand.
TTTTTTTTTTTTTTTTTAACTAAGGTCTATACCCAGTGCGAGGCTCAAACTCACAATCCTGAGATTAAGGGTTGCATGCTCTATCGACTGAGCCAGCCAGGGGCCCCCAAATTAATAAACTTTTAATGCAGATTTGAGGTGGAATCATCAAAAAAAATATTCAAAATTAAAGCCTGATTATTAATTCAAAAATAATTCCAGTGATGATGGACTCTGTATGACCCATGGAATCTTCTACTTAGCTAATAATGAAGAAGATGTGACTTGTATAATAATAAGGTTTATTCTGTGAGGGTTTCAATTACTTATATGCAAACAATATTTTTATTGTAAAAAATTTTTACAGCTTTATTGAATACAATTTTTAATACCTTGTAAGCATAGTCATATTTTGGCTTATATTTTAAGGTAGTTATTATTTAAATATTGTATTGAGCGAATACCTTAGACCACTTTAGTTTCTGATGCATTTCAAATTTTAATGAAAAATGCATCATTTTATTTTTCTCCAAATTACCTTTTTTTAATGTAGCTTTTTATGATGTGAGGAAAAACAAAATAAAAAGTTACTTTTCTGTTTTTTACATCTTTCTAGGTATTGCTACTTTTTTAAACATTTAGGTTATTATGTAACAGATTTTTAAAAGGAAAGTAAATAAAGTATAACAATGGAGTCTTTATTCTGAGTATCTAATATTAGGATCACATTTATAGAAGTTATATCTTACCATTTTAAGTAAAAACTCACCCATGATTGTAGATGTTCTAGGTATGGCTCATTTAGTATGCTTACAGAGGAAGCCCTATGAATGCTTTCTAAATTTTTTACTTAACTTTTCTCAGTTCTTTATAATCTCTTTATATCTTAGGTTTTATCTTTTTCTCATATTAAATTGCTCTCTTAAAGACCCTATTTTTTTTAATGTTTATTTATACATTTGATAGACAGAGACAGCATGAGTAGGGGAGGTGCAGAGAGAGAGGGAGACACAGAATCCAAAGCAGGCTCCAGGCTCTGAGCTGTCAGCCCAGAGCCCAACGCAGGGCTCAAACTCACCAACTGTGAGATTCATGAAAGCCACCCAGCTGCCCCATAGAGAGGCTATTTAAAACAAAAAAAAGAAGCGTTGTCTATATATGCTTGGGAAGAAAACTGTTTCCTTTTTTTTTTTTTCTTTTTTAAGGGAGCGAGCATGCAGGAGCTAGGGAGAGGGGCAGAGGGAGAGAGAGAATCTTAAGCAGGCTCTGTGCTCAGCTCGGAGCCTAATGTGGGGCTCAATCCCTCAACCTTGGGATCATGACCTGAGCCAAAATCAAAGTCAGTTGCTCAACCAACTGAGCCACCCAGGCGCTCCATCTGTTTTCTATTTTTATTTTTATTTATTTTTAAAAAATTTTTGTTTAATGTGTTTATTCACTTTTGAGAGAGAGAGAGAGAGAGAAAGAGAGAGAGAGAATGAATATGAGTGGAGGAGGGGCAGAGAAAGAGAGAGACACAGAATCCAAAGCACGCTCCAGGGTCTGAGCTGTCAGCACAGAACTCAACACGGGGCTCGAACCCACGGACTGTGAGATCGTGACCTGACCTGAAGTCGGATGCTCAACCAACTGAGCCACCCAAGTGCCCCGTTTCCTATTTTTAAAAGAATTTCTTTTCTGCATTTGAGTTTGATAGCATGATCAAAACTCATCATTACTGTTTGTTCTGGATAGCATGATTGCAGTTAATAAGTACACATTTCCTCACCTTGCCATCTTCATTTCTCAGATTCAGACTGTCCATAAGAGATCTCCTTCCGGGTTAACACAACGTTTAGAGATCTTCCTGAAAGTTCCATTTTCTCAAAATTGTTGACAGTGCTTATCTTACAGCAATTATACAAATTAGAAGCCTGTGGGCCTTATTTTTAAATAGTAAAGTATTTGTTCTATCCATTATAAATCCTAAAACAAAATTAAGGAAGTTGTCAAAATATGTCTCTAGCATCATTACTTATAAAAGTTTTACAGAGTCACAAAAGGCAAGATTCTATTTTAAATGTAATTCTGGTAAGAAGAAGTTAATAAAAGCCTTTATGCTTCTAACCAGTGCTGTTTTGCCACCTGTTTGTGAATAAGTACACTTAATTCCCAACTTTGATACACACACACACACACACACACACACACACACACACACACGTGACCAAAACTTTAGTCCCATTCTTCTACCAGAAGATTGGTCAAAAATCAGAAATTGGTTATACCTCAGTAAAGTTGGGGGAAAAATCAGAAGTTGGGAAGGAAATCCCTTATAAGTGACTTCATATTCTTTCTTTTTATTTTTTATTAAAAAATTTTTTTTAATGTTTATTTTACTTTTGAGTGAGAGAGAGAGACAGAGTGCGAGCAGGAGAGGGGCAGAGGAAGAGGGAGACACAGAATCTGAAGCAGGCTCCATGCTCTGAGCTGTCAGCAAAGAGCCCAATGTGGGGCTCGAACCCATGAACCAGGAGATCATGACCTGACCCGAAGTCAGACGCTTAACCGACTGAGCCACCCAGGCGCCCTGAAATTTTTTTTTAATTAGTATTTATTTATTTATTTATTTATTTATTCTGAGAGAGAGAGAGACAGCAGGGGAGAAGCAGAGAGAGAGATGGAGAGAGAATCCCAAGTGGGCTCCATGCTGTCAGTGCAGAGTCAGATGTGGGGCTCCATCCCACGAACCGTGACATCATGACCCAAGCCGAAACCAAGAGTCAGATGCTTATCTGACTGAGCCACCCAGGCACCCCAGTCAATTCAAAGTCTTTATGAAACAAAGGAGGGCATAAATAAATATTTCTTTTCTATATGACTGGAAAAATAAATCTTCTCTAAAGATGAACTTCTTTTTTGCTTATCCTTGGAGAATTTGTGGTCATGAGGGGCAGAATTTGACCACTGTGTATATTGGTCTAAGTAAATAGTGCCTCATTTACTTAAAAAAGTTTTGAGTATAAAAGTTAATGGTTTAGGGGCACCTGGGTGACTCAGTCGGTTGAATGTCCGACTTCGGCTCAGGTCATGATCTTGCAGTCCGTGAGTTTGAGCCCCGCGTCGGGCTCTGTGCTGACAGCTCGGGGCCTGGAGCCTGTTTCAGATTCTGTGTCTCCCTCTCTTTCTGCCCCTCCCCCACTCACACTGTCTCCTTCTGTCTCAAAAATAAATAAACATTAAAGAAAAAAACGTTTTAATAAAATAAAAAATAAAAGTTAATGGTTTTGCTTCAGTTCATTTTTCATGTTGTATTTGATGTTATATGTTTGATAGTGAAAACAATCAGAACTATTTTTTTTTTTTTAACATTTATTTATTTTTGAGACAGAGAGAGACAGAGCATGAACAGGGGAGGGGCAGAGAGAGGGAGACACAGAATCTGAAACAGGCTCCAGGCTCTGAGCGGTCAGCCCAGAGCCCGACGCGGGGCTCGAACTCACGGACCACGAGATCATGACCTGAATTGAAGTTGGGCACTTAACCAACTGAGCCACCCAGGCGCCCCAGTCAGAACTATTCTTAACATTGCTTATGAAATTCATATTTTGAAATCCCAACTATTTTTTATTTCATTTAATTTTTTAAATTTTATTTATTTATTTTGACAGAGAAAGAGAACTAGAGGGGCAGGGAGAGGGGGACAGAGGATCCAAAGCTGGTTCTGTGCTGATAGCAGAGAGCTGGATATGGGGCTCAAACTCACAAACTGAGATTTTTACCTGAGCTAAAGTGAGATGCTTAACTGACTGAACCACCCAGGTGCCCCCCAGCTATTTTTTTGTTTGTCTGTTTATTTTGAGAGAGAGGGAGAAAGAGAGTCTCAAGCAGGCTCAGTGCTGTCAGCGTGGAGCTTGATGCAGGGCTTGAACCCGTGAAATGCGAGATCATGCAAGATCACGTAAGCCAGAATCAGGAACCGAACACTGTGCCTCTGAAATCCCAACTATTTTAATTAACATAATTGTTTCTTTTCTCAATGACGTTTAGATGAAACCAGCCTGTATAAAAGCCCTCACCCGTATATTTAAAATATCTGATCAAGATAATGATGGCACTCTCAATGATGCTGAACTCAACTTCTTTCAGGTAGCCCTATTCTTCAGGCATTTCTCTATCTTGGGGTGGTGGGGGGTTGATGAGAAAAGCTATAAAAAAACTTACTGGCTTCAGTAATGTTATGTTGATAAACGTGTCTCTTTCACGTAAAACTCTTTCACATCAAGCTATTTCAGTCTTTACCTGAGGTATAAAGCTCTCCTATGCATAGGAATTGAGGGGACTCCTTGACATTGTCATTTCATGGTATACAGTGGGTGTATTAAAGATGATGTGAAATCTGAACTCTGAATTATTTTTTTCTTTCTTGGTTTGTATAACATGGGTACACAGAAAACTCTGTATAAGAAACACAGTGGAAAGCGTATGGAAAGTTTCTTTCCTTCTGTGTATGATAGGTTTTAAATAAATAAGGCAAGGTGGAGATTGTCCTAATTTAGAATTTGTTTCTTTTGGTTACAACTGATTTAATGTTGTTTGGTAGATTAACGTTTTATATGGTTTGTGGTTTTAATGCTATTTTGTTTTTAAATTCATTTTTACATTTTTTGCTAGAGAATTTGTTTCAACACTCCATTAGCTCCCCAAGCTCTGGAAGATGTCAAGAATGTAGTCCGAAAACACATAAGTGATGGTGTGGCTGATAGTGGATTGACATTGAAAGGTGGGTGAATGGTATTTTTCCCCCTTTTAACCTTTTCAAACCTTGGCAGAAGGTGAAGGTCTTTATAGCATTATGTATACTTTAAGGAAATGTTAGTATTTACTGATATGCCTGAAATCTAACTTGGATACTCAGAAGAGACAGGCCATTGGTGGGGATAATCATCCTTACTGTCAGCATAAATTAGAGGTGGGGGAATTGCTTGGTTCTTAGGAATGCGGAGGTCCATCTGATGGACAGAGATTTCTGGGACAAATTTATCTTAAAATTCTTACTACTTAAAGGCATCTTTTAGATAGAAACTATTTTTAGGGAAGACATTTTGTCTACCAGTCATGTTTACTGAGTAGAAAATGTTCCTTGTGGAATGTATTCTGGAGCCTCAGTGAAATAAGAAACAAAATTGAAAACCATAGTTTTCCATTACAGAAATAAGTTCAAAGAGCAATAAAATGACTTCCGTTTATTTTTATCATATAACTGTGAATGTCGATGTATTCCTTAGGATTCACTTTTGGCTCTTTTATCCATTGGCATCTCTTGTTGACATGGGTGTATGTGAAATGATTCTGAAATCTGTTGTGTTTCATTCAGAGACTTGCAAACTGCATTTTGATTTGACCTTCCATATGCAAAGCTTTATGCATGTGTTCATGGATCTAACTCTTGCCGTTATGAGTTCCGTGCTTTTCTCCCATGTGACTTTGTACCCTTGTTCACATCAGCCGTACTTACTAATTCATTTTATTTCAGGTTTTCTTTTTTTACACACACTTTTTATCCAGAGAGGGAGACACGAAACTACTTGGACTGTGCTTCGACGATTTGGTTATGATGATGATCTGGATTTGACACCTGAATATTTATTCCCCTTGTATGTACCTTTGGCCTTCTAATTAATTTTGCTTGCCAAGTATTTTAAGTTTTATTTAGTGCACAGTTTAGGTAGGCTTTGAGCTACTCAGGACTAATTTAGATTTATAGAGAGGTTTACAGCAGGGTTTGTCAACCTTGGCACTATTGACATGTTGGACTAGACAGTTCTTTATTATAGAGTCTGCCCTGTGCATTATAGAATATTTAGCACATCCATAGTTGCCAGTAACACCTCCTCCCCCAGTTGTGACAACTGAAAATGTCTGTTGTCTCTAGAAATTACCAAATGTTCCTTCAGGAGTGAAATCACCCCCACTTGAGAGCCCCTGATTTATAGCATGGCATAAACTTTTCCTCTTCTTCTCATGGAGAATATAAGTATCTTTTTTTTATTCATCTTACTATGGAAGGAGATCATAGGTGCTGGACAAACTTGCATTTGGAGTCAAGAGGTCAGAGTCTATTAGTTCACTTATTTTCATTGGTCCTTCTTCTAAGTTTTATGGCCTTTTCTTAGCTCAGGGTAAAAAAAGTATTTTTCCTAAATAGCCAGCCTGTTTGTAGTTATATTCCTGTAGATAATGCTGTGTAAGTTGTGTTTGTTAAAAAACAGACCAGTGTCACCTAAAACAGGAGACTGCCTTACCATTGGTTGCCTTTCCTGTGCCCTAGGGAGGTGGGCTTTTCAGGGAAGTGATGTCCCAAGATCTAGCCTTTTGGGTCTTTAGCCTTTCTCTCTCTCTCTCTTTTTTTTTTTTTCCCTGTGGCACATTGTCTTCATATTGTCCCTTTTTATTTTAGCATAGCACCCCTCGCTCTCTATGTAAGGATTCAGAAAGATTCTTGTTTTTTTCATTTCTCATCAAGAAAGCAAAGTTCTTTCAAGCTGGATTCCTGGTCCATTAGGTCTAAGTTGGAACTTCTCTTGTCAAAGTTAGTAAATCTTGGCTCAAGTAATTTCCCAGATTTTTCAATAAAAATATATTGAATGAATGAATTTGTCCCGGGATCTTTTGTCAAGTTTTCTGTGCCATTAACATGGGTAGATAAATTTTACAGGAGATTGCTTACTGCTTTCTTAAGCATGACAGTAAGAAAATGCCATTGCTAATGGCTTTGTGGTTCACACTAATATCTTCTCAATTTCTTTAGGCTCTTTGCCTTTCGTTTTCTGTAGAATAGCCCTGTAAAGCCACCACTTGAATCTTTCTAGCCTTCTTACTAAACTATCTCCTTCTGTCCTTCATACTGCTGCTAGATTAATAGATTTATAAATACAGATTTGCCCATGTCACTTCTCTTTGAGCCAGGATAAAGCTCAAGCTTCTTAACATGTTATACAAGGTCATTCATGATCTGCTGTGCTCATGCTCACTCCCTGCCTTCATTCTAGAAGTAAACACTAAGCTATTTTTAGTTCCTCAATCATCTGTTGTTTCGTACTCCAGGCTTTTGCCCAGGTAGTCTCACTTTCTGCCTCTCTCTCCCTTACTCTACTTACTAGCTCTTATCCTTCAAATCACCATTCACGATGTCTCCCAACACAGCTGTCACCTTCCCATCCCCGGGCCAGAGATGTCCCCTCTCGTGTGGGCTCCCCTAGCATCCTTGGCTTACCCATATCCACCACTCGCCTCATTCTTTTGCAAAAGTGAGGTTGTCTGTGATCTGTCTCCCACTCGAATGTGGGTTCCGTAGAGGTAGGGAGCCTGTCGTGTTTTTGTGTCCCTAGTGCCTGGCTCAGTGCATTTGATTGAACTGAACTTCAGATGTTTAAAGGTCAAATCAGGCAGAAATAATTACCTCCTCACATCATTTTTAACTCATTACAATGTTGACATAAGCAACAGTTATGACTTAAAATTTGTTTATGGGAAGAACAAACCCGTTACAGTGTAATCAGTGTTACTTGTAGAATTTTTATTTCAACCTGCCCTTCAGAAATTTGAGAAAACTTTGTGTTAGCTCAGAGTGAACATGATCGTGGCTCTTCTGAGGATTGCCATCCCATTCCGTTGACTTACCCTGGGAAAGTCTAAATAAGTGGCTTCAAGAAAGATACTTTATAAATGCGATCATCCCACAAAAAGACTTGTTGCAGTTTTATATTCATTTCTTAAGTTAAATTGTAATGTTTGGTTAATGATCTATTTTACTCTTAAAATTTTTTTATTTACAGGCTAAAAATACCTCCTGATTGTACTACTGAATTAAATCATCACGCATATTTGTTTCTCCAAAGCACCTTTGACAAGCATGATTTGGTAAGCTTTTTAGCTACAGTTTTCCATGATTTGTAATAAAATACTTTTCTGTAAATGATTTAACTCTGTTTCCTTAGCTATGGGATGCTCATGTCACATAGCCAAGAATTGCTCAAACTTGTTAAGTTAGACTAACAAAAATACTTTCTTTTATTTATTTACTTTTATTATTTTCTCAAGATGAAAAAGTCTAGATTCTAATAGACTCTTGTATAGGTTTTCTTATGTGCATGAGAGGAATTTTCTTGATAAAATGTAAAATTCCATTTGTTTTTAGAAGCACAGCTTTATTAGACTGGGGGTTCTTATGTTTGGGAGTTATTCTCTTACATACCTAAACATTTTGTATACTTCCTTATGTATCTTCAGGATAGAGACTGTGCTCTGTCACCTGATGAGCTTAAAGATTTGTTTAAAGTTTTCCCTTACATACCGTGGGGGCCAGATGTGAATAACACAGTTTGTACAAATGAAAGAGGCTGGATAACCTACCAGGGATTTCTTTCCCAGTGGACGTGAGTACAGAGCTCACCTATCTCCTCTAGAGTTACAGCTCGTTTAAAATTATGATGCGTCACATTCATCATTTTGTAAATTTGTCAGGTCTTACGAAATGCTTCAGTCATAACTGTAAGCAGGATTTATAGTGCTGATGCAGTGTCTAAGATGAACTTTAGACGTTCTGTCAATTTATCAGGAAGGGATGTGTTTGCTTTTGGTTGATGTACAGGGAAGCAGTAATAAGTCTTACATCAAAATTGAACTAGATTGTCATACTTTTTTGATTAAGGGAACTGGAAATCTCATTGCTGTTACACAATTCTTACACTTCCAGAATATGGGGAGAGCATATTTTACTTGACAGTGAAGACTTAATTTTGAGGGTTTTTTGGTTGGTTGTTTTTATTTTCGTTTATTTTTTTAAGTGTTTATTTATTGTGAGAGAGTGCCCATGTGCATGCAAATTGGGAAGGGGCAGAGAGGGAGGGAGAGAGAGAATCCCAAGCAGGCTCTGTACTCTCAGTGCAGAGCCCAAGTCAAAGCTCAATCCCATGAACCATGAGACCGTGACCTAATCTGAACTCGAAAGCTGCATGCTCAACCAGTTGAGCCACCCAGGCGCCCCTTTGTTGTTTGTTTTAACGCACTTTTTTTTTTTTTAAACATTTATTCATTTTTGAGAGAGAGCATGAGCTGGAAGGGGCAGAGAGAGAGGGAGACACAGAATCCAAAGCAGGCTCCAGGCTCTGAGCTGTCAGCACAGGGCCCGATGCGGGGCTCGAACTCACGGACTGTGAGATCATGACCTGAGCTGAAGTCAGACGCTTAACCGACTGAGCCACCCAGGTGCCCCTTGACGCACTTTTTAATGAGGGTTTATCTACGGTCTGTTTACAGTGTAGTTGACATTGTATGTAGGGTACTAAGGACATCCTCTGGTCATGCATGATAACATTATTACTTTAACCTTGGTGAGACTAAGTTTCTCAACACCAGGACCTATTCTTTTCTCACATCACAAAAAGGGCTAATTTCAAGTTATTTTTGCACCCTTTGCAAACCTCTTCGGATTTAATTATCAAATCCTCAACCAGCCAGTATTTGCAATATGCTGTGTAACTTGGGAAGCAGATAATGTAAAATATCCTTGCCCTAGATTTTACCAGCGTCTCACTGCTCATCTGTGTGTAGATACAGGAATCCCATTCTACCCCTGCCAATCTTGCGTTCCCTCCCTCTCTTCTCTGCCTTGAGAATGTCAGTGTAGGGAAACCTGTGGTTGGGCACATGGGAAATTAAAGGAGTCTGACAAAAATTATCTGGGTCTGGTGATAAGATATTTAAGCTGTTGGGTTTTGTTTTTTTTTTTTTTCTGTAAATGTTCATTTAGGAATTTTTCTGATCTTCACCTCTTCCCTTTCCTAGGCTCACGACCTATTTAGACGTCCAGCGCTGCCTGGAGTATTTGGGCTATCTAGGTTATTCAATATTGACCGAGCAAGAGTCCCAAGCTTCGGCCATTACAGGTGCGTATTTGAATACTACTCACTCCATGCTTAGAAACGTTATTTACTATTCCAGTTTCATGTGTGAAAAGAGTGAAAATAAACTCATCTTCGTTAGTCTTCCCTGTCTGCACTGTTTGTTCTCCCTGCCATTTGGTAATTTGAGTCAAGAGTCTAGATTTTATTGTTTATCAAAAAAGAAAGGGTAGAGGTTTTACTTCTAGTTTCCCCCTGAGGATACTCCACTGAGGAAAATCAGGGAGGGCTGTGGGCATTAAGTGTATTGTAATGTGCCAGTTTATCTTGTGTTTTAATTTTCTGTAAACATTAAAAACTGTACCTATTAACACGTAATCCTGATATTGAACTAATTGTGTAACTTGTGGTTTTGTAACCATTTTCTACATTAGTAAATCTTTCACAGACTTTGTAATTCTTGCTAAGCAATGTGCTCCACTTAAAGAATACCATAGGAACAGATATAACAAGTTAGGGAACTGATTGTTTTGAGATTTTCTTCTTTCTTTTTCTTTTTTTAAGTTTATATATTTTGAGAGAGAGAGAGCATGAGCAGGGAGGGGCAGAGAGAAAGGGAGACAGGGAGAATCCCAGGCAGGCTCCACGTGGCTAGTTCACCCCTCAAGATTTTCTTATTTCCTAATTGGTGGGGGGAAATGCCATATCTTACAGGAGGAAGTTCCAGCACAAGAAGACAACCAGTCTTAAATCGACAGAGCAGGTACCCTTTAAAGTAGTTAACTGGGGGGTGCCTGGGTGGCTCAGTCGGTTAAGCGTCTGACTTCAGCTCAGGTCATGATCTCACAGTCTGTGAGTTCGAGCTCCATGTCAGTCTCTGTGCTGACAGCTCAGAGCCTGGAGCCTGCTTCGGATTCTGTGTCTCCCTCTCTCTCTGCCCCTCCCCTGCTCGCGCTCTGTCTCTCTCTGTCTCAAAAATAAATAAAAACATTAAAATAGTTAACCAGGAGCCCCTGGGTGGCTTAGTCAGTTAAGTGTCACACTCTTGATTTAGGCTCAAGTCATAATCCCAATGGTTTGTGAGTTCGAGCCCCACATCCGGTTCTGCGTTGACAGTACGGAGCCTCCTTGGGATTCTCTCTCTCCCCCTTACTGTCTGCCCCTCCCCCACCTGTGTTCCCTCTCTCTCTCTCTCTCTCTCTCAAAATAAATAAACTTAAAAAAAAAAAAAAGTAGTTAACCAGTTAAATGTTATTTAATTCAGCACCAAAGAGCAAGGAGCTAATTGCTAGCTAACATGAGGTTCTTTCACTTAACAAAATATTGGGGACATGTTTCTGTATTAATATGTATACTTCTATAAATCTTTAATGTTAAATAATGCACCAAAATATGGATGTTGTAATAGTTATTTAACTAGCCCCTAATTGGAGTGTGCGTGTGGGAGTGAGTGTTGTATCATTTTCAGTTTGGGGCTACTCTAAATAATGCCTCTGGTGAGCTTTGTTAGAGTTGAACTTTTGAGTACAGCTTAAGGAAGTCTCTTTGCCTCTGGAAGAGATTCACAGTTGCTCTGCCGTTGGAGCATTGCTATCTGGCCTGCCTCTTTTACACATTTATACTGGGAAGGCCACTTAAGCCCAGAGTGCATATCCTTTCCTGTTTATAGATTCAAAAGAGTGCAGATTGGAGAAAGCATCTCTTAATTTGTCATTTGTTATGACAGTCATTTATCATAGAAAAAAAATAGATGGGATATAACGTTGGCTGTATTCACTGTAATTTTCCTTTGTTTTTTTGGATATCATTTTCCTTATGAACATGTACTACTTATTTTATGATGAAATAAATATCACTTTAGAGCCAACTTTCAGAAATGCATCTTTTCCACTAAGTGAAGCCCTTCTGTATTATATTTAGTGCTTTATTTCCCATACAGCTTGACTGTTGCACAGTATGTTTATTAATCATACACTTCATAAAAATGATAGATAGCAATACCATATTTTGCAGAATGTGAAATGGGGGCTTAGTGAGTCTAAGTGGTACATAATTAGTTTTTTTTTTTTTTCTTTTCAGTAACAAGAGATAAAAAGATAGACCTTCAGAAAAAACAAACTCAAAGAAATGTGTTCAGATGTAATGTAATTGGGATGAAAAACTGTGGGAAGAGTGGAGTTCTTCAGGCTCTTCTTGGAAGAAACTTAATGGTGAGAGTTCTCAGAAAATAGAGCTTTATCCAACAAATTTTTATCCTCACAAGTTTACGTCATTTTTTCATAGCCATTAACTTTTTTAGATGATTGCTACAGATCAGTCCGTAACTTGTATGTATTAGTAAAGTGCAATCTAAGGGTAACAGTAATCCTGTTGACCTGGCTTTATCTTGGTTTCATTGCTGTTAGTTATCCTTTGTTCTTGTTTTTGTTTTCCTAAGCAGTGTTTAGGTGGGGGGTTAAATAAATAGAATACATCTGTGAAAGCACCTAACACAGTGCTTGGCCTCAAGTGAATGGACCGTAAATACATAAAATTGAATACTGTATCTAATTCTGGCTACTGCCCTGCGTACGGAGATGGATGTATTTCCACACGAGTTTCATGGCGGACCAAATTACAGTGTAAGGAGAATTGCTAGCAGGTGGCTCTGCAGTGCACTTGGCAGTGGCGTAGTTTACTTCCTTTTCAGCTCCTGCTTTTACTTTGTGCAGAACAAATGCATCTTCTGAACCAAGAGCTAACACCTTAAGACCTAAGAACTAAGAAACATAAAATCAACGTCCCCTCTGTATGGATAAATAATACATAGCTTAGGGAGGAACGCCCTTTTATTTGTAACACACTCACAGGTACATGCAGAGTGTGTGTTGGTGAAAACTAGATACTGTAATTGCTTACTGTAAATATTGAGATTTCTGGTTGTTTTCAGAGACAGAAGAAAATTCGTGATGATCATAAATCCTACTATGCAATTAACACTGTTTATGTCTACGGACAAGAGAAATACTTGTTGGTAAGAAATTCTCTGCCACGTAAAGATTACTAATTATTAGGTGTATTTTTATATGACTTTGAAAACATAATTGGATTTAATTTAGTGGCTGTTTTTAGAACTTTTGTGATTTTTTTTTCTTTCACTTGGTTTATTCATTGGAATTAATTTTAATTCCCTTGATGTGTGTGGTGATTACATGGGTGTAGATATAAGTAAAAATCTATTTGTGTGCTAAATTGTGTATTATACACAATAGAAAGTAAAACCAACAACAAAAAATAATTTCTTTCCTCTTCCACTTTTATTTAAAAAAATGTTTCTTCCTCTACTGTTGACTAGAAATCAATATGAAAACTTACTGCGGGTGCTTTTGGTAGTTTATCTATACTCTGAATCGAGTTTTATCTATTTAGCAGGGAGGAGTATAGTTACCAAATGTGTTAGTCCAAAAAAACGGATGAAAGAAGTATATGACTGAAAAGATACTATGAAATACAGTAGTAAAAGATTATATGTTCTCCTTGGATCCAGTCATATTTTGGTTGGAGCCCTGGTCCACCATTGATTAGCTGGGTGACCTCAGGCAAGTGGCTTTTTCTCTCTGAGCCTGAGTTTCTTACTAAGTTAGCTAATATGAGGAGCTCCTAACAAATAATAGATACCAGAAAGAGTTCATTTCCTTTCTTTTTCTTTTTGGAAATTATTTATTCTGCCAGACAGATGATCACATTGAATTTTATATAGTTTTTCCTCTTTATGATAAAAGTTCTTTGTCAGTTTCGTATTAAACCTGGTTTATCTCTCATTCTTCTCCTATAAGTTTAGTTCTACTCATTGGGTACTCTGTGAATGTAGCTGGCTGTTAATTTTCCTGTTTTTATTCTTCTATTGTTCTTTGCAAATTGATGTCTTTCATGTCTCTGAATACCCATGCTATAGTAGTGTTTTATTTGGAATATATTGAATTGCTTCTGACCCTGTGTCTCTCCTTTCGTCTCATCAAAGATACACTCTCTTATATAACTCAATAGTACTGAATTTTACTCTAGTTAGATCATTGTCATATTATAGGTGGGATATTTCTTTAGAGGTTTTATAATAAACATTGAGAGTGGGCAGTGAAGTCAAACAAAATGACCTTAAAGAGTCTTTTGCTCTGCTTTTGTTTTTGCTTTTTTTTTTTTTTAATTGGTGAGGAGAAAAGGTGGTCTGTAGTCTGTTCGAAAGAGAAGAGACTTGGAATCACATCTGAGCTCAAAGTTTGGTCTGATAACTTGGTAGATGTGTTATATTGGGCAGTTGACTTAATCTCTATAGCTTGTCTAATCTGTATAGAGAATGTGTGTAAAGGGCCTTCCTGGCACACATTGGTCACTAGCTAAATGTTCACTTCCGTAAAACCTTAATTACCATTTCAGTCCACAAAATCAGAAGCCACTTATTTATCTACACTTCCCACCTCTAAAAATAGCCTGAAAAGTTATGCTTAACTAGTACTTTCTTATTTGGAAGTCAAGCAGTAATAACACATGACTTGAAGTAAACATTGTTATGATATTAATGTCTATTATCTTTCTCTTTTTACAAGTTGCATGATATCTCAGAATCGGAATTTCTAACTGAGGCTGAGATCATTTGTGATGTTGTGTGCCTGGTGTATGACGTCAGTAACCCCAAATCCTTTGAATACTGTGCTAGGATTTTTAAGGTTTGTTGTTCTTTTGGTCGATAATGTAGTTTAACTTTATATGGAGTTAAATGGAATTGTAATGTGATGTTTTTCTAACCAGGGAGATGCAAGAAAATCACTTGCGGGGCTTTTAAAAATATGTATATTTGTGTCCTATCCCTATAGGTTCTGGTTTCATTTTGAGGTGGTACAGTCTGAGACACATGTATTATAAAATTTTTTTTCCACATGTGCCTCTGATGGGCATTCCTACTTAAGAACCTCTGCATTAGGGGTGCCTGGTTGGCTCAGTCGGTTGGGCGTCCGACTTTGGCGCAGGTCACGATCTCACGGCTTGTGAGTTCGGGCCCCGCGTCGGACTCTGTGCCGACAGCTCAGAGCCTGGAGCCTGCTTCAGATTCTGTGTTTCCCTCTCTCTCTGCCCCTCACCCACTCATGCGCTGTCTCTCTGTCTCTTTCAAGGATAAATAAAACATTTGAGAAAAAAAAAAAAAAAGAACCTTTGCATTAATGGAAGGTCTTCTTGGCTGTTAGGAATATGCAAGGAGGGATGCCTGGCTGGCTAAGTCGATAGAGCATGCAACTCTTGATCTCAGTGTTGTGAGTTTGAGCCCCATGTTGAGTGTAGAGATTACTTAAAAATGAAATCTTAAAAAAAAAGAAGAAATGCACATGGGTTTTATATATATATATATATATATATATATATATATATATATATATGTATGTATGTATAGTGAGTTATACCAATAGTAATAATAGAGCAAGGGGAATAACCAGAGGCTTGAAAAGTCCTCAGTCACTTTGAGATTATCACAAAGATGCAATAGGAGTAAAAAATATATGTATAAAGGAATTTATTCTAGCATTGTTTTTAATAAAAAAAAGAAAACTAGAGGGGCGCCTGGGTGGCTCAGTGGGTTAAGCTTCTGATTTCGGCTCAGGTCATGATCTCACGTTTCGTGAGTTTGAGCCCTGTGTAGGGCTCTGTGCTGACAGCTCAGAGCCTGGAGCCTGGAGCCTGCTTCGGATTCTGTGTCTCCCTCTCTCTCTGTTCCTCCCCTACTCGCAATCTGTCTCTCTCTCAAAAATAAGTAAACATTACAAAAACAAACCAGTGGGGCACCTGGGTGGTTCATTCGGTTGAGTGTCTGACTTCAGCTCAGGTCATTATCTCACGGTTCATGAGTTCGAGCCCTGTGTTGGGACTCTGTGCTGACAGCTCAGAGCCTGGAGCCTGCTTCGGATTCTGTGTCTCCCCTTCTCTCTGCCCCTCCCATGCTCATGCTCTGTCTCTCCCTGTCTCTCAGTAATAAATAAACGTTAAAAAATTTTTTTTAAAAAAACCTAGAAATAATCCAGATGTCTAACAATAAAGGGTGGTTTACCAAATTAAGATAAAATAACAGAGCAGAATATTAAGCAGCTATTGAAAATAATGATTTTGAATTCTGAAAACATGGAAGAGTTGGTGTTATATATATTTTTAATTGCTTTTTTTTTTTTTTAATGTTTTTACTTATTTTTGAGAGAGAGAGACAGAGTGTGAGCTCGGGAGGGGCAGAGAGAGAGAGGCAGACATAGTATCCAAAGCAGGTTCCAGACTCTAAGCTGTCAACACAGAGCCCAACCTGGGGCTCTAACTCAACGAACCACGAGATCATGACCTGAGCAGAAGTCAGATGCTTAACCTTAAGACTGAGCCACCAGGCGCCCCACAGTGTTGTGTTTTTAAATGACTATGTCCAACATAACTTGCAGCTACAGAAAAGTTTATAAATGCATGTGCTTAAGGACTAGCAGTACATAAAAAATGAAAATAGCGAAAAAATAATCAAACTGTGAAGCAGAAATGTATAAAATGAAAATAGTGTGCTTTAGGATAGAGGAATTTAGATGGATTTCTCATTTTAAAATATGGTATCTTTTTCATAAAATATATATTTTTTCAAATTGTAGTGAATCTGAAGAATCGTTATAGGTTTGTATTATTACCAGTGTTAAGAGAATTGGCCCTGGTCTTATTACGAGACTGCTCTAGACCACTGCCAATCATTGCCTCTTAGTTTACTTTCTCTTTGAAGCTGTGCTTTGCCTAGGCAGAGATAATTTTTAGTACACATTTAATTAAATTTAGTGATTTTTTAAATTTGTCATCAGCCTTTGATTTTTTATTCCATAGCAACACTTCATGGACAGCAGAATACCTTGCTTAATCGTAGCTGCAAAGTCAGACCTGCATGAAGTTAAACAAGACTATAGTATTTCACCTGCTGATTTCTGCAGGAAACACAAAATGCCTCCACCACAAGCCTTCACTTGCAATACTGCTGATGCACCCAGTAAAGATATCTTCGTTAAATTGACAACAATGGCCATGTACCCGTAAGTACTTGCTCTGCCATCATTTTCATGTTGCACGGTTCATAATAACATCGCATGCCATTATTAGCCATGAAGGCAAAACTTTTGTCGCATAGAAGTTGTTCAGCAACAGAAAGAGACTTTGTTCTGAGAAGGTACAAATTTGAATAAATGCGAGTTTGGTTTGGGTGCCATAATAAAATTACATAAACAGTGCTTCTGACAGTATTTGTATATTTTTAAGCAGGCTGTAACTATCTTAATAGGATAGTACAATAAAACTCAGCCCCAATCCCAGCATTAAAAAAATAAAGTCTTACTGCATTAAAATGGGGTTGGCATCATGTTGCTTTATGCTTTTAGGACATTTCCATATGAACATTTCCATATGAATTTATATTAAATTATAGATATGTTTGAGTTCAGACTATAATGTCTTTTTTAAGTGCTGTAAAAAGTAGTTGTGATTGGAATTCCTGCTATATAAATGTTTTACATTAAGTGTTAATGAGCCATGAATTTTATGTACATTTATTGTATATCTATACATGCATATGCATAAGCACATAACTGTGGACATCTTCATAGCTTACTAACTGCCTTAGAAGTGCATGGTTCTTAATGGCATTCTCCTCAAGTACTGTGTGTGTATAATTCTGTTGTGTAACAAGATAGTTTTTCAGGCAGTGCGTTTCTCAGGACGTTAGCTTAATCTGTTTATTATTAATTTAGTCTCTAAATAATTTTCTTATGAAAACTAGGATATAAAATAGAGTAATAATCAAACATGGCTATAAACTGAAGTCTTGCAGAAGGTGTTAATTTGTGCAGATTTTTCAAGTCAGCGTCAACTTAACTGCTATTCTGTTAACTAATACGTTTTTAAAAAGGCAGCAAACCCTTGAAATTCTATTTGTATTGGAAGACAAGTCATTCCTATTACTATAAGATAAACAAAGCCTTATTTATGTTTTACCTTTGCTTTAAAACTCTCGTGTATGTTATCTACAGAGAGGATCATTACAGAGACAGACTCTCCCGAGACACGGGCAACCCTGATAGGATAGAGAATTTGAGAAAAATCTGGGTCTTTCTAAAAACTGCTTTGTAAGTTACTTTTTCTTTATGGCTTCTGTGGGATTTTGTTGACATTTTCTTATAGATGACCAGATCTCCTTTCTTGCCAGAATTAACATTAATAATTATCCAGAAACGCACTGCTTGGTCCGGCTTATTGCCTAACTGTATATTACAGTGGTGTTTTTATATTTTGTTTTGTTTTACTATGTAAATGCGCTATATTAATCTTGTAGATAGCTGTGACAGTGTTTTCAGAGCTGCATCTTTAAAACATTTTCCTGCAATGTGTGTGCGTGTGTATGTGTGTGTATATGATAAATGTACATACAGGGACACTTGCTTAGATGGTGACTCCCAAACTACTTCTCATGAAGCATCTCCCTGTTGCTAAGCATACTTTGCATCTCTCCTTTTTGGTGGGTGGAGCCTGTGTATGTTGAAGAGTCAAATTATAAAATAACAGACGGATTCCAGTATGACAGCTGGCAGCAACTTAGTAGCTTTGAGATGTTCATCATCGCAAGTCAGGTTTTTGAAAGGAATGTCTTGAGTCTGTAAGAGTTTTTTTTAAAAAAAATTAATTCTTGTTTTTCTTCATGTTGGGAATTAGGCATTGTTGGGATGCTGCTAATCTCCACAACCATGCCACCGTGCCATGTGGTCTCATCAGATCTCACAAGCTCAGCCAAGTCAGATTGGGCCAGTCCTTTGACTGAGAAGCCTTTAAAAAAAAATGTTCAGGTGTTACAGGAAGTGATGGCATTGATTCATCAGGTGGCACTCTTCTGAGCAGGTTCTGCGCCAGTGCCTCTTCAGGGTGGTGTGATGGCTTTGTGTGTCTGAGTGGCTCTGACCACCGAGCGGTCATTGAAGACCCCCTACTTTGGTGGTTAGGACGGAGGTGAAATAGGTTGCCCCAACTGTGCCAACTAGTATCACTCCACTCAACCAGAAAGGAGCCAGAAAGTCTCCCTAAATTTCATCTCTAAAATCAATCGGACCCATTGTTGATTTTTACAACCTGAACCCGGAGTTTCATACTGTCATACTCAGCTGCTGTGTTTTAGTAGCAGATGAAATCAACCCTATATTTTGTTCAAGTGGAAATTTATGAAGCACTTTGGTTTCCTTTGGGAGCCAAGGTGCTTGATGAATTAAAGACGATGTTGTTCATATCTCCTCAGGGTTGAATATACTCGTCTTTTGACTCTTTTGTGTATTTGTCGCTCTTCTCCTTCCTGGTTTTCAGGCATGTGTGTATGCTGAGGGAGGAGGAGGAGAAGGGAATGGTTATTTAAATGCTAGCAAACTGTGTCTTTTCGGTGGGTGCTATGGCTTACTCGGTTTTTCTTTTTATTAATTTACATGAGGGTGCCATCTATTGCTGTGCATATTTATTCCACTAAAACTCTTGTAATAATAATTCCATCCCCCCTCCAAAAAAAGCCAAAAGTGTTAGCTGATTTTCCTTAGATTTTCTCTAGGGAGGGAGGAGGGAGCTATTGCTGTTTATTATATTTTTGGTAAACGTGGAATTCTGCACAACTTTAGCATGCCCCACACTGTCCTTTTCCTTAGTGTTGCTTATGCCTAAATCTTTTTTTTTTTTAAGTTGGCACACCCTGACTTGTGCCATATTTGTAAGTAAGAACTCAACTCCTGTCCTTCTGTGTGTTTTCGCAGCCATGCCCGGTTACGCTGTATGTGCACCTGCAACAGGTGTACATTTTGCATCTGTCAGAACTTCCTCAACTCAGACTTGCTGCAATCTGTAAAGAACAAAATCTTCACTGCAGTTATTAACAGGTTCTTAACTTTATTTACTGGGTACCAGGCATTCTGTTAAAATACAAAAGAAAAAAAGTTGATAACTATTTATTATACATCTACTCACTACAAAGACAACAAGCCGACTGATGCCCAACTAACTTCCACTAAAATACTTACTGTGGTGACAGTGTTTTTAGGGGACTTGCAAGATTTTGAATTTCTTTTTCATGAAGGAAGTTAAAGTATTTTTCATATTAGAGGATAATATGTATAGGGAGATTACAATCTTTTGGTTGAGAGTTGTAGAATTAGATTAGGATTTTTGTGGTAAGGAGCAGACCCGTTGTTCCCAAATGTTATGCATGTTACGCTCAACTAATATAACTTAATTAAAACCATAGTAATGAAAACAGTATCTTGGGTTTAAAAAAAAATTCTCTATTATAAGTACTGGAATGTTTATTTGAAAGAGCATGGCTTCTGGAAATGAGGATAATAGCCAACTTTAAGGATTCAGAGGAATATCATGGGAAAGAAAAAAGGATCGGTAGAACTAGTTTTTGAGGTCTTTATAATTGAGCCCAAAACATGAAGTATGCCTAGAAAGTAATGTGCTTTTTCAGAAGGAAAGAAAAACAAAAATATAAGATACGGACATTCCTTTAGAGTGATGAACTTGGAAGGTATATTCTTATTCTGGTTATGCTTCCATTGTTCAGATTGACATTTTGTGAACACTTAAGAGCCTGTGTACTTTGTATCTACTGTAAAGTTTTGTGTCTGAAGATGAATGAGTGTTCTGAAATTGACATTCAGCTGTTATCAGGAGCTGGGCTTGATTAAGACAGATGATGAAGCTAAACAGATTTTGGTTAGAAATGGGTCCATTCTTTGGTTTAGCACTGGACTCTCAACAAAGGCTAGGCTCTGATGGTACCGAATGAGTAGGATAGGTTGTGTCCACTAGCAAAAATAGTAGATGTGCCTATGAAACAATGAGACTGTATTTTATGTGAGTCAGAAACTGATCTTGAAGGCATTCTAAAAAGAGTTTCGATGATATTTTGAGCACTAGCAGCTC